>NC_053143.1:44458548-44758548 GCF_016808335.1 Panicum virgatum
GTTGGATATTGAGGTGGCCCTAATACCCACTAAGTAGAGGATCTACCCCTATGACACACCAACTCACTCTAGAGTCAGTCAGCTTCTAGTTACTTAGTGTACCGGGTCCTTTTGACGGCAGAGCCGCCTTTTGCTTCCGGGAGGCAGAGCCTACCAACAGATGAAGCTGGCTTCCGGGTGATAGAGCCAACCTTCGATGAAGCCCAGACCCTTTTGTGATCCCGGGTGACAGAGCCAACATTCGATGGATCACAACTTATACACTAAGTACTTAGGCTTAACCGGGAGATTAACACTTATAAAGACATTTATTTTATTGGAGCAACAAAGTTATAAAAGAACACACACCTTTAAGTGGCTAGCCTAGCACTCACCCTTCTAGCCCTACCACAACTCATCTACCTTGCTCATGGATGGATGCCATGGCAAGGAGGAGGGCTCTATTTATAGGTCAAGGGGAACCATGGTATTAGGACAACTTATACTCTAACATTTTCAAAATTTTACTTATTTACTAATTCTTCTGTTTGTACTCATCCCACACACGTACACCTTCATTCTTCCACAGCAGTAAAAGTTCATCAACCAAAGGTTCTTAGGTACACGTCAATGTCATTGCCAGGTTGTTTCGGGCTTTAGATAAGCACTGGCATCATCATGTATTTCCGCTTCATGCATACCCAAGAAGGAAGGTTGAACATACATAGGGTCACATGCCATGTACTGTGACTGTTGCCCCACTCGCCGAATGGATTCATTTCATCCGTACTTAAACCAAACCTTGTGTTCCTTGGGTCCTTATCAAAATCCGGAAATTCTCTATCCACATTTCTCCACTGGGACCCATCAGCGGGGTATCTCAGCATCTGATCTTGCTTACGCTCTTTTTTGTGCCACCGCATCAACTTAGCGTGGTCCTTGTTTCTGAAAAGGCGCTTCAAATGTGGTATTATTGGGAAATACCACATCACCTTAGCGAGAACTTTTTTCTTAGCAGGCTCCCTATCGACATCACCAGGATCATTTTGCCTTATCTTGTACTGTTTCACGTCACAGACAGGACAAGCATCCAGTTTCTCATATTCATCGCGATAGAGAATACAGTCGTCCTAGGACATGCGTGAATTTTCTGAACCTCCAATCCAATAGGACAAACAATCTTTTTTGCTTCATATGTTGTAGAGGGCAGTTCATTCCCCTCTAGAAGCACGTTCTTTACGATTCCTAGTAGCTCCTCAAATCCCTTATTGGTGACACCATTAATTGCCTTCCACTGCAGCATTTCAAGTGTCGAACCCAACTTTTTCAATCCCTGCTTGCAATCTAGATACAATACTTTTTTGTGATCCTCCAACATCTTCTCAAACTTCTTTGACTCCTTCAAAATTTCATTGTCTCTCTGTGAATCCACTAGAACCTGACCTAGTTCGTCAAGTGGTTGGTCCTCTGCTGCATTTTCTCCAACCTTGTCCATTTCTTCAGCATTGTCCATTGGTTCATCTTCAAAGGCACCCGCTTCATATAAGTGAGCCCAGTCTGCAATGTTATCATCATCATCTCCTTCACCGTCTTGCATCACAACTCCAGGTTCACCGTGCTTAGTCCAAATAGTATAGTTATCCATGAAACCCTTTTTATAAATGTGGGCGTGTAGAGTGCTTCTCTTAGAGTATTCCTTTTTATTTAGCCAAAGGCAGCATGGACAACACATAAAACCTTTCGATGACTTGTGGGCCTCCGCCGCATCGAGAAAAGACTTTAGACCCTTAATCCACGCCATGGTACACCGATCGTCGTACATCCATTGTCGGTCCATCGATCTACAATTTTGTATTAAGTAACAACATTATTTTACATGTATTCATATCATTTGGAAAATTGGACACTAAAAAATTTACATAATGAAACATGTATTATGTTGCAAAGCCATTTTTGCGAATTAAACACTAAAATACAAAAAGTCCGAATATTCATCACACAACATGCTTAAATTACATAACATGATAAATAGAAGTCCAAATTAATATATAGATTAAACTATATGCTAGCTAGCTAATACAAACTACTCATCATGAGAACTTTTGCCTCGTGGACTGCCTCGTGAAGTATCGACACAGAATGGTCATATTCTGCCATCCCAGATGCTTCACGTCTTGCCAAGTGAGAATATAAATATTGCAAAGACATTTCTAAGAAGTAAATATTAATTACATCTCATTATGTCTGGTCATGAAGTAAATACTAATTACCATTAGTACACTTAAAAAATAAATGTAAAAACCATGAATAAATTACTTAAATACAACTAAATCATCACTAATTTGTATCTAAATTACTCACATCTCAACAAAAAAAATTGAAAGTTATTTGCCTCAGATATGTTGCCTTCCATTTGATCTTGAGCTTGTAGTATAAGGAGCATCACAGGTAGTAAACCAAAATGGGTTCGTGAATGGCAAGGAACCGTGGGACACACCCAGTCCAACCATCAAATCATCACAACCGAGATTTGCTTGTGCATGGATGTGTCCCACGATTTCATGACAACCATGAGAAGCATACCTAAACGACACAAACAACACACTCCTAGTACCACATAGCTCAAGATCATCATATAATATATCATCACAGGCATTAATATCATCATAGGCATTGATACCATCTCCAAAATATGACAAAGATTTTTTAAACTTCTCAAATGTTTCCATATATGAGCCTGAATAAATACATCAATAGAGTGTCAAAATGATCGACGTAAAAGTCTCATTAAGAAGTAAACATTAATTACTAATGTCAGTTGAACCACTAAACTAAATTAATTAAACAATAAAACTAATGTCATTATACATGTAAAAGTACTGAATAAAACTAATTTACGAAACAAAAAATTTATCTACCTAAAAGCAAACAAACTAACAAACTAACCATGACATTTGAAAATAATTAAAAAAATCATTAGAAATTAGGCATATTCAAACTATCAAGCTCATTCTTACTCGTGCTAAAAATCATAAATTTCTCTAAATATGGAGCATTAAACGAAGAGTAAAGACCATAAAACAATAGAGGATGAAGTTGCAAACCTTGAACGCACTTGGATGAGTAAAATCCTCACAAATCTTGAGAAAATGGGGCAGCACCACTTCTCTATGTCGCCATGGAGAAGAAGAAGCTCGAGCTCGGTCAGTCTGCTGGTTTGGGCTCGGGGAGGAAGAAGGTGGCTGATTTATAGTAGGAGTATTAGTACCGGCTGATGGCTCCAGCCGGTACATAATACAGAGGTTAGTACCGGCTGGAGCTAAAAAAAATTTGGCGCCATTTAATACCGGCTCGTGGGTCCAGCCGGTACTAAATGGTCGCTAGCCGTTGCGCATCGGTGTCGGTGCCGCTATTTAGTACCGGCCGGAGCCACCAGCCGGTACTAATAGGCTCCCAGGGGCATTGTAGCTTGTGCCCGGTACTAAATTGAGCCGTTAGTACCGGTCGAAAGTGCGACCGGTACTAACGTCCATGGACGAATGTGCCGTTTTCTGGCAGTGTACGTCCGTAAACACAAATAGCATTAGGACGAAACATTCATACACATGATTAAACTAACCAAAAATAATGAACAAAAGGGAAAGCAAAAATAGTAAAAATAATGGAACTTAGTCTAATTTGAAATATTATAAAATGATGGGCAAAATAAAACTAGCTACCGGCGCTATTTACACGAGCCACCGTGCTAGTTGCATCTACGTACGTGATCTCGGTCTGCACGATCCAACAAGCTCCTGCTCAATCAGCGCTATAGCCCAATTCGGCCCGGTCCAGTTCCGCACCGTAACGGAAAATAGCGACATCGTAGAGGGAAAAGGTCATGGCGTGAGAAAGGAAAGCTTCTCGCTGCGCTCGTCTCAATATATCGTCAGGTTTCCTCTTCCCCAATCTTTTTCATCAGATTGCCTCTTCTCCCATCTCTAGTCTGATTTTTGTGGAATTGATCGAGTTTCCATCATATTTCATTGAAATTGATTCAGCTTCCCCATGGAAGAATACATACTTTTTGTCTGAAATTTATTCTTCTTTCATGAGGTGAATATATATTGTGTTATTGAACCTACTGAATTTTTTTTTTGGGAACATTGAACCGACAGAATATAATGAGCTGTACAGGTAGACAAAAGATACATCAGCGAGTGGTTCAGCTTTTTCCAAAGCAAGGACCGAGCCGTCGAGTGAGGATTGGTTGAGCATGCTTTTCTCTGTTCGTGGTGTACTCCTTTAATTATTCTCTCTATTATTTGCTCATGATGTGATATCCAGCGGCTGGACCTTTTTTTCCCTCCAATACACGGGAAGCGTATCATTATTGTTAATAAAGAAGAAATTAATATTAATTATATGGTTCGGTTACAACTCAATTGGAATGGAGTCCTGATGAACACACGCTGGCAAGTATAACTAGTTGAACACAACTAGAACGAAGCCTCAAACGTGAACTTCTTCCAACTAAACCAACCTAGGCGATTTGCTCCGACACGGAGCACTCAGTCGACACTCGAGGGCCGGACTCAGGGGATTCATTCTCTTGGACTCAGGGGAATCATTCTTTTTCGCGCACTTTGGAGTGCAGATGGAGGATATTTGACAGCATGGATATTCTTTTCTGAGAAGGAATTGAACGGGCCAGCGAATGGAAATAAGTAGCTTTTGGGTGGATGCACCAACAGACGTCACGTCATTTTGCTATTTAGTCCTCGCACCACTCCCGCAAAGCTCGTCTCACCACACCGCTCCCACGCCCTCACTCGCCTCCTCAACCTCCCGTCCTTCGTCATGGAAATCCTCACTGAGGTCGCTCGCTCGACCAAGCAGCTCCAGATTGTAGGCTTTTCTCTGACATCGTCCATGGCCGACGGCGAGGTCATCAAATCCAAGAGATGGAGCGTCGGTGGACATGACTGGGAGATTCAAGTGCTTCCAAAAAAGTATATCGATGACTACAAGGAGAGTGGTATTTTACTTTCTCTCTACCTTCGTAGTGATGCGTCCAAGTATGTGAAGGCCAAGCTCACATGTTGCTTAGTAGATCCGATCGGGAAACTTTGGCCATCCCAAGAGAAAATCATGTCAGGTAGGTTCAACCATTCAGGATATGGCATAAATCTTCCGCTCGTGAAAAGATCTAGTCTGCTGGCATCAAGTTATCTCAAAGATGACTCTTTCACCATCGAATGCACAATCGAGGTCCTCATAAAATTAGTGGAGAAGCAGGAAACTACCCGTCGCCCAGCAAACGATATTGTATCGTCATCTGGCTTGCACCATCACCTTGGTGAACTACTGCAGAAGGGGACGGGGGCGGACGTCACGCTCGTCGTGTCCGGAGAGTCCGAAGAGTCCTTCCCAGCGCATAAGGCAATACTCGCTTCGAGATCCCCGGTCTTCATGACCGAGTTCTTCGGGCATATGAAGGAGCAGAGCTCGCAGCAAGTCCAAATCAAGGGCATGGAGGGCGCAGTGCTCGGAGCCATGCTTCAGTTCATATACACCGACTCGGTGCCGGAACTCGATCTGCCGGAATGGCCATTGCGCAGCACTTGCTTGCGGCGGCGGACAGGTATGGAATCGACAAGCTCAAACTGATCTGTGAGGACAAGCTGTTTGATGGCATCAGCATCGACACGGCAGCGATGACTCTGGCCTTGGCACATCAACATGGTTGTTCGCTGCTCAAGGCTAAGTGTGTGGAGCTCATCGTTGCCAACCTTGCTGATATCATGGCGACCATGGACTACGAGCATCTCACGGCAAGCTGCCCAGAGGTTCTGAACGAGCTTCTGAAGGCTGTGCATGATAGAAAGAACTGAAGGGCTTATGTGCTAAACATACATTGCCGATTGTAGTTGTACTTTTGTGTTTATTGTCTAGTATTGCACTATGTGTATCGTTCCGTGTGAGTATTCAGCTGTATCTTTCATCTTGTCTTTCCATCAAAATATATGAGCTACTAGTGTTTGTATTTCTGTCTTGAAATTCTATTTTTTTTAAAAATTACAAAAACACCCATAAAATCACTCCAAGTTTGTCTTTCCTCCCTCTAAATCATTGTTACCTGGCATTTCGACGAGACTCGTAACATGCCATGAGGCTTGGTTTTCAATAGTATGACACGACTACTAGAAAAGTGACCTTTCGTCGCGCACGTTAGTATCGGTTAATTTTTGTTTTGGTACTAAAGTTGGCACAAAGTCATTTTAGTATTGGGTCCAAATTTGAAAGCCCCCGAAGCCATTTTAGTACCGGTCTAAAACACCGACTGGTACTAAATGTCACCTTTTAATATCGGAGAGTTTTGGCCCGGTAATAAAATGGCGCAGCCATTTAGTACCAGTCAATGACACCATCCGGTACTAAAGGGTGACATTTAGTACAGGTCAGTATCTTGGCCCGGTAATAAATGGTCTTCCACGGGTTATTTCAGAAAGAAAGTATCTCCTATCTAGTCACATGTGATGCATAGGTGGGATGACAAGGAAAGTTCCCACGAGGCCGCGTCGCCGCGCCACACCGCCGCCGAGCCTCCCCTGCCCGCGCCGCCACCACTGCTGCACATGGCCGCGGGGCAACTGCGGCGCCTCCGCCAGCCCTTCCCTGCCCGCGCTGCCGCTGTACACGGCCTGCCGGCCCGCCCCTGCGGTCAGCCGCGCGCCGCCGCCTCTTCTGCGCCCGATCAGCTGGCGCGCCTCGTAGCACCGCCACCACTCGTGCCGGCCCTGGCTGCCACCACCCGTGCTTGCCCCCGTGCCGGCGCAGGAGAAGAAGGCGGGGAAAAATGTTGGTTCAACATTTTTGAAATGTTGTTTCAATATTTTCAAAATATTGGTTCAATATTTTTGAAATGCTTGTCAGACCCGGGGTAGCAGGACTGCTCATAGGCGTAGAGTTTTCTAGAGTAAGGGATAGTGCATGGATATACCTTACCTCTTCTGTAACTACTCGGATAGCAGTAGAACTAGTTGATGTACAAGGAAACTATCCGACTACGTTGGAGTAGGACTCTAGCAGTACTCGGCTAGGACTTTCCATACAACCCTGTCCCCCAGATTATATAAGAGCGGGCAGGGACCCCTCCAAAGGAACAGGTACAAACCGAACAACACCTAAGACAATACAAACGACCACATAGAACATAGGGTATTACGCTCCGGCGGCCTGAACCTGTTTAAATCTTTGTGTTCCTTGCACCATCGTGTTCTGATCTCGGCGAGTCCCTGCCTACAATCAATCTCCTCGGGGTATACCTCGGAGAGCTTGGTGGTTAAACACCAACAGCTGGCACGCCAGGTAGGGGCTTCGCCAACGATCGTCGGAAGAATTCGATGGCACCTCTCGACGACAATGTGATGCCCGCCAAAGACACCACCTTCTACGTCAGCTCTTGGGTTTTTGTCGCTGATGGCTCAGGTGGCCTTGACAGTCATCTGATCAACCCTAGCAGGCTAGAAACTTCAGAAGCTGCACGATGACGTGAAGTCGACAACTTCGTTGATCAACTCGACGAAATCAGTCTCCCAATTCACATCAAGAAAGTCCAAAATCAACCCGATTTGACGTAACCACACCTAAAACTCTCTCTGAGCTAGAGGAGGACCTGGACAACCTTTTGGAAATCTCTAGACAGGAAGCCATCGTTGACCAAGAGGCTCCCATGTCCGAATCCTTCCAAGATCCCGTCCAGGCCCACACAGAGTTGCTAGACAACATGGTTTCAACCATTACGATCGAGAACTACTTGAAAGATCTGATGGCAATCCCACGCCCTAGGGTAGACAATTCTGAACTACTCGATGGAATCGACCGTGTTTCTAATAGCCTCTCAGACTGCATCAACCTTGCAGAATCAACACTCCGCAAGCAAAAATCAGGCATCAAGCACAAAGAAGCTACTCCCCAATCGCAACGAACGGGTGACATCTTCTCAGGACTTGATCGCATTGATGACAAACTCGCTTCCTGCATCAAACTAGCGGAAGAGAAACTCAAGCAAGATGACTCTGAGTTCGAAAACCCTTGGGCATCCATGGAGCATAACCTACGATCAAATTGTCAGGAATGCACTCCTATTAGATCCCAAGAAAGTCACCCAGTAGAACTCTCTCATGAAGATGTCTTTTCAAATTTATCTGATACCGACCGCGACCAAGCGTTCATCGACTACCTCGATGAACTCGACGGCCCAATTTCTGGCGACGAGCTGGTCGAGTGGTCAGATGACATAGATCTCTTCATGGAAGCTTTGTCAAATCCTGACAAACTAGAAGAATTGTGGGAACAATCAAAAGCTAAGAAGCTTTGGGACGAATCTCAATCCAGATCGCCGAATCGACTGGATAGACACCTAGCGATCACACATCTGCCAGACGATTCTGTTCCGATCGAAGATTACATGGGACGGTGGTGCAATGTCATCCACCAACCACTCGATGTCTAGCTTCCGCCATCACAAACACCTGTGTCGGACGGAGGCACGCTGCAGCTATTCTCTCCTGAAGAACTCAAAAACCTGGACAAGTACAACAGCTTCATGTGTGATCTGTCAGTTCGAGTAGAAGGTGGATGGTTCCCTCCAGATACCCTCCCATACGATGAAGACCTTCTTCGCCACACTCTCGGATTATCTCACCGTGTGGCTCCTAACCGCACAGGTTTAAACACTAATTTCTACCCTGACTCGGAGAGGAATCAGGGAGTTCAAACCTCGAGGAAAGGAGCTCTTGAAAGGGATCGGATTACTGAGGAAACCACATCCGGATCAAGGAAGAAAATAGAGATCAATCAGGTCTCCATCATCCACGGCCCTCTAAAAGGACCCCTCCGCAAATTGAAAGAAAGGCCACAAGATCGTCAACTCTCAGAAGACATGGAACTCCCGTTCCAACAAGGCGTTCCTCTCCCAGAAGAAGACGAGAACCAGAAGACCTGCAGCTCCGACAGCGAGATTTTCATGGCAATAATTTCTGAGATTCAAGAGCACAACGACGATCCTATGGAACGAGTCGACCTCGCCAACTACAACTCCAGCGACTACGATGAATTCCTCTCTGATGCAGAGACTAATAAGACAACAGCAGTAAACTACGAAATTCCTCCACCGCCTCTAGGTGTCACAGTCACCATGCACCTGGATGATGAGCAGAACGAATTGAAGGAGATCCGCAACCAAAAGAGATGCATGAGGCGCCGCATCGCAACAGAGCGTCGTCAACAACTCGGCGACTCCTTCGAGTACTCAAACAGCGATCTCCGCAACATCATCAACATTGGGCGTGACGCCCGCACAGTTATCATCAATAGAAGGAATGAACGTGAAGAAGCAGAAGCATACATTGCAACCTCCAACTATCGACTACCCGACAACTGCGAGTGCAACTCGCGCAAATGCCCCCACATCTGTCCCACACTCCCTCCACCATCAAAGCAACCGAAGACTGAGGCTATCCACCGCAGACTCCATGCACAATGTTTTCTAGATCCCAAAGCCAAGCACTCAAGCTTCTAGTGCATCAATCTCCACAAAGGCCTAGGAGCACCTCCGCCTCCTGTCGACGAGGGCGCAAGCACATACTGAAGATGGAATCTATACTCCAAGTTATCACAAGTTTTTATCGACGTCCAGAAGTTTTAATTCTTGTACCATATACAAGGGTCATTTTCACTACCCCCATAATTGGTTGGGTTATGAAACACCTGTATCGAGTCAAGTATCTACAAAGTTTGTTATTAAATACAAGGGTCGTATTTCACTACCCCCATAATTGGTTGGGTTATGAAACACCTGTATTAAATCAGAACCATCTACAAAAGGAGTTTATTTTAAGAACTAATCGAGTACTTTGTCAAGGTCTACAAGGAGTAGTTGGCTGGGTCAAACCGACTCAGGGTCAACCCTCGATTTCTTTCTGAGAAGAAAAAATTAGGATGGGTCAACCCGAGTAAGATTCAACCCCCGACTAGTGTGAAAATTCACGAGTGTTGACAGCTACTAAGTACCAAATTTCGGCCGTTGACTCATGCATAAATACATAAAATGTGAGTATCAACCTAGTGGTAGGGGTTTATTACTGACCATTTCCTCGAGTGTTGGTAAATATTTGTATGCAGGTAGATTAAGGGAAAAAACACACTTCATGAGTAGGGAAACACACTCCACAGACCAAGGCAAAACTTTCTCGACGAATAAGGCGCGTTCACAAGGATCAACAGGCCCACCAGAGCTACCAAACTGCCTTAAGACAAGCCATGACCCACATAAATAACATGGGGGCCCACCTAGCAGTGTTCAGGCCAAGAATTGGGCCGATCGGCCACCTTTTCTGGTCGGTTCATCTCGGCCTCTTCTTCCACGTGTCGCACGCTCATTCGATGCTCAAGTCGATTCCAGGAGGCTCCAGGCTTAATTCATGGCAGAAGAGGCCATGGCACCCCTCTATAAATAGTAGAGGGGGGCTCCAAATGAAGACATCCATCAAGTGCTCTCTCAAGCCTTCTCTTGGTTTAGAGTTGTCTTAGAATAGGGAGAGGGTAGAGGTACTCAGGAGAGGCGCCGGTTTTCGGCACTCTTCTCCAAATTGTACCTCTACGAGAGTAAGAGAGTAGTTCAGGAGAAGTGCCAAGGTGTCGGCACTCTGCCCCAGCTTGTACCTCTACAGATGCTGCTACATTCTTCGGGTTTTAATAAGTATTCGTGGTTCCTATCTCTAGTATTTTACTTGGTATAGTATATGCTAGTAGTGCTTGTAGTTGAGTGAGATCAGTTCTCTTACTCGTGGGTTCTCACTCTGTATTCATACAGAGTGCTGTAGTTTGCTATGGGTCGACATACATAGTTAGATTGTAGTAGTAATCAATAGCGTAGACATGGTGTCTACGCTAGGGGTTATCCTTCGTTTGCCTTATATCCCATGGTTTGTTAGAGGTAGGCCGTAGGTGGTGACAGCCCTATTGGTCCTCCGTAATCCTCCACATTCGGATATAGCGTAGAGTTGTTGGCCGGAGTTGAATGGCAGATCAGTTGTAAGCCGGTTCCCGAAGAGAGTATTGTGCCCGAGAGATTGACCTTTAACTCGGCTATAGTGCTATCTTAGGAATCCTCTCTATCCTTCTACCTATCTTGGTGTGTCCTTGGATCGACTAGAATAGAAGAGAGTGCACACACGTTCCCTATGGATTCGATAACCCTTAGAATACTTTGAGGTGAAAGCTACAACGGTATCCGTGCACTTGCGGATTTATTCGTGACTCTAAAATACCCAACAACGAGATTTTTTTTTCAACAAGGAAGCATTAAGAATGGAATCTACAATCACAAAGACATCGAGTACTTTATCCAAGTTTATAAGCAGTAGTCGGTTGGGTCAAACCAACTCAGGGTCAACCCCCGGTCTTTCTGAAGGAAAGACTAGGTTGGATCAGCCCGAGTTAGGTTCAACTCCCGAACTATTATCAAAATTATGAGAAGTTTTTCAAAGTTTTATGCTCAAATGGTGGAGGTAACAATAAAGAAGACTATCTTCACGCTACTCTATTGCACTACCAGAGCGCTAAACCCTTCGGGGCTTAGTGAAATCAGGGTAGGAAATCTTATGGTACTCGATTGCACTACTAGAGCTCTAAACCCTTCGGGGCTTAGTGAAATCAGGGTAGGCAATCTCATGGTACTCGATTGCACTACCAGAGCGCCAAACCCTTCGGGGCTTAGTGAAATCAGGGTAGGCAATCTCATGGTACTCGATTGCACTACCAGAGCGCTAAACTCTTCAGGGCTTAATGAAATCAGGGTAGGCAATCTCATGGTACTCGATTGCACTACTAGAGCGCTAAACCCTTCGGGGCTTAGTGAAATCAGGGTAGGCAATCTCATGTTACTTGATTGCACTACCAGAGCGCTAAACCCTTCGGGGCTTAGTGAAATCAGGGTAGGCAATCTTATGGTACTTGATTGCACTACCAGAGCGCTAAACCCCTCGGGGCTTAGCGAAATCAGGGTAGGCAATCCTACGCTACTCGATTGCACTACCAGAGCACTAAACCCTTTGGGGCTTAGTGAAATCAGGGTAGGCAATCTTATACTACTCGATTGCACTACAGGAGCACTAATTCCTTTGGGGCTTGGTGAAATCAAGTAGGCAATCTGCAATTATTCGACTATTTCAGTACTCGACATCAACCAAGAAGGGCCTGAGTCAACATACAACTGTATTAACTCAAGCCAGGCGATCACTCGACTACTCTCAACCTCTCCTCGCAAGAGTGCACACTGCAAAGATAGGTAAAGTACTACATATATTTATCATAACATGTTTTTGACAAACTTCTCCGAAGTTGCATGCAAGACAAACATGTTCATTACAACACAATTGTTCAAGCTTCTCCATCAGAGGACTACTCTAAACCACTGATAATCCTATCAGTGATGGGTTTTACCTCGACATATTCAGTGAATTTTTCCTCTGAACATCCATCGGCTAACCCATTGCCAATAAGTGTTAAGTTCGCTGCAGGCTAGAAAGACTTAACTAAACCTAAGGCATGAGCCAGGTACTACCTCGATGTGTTGGACAGAAAACTGGTGATCTTCTGGGGAGCTTCACGAAGACGCTCCACCAAAGTCTTGTCACCGGCTTCACCTTCTTCAACCATCTCAACATCGGCCTGAGCTGCAGCCTCCAAATCGGCAAATTTTCTAGCCTTCAGATCTCAATCAGCTGCCAAGTCTTGGATCTGCTTCATGTTATCAACAAGCTGCTTGTCCAAATCAGCTTGGATCTTGGTCAGCTTCTCCACAGCATCTGTGTGACGGGTACATAATATTTGTCAGATCAGTCACTAGTTCCTCTTTTGTTATTAACAATTTTTTGAGTTCTGTGTGAGTACAAGACAACTATAAGTACCAAAACAAAGGATGAAAGGAGATATCGACTACTACACAACTACAGGGAAAGCAAAGCACAAGGGAGTTGCCTTTATGCTCTTTCGTCAAATTTTTGTTCTTCTCCTGCAGTTTTTTGCTCCTTTCCTCGAGGACGCCTTTATCTTTCCCTAGAGTTTCTACTCTAGACTATAGGAGATCGACTTCCTTCTTGTGCTCGGCCATCAGCTTCTCAAAAGCTTCTTGAAGATCTGTGACTTCCTGGACCTGACGCTCCTAATCCACAGAAAGCCGCAGGCCCTCTCCAACTTGTTGATGCTTCTAAGCCCGAGCAACAGCTTGTTCAGCCAGTTCCTACAACAAAAAGGACTGATTATGGCTACTAGTTGCCTGACAAAAGATAAGTACTCGACT
This sequence comes from Panicum virgatum, assembly GCF_016808335.1. Classification (NCBI taxonomy): domain Eukaryota; kingdom Viridiplantae; phylum Streptophyta; class Magnoliopsida; order Poales; family Poaceae; genus Panicum; species Panicum virgatum. The sequence continues at coordinate 44,471,876 of NC_053143.1, forward strand.
ACCTAGTACTTACAGCCTAGAACTTCTGACTTTCTGAGATTTCTTTTAAATAGAAATCCGTCCCTTTCCGTCAACTACTTTGCTTCTTCTTGCAGCTTCTTCAGGTCGACTTTCAGGGTGATTTCAATGGTCTTTGCGGCTCCATCGACTGCACATCTGCAAGACCTACAGACTGAACGAAGGAAGTATACAACAAGCTGACTTCTACAAGTCATCGATACCAAAATTTTACCAGCAGCAGAGATCTTTTCCTCCGCGACCTCCTTCTGCACTGCCACAGGATCATCATTCCCTGCTAGATCCGACTGGATCACAGTAGTCTGAGGGTACGGTAGGACTTGGGGAATAGCATCGGCTGGTTTGGGGATCTGGGATCCCCCAAATCCCCAATCGCAAAGTCGGTGGGTTTGCTAAACAAGACAAGCATCAGAAGATAAGAATCCAACCAATAGTGACATAGTCCGAATGGATTCACTTACTGGCTGGATTTCTTGACGGACAACTTCCTCGTTCGCAGCAGCTTGGAGACGCCGGCCGCCCCGGACTGACTCTATTCCTTTGGCGTCTAAATAGAGTCAGTCGCCGCGCTGCTTCTAGGTCCGGACTGGGCAGAGGCAGTAGGACTAGCAGCGGAGCTACGTGTCTGCTTCTCTGAAGGAGAGTGGGGCCTAACAAGGATAATTTGATCAGAAATCAAAGAGTATTCTTTGATATTCGAGGTCGAATTAGGTATTTACTTGTCAACATCACCGGTCGATGGCACTTTCTGCTTCCGCGTCTATGGTGACTCGGCCTGAGGCTCGCCATCTGTCCCATCATGCTGGGCAGATCTAGTTCGGCTCCCATCGTCGCTGCCATCACCTGAAGGACCTGCTAATGCATCGACAAGATAACGATTAAATTTAGTCTCAGAAATTGGATCAAAGGACATAAAAAGGCAGAGAAATCAGATGCACACTTGAGTCAGTTTGTGCGCCAGGCACAACTTCTGGAAGTGGAGGCCTACTCTGATACTTTTTGGGGTCAATCTGCACAAAAAAATCTAGATCAACGAGACTACTGGCATTAAAGTACTTGATGTTCACTACAAGTCGACTACTCGAAAAGTACCTCCCGAGGACGAATGTTCCCTTTATACTGGCTTGTCCAGTAACACCCTTCAGCAGTCGATCCACTCGACGCTTCAGATCATCATGGGAAATTTTGATACTGGTATAGCGGGTGGGGTCTTCTTCACCTGTAAATTGGAACCCTAATGTACTCGCTGTTGGAGTAGCTGAATCCTCTGGAGCGACCAATGCACCACCACCGAAGCTCCGCTAATTTTGTTCTCCTTCTTCAGCAAGTCTATCTCCCCGAGAAGAAAGTTAACTTAATCTACATTTCCTTCCCTGGAGTTCCAGCTAGGCTTCTTAACTGGTGGGCCAGCGGATCTACGAGGTAGGGGAGGCGACTGGTTTTGACATAGAACAAGAGGTCCTTCCAGTCAATAACCTTGTCAGTCATCTTATAAGGGATGTACTTCGGTCCTACACCCTGATGGAGTTGCATACCCGCACCTCCTACTACATCTACTTTGGTCTTGCTAGGTTGGGGTTTCAGATCAAAAAGGTATTGGAAAAGATCAAAATGGGGTTCGATCCCCAGGAAAGCTTCACAAAGATGGACAAAGATAGAAATGTGAAGGATGGAATTGGGGGTCAAGTGATGCTCTTGAACCCCCCAATGATGCAAAAGACCTCGAAAGAAGTTGGAGGTGGGGATTCCTAGGCCGCGCAGAACATGAGAATGAAAAATGACGGCTTCATTCGGTTCCTCATGAGGAACTGAATCTCCTAAAGATTTCCACCAGTTCACCGCTGTCGGATTGCTTATCCGGCAAGTCCACCAGGGGTATGCCCGGCGGTAGAATTGTAGGTGAAGGGGGGATTCCGTAGCCAAGAGTTGGATGGTAGCGAGATGATGCTAGGGTTTAGACAGGTTCGGGCCGCTCGGGAGCGTAATACCCTACGTCCTATGTTTTGTGTATTGTATGAGCTAGATGATGAATGATCGGATGATGGGGTGTTGTCATGTTTTCTATGGGTCTCCTCACGGTGCTTTTATAGGCCAGGTGCCATAGGTTACAAGTAAGGGAGGATATCTACTCGGGTTGTTACATGGAATCAGGTCGGTTGAGATCCCTAGATATCCGGAATCCATATCCACGCCTTGATCCTAATCCTCGGAGGAACCTTCCGATGTCCAGCCGAGTGCCTGTTTGCCGGGTAGTCATGCAGAGTGGTCCTAGCCGAGTGGGTACCCAGTTGGGAGATAGCTACTCGGCTGGGAGGTACCCAGTTGTACCTCTGTCAAGCCTCAGAGTGCTGAAGAACTTGAGCTGAATCTTGATGGTTGACTTGTTGCGAAGTTCTTCGAGACTCAAATGATGATTCTTGTGTCCCTTTAGTCTTCAATGGGATGCGCCCCAGGGCGCACCCATTGGGTGCAACCTCCGAGCCTCGGAAGATTTCGATGAAGCATTTCGAGGGTCAATAAAAATGTCTTGTTTGTCCGAATTCCCGAGCCAACTGGGCGCCCAGGTCACCATGTTTCTTTATCATTTGCCCAGTCGTTCGTCAGACTGGATTCATTTGACCCTGAAGTCATTGCGTCCAGCCCCCGAGCAGGGTCGCTAGCGAAGTCGCAGAGACACACCAAGTAGTTGCGGCGCCCACCCACCGAGCGGGGTCGCTGGCAGAGTCGCGGAGACACACCGGGTAGTTGCGGCGCCCAGCCACGGAGCAGGGTCGCTGGCAGAGTCGCGGAGACATGCCAGGTAGTTGTGGCACCTAGCCCCCGAGCAGGGTCGCTGGCAGAGTCGCAGAGACACGCCGGGTAGTTGCGGCGCCAAGCCCCCGAGCAGGGGTCGCTGGCGGAGTCGCGGAGACACACCTGGTAGTTGCAGCGCCCAGCCCCCGAGCAGGGTCGCTGGCAGAGTCGCGGAGACACGCCGGGTAGTCGCGGCGCCTAGCCCCCGAGCAGGGGTCGCTGGCAGAGTCGCAGAGACATGCCGGGTAGTTGAGTCGTCCTGGTAATTTGTATTTTTACAGTTGGTCTTGACTGCAACGAGCAGAAAGTCACCGTTGGGGGCCCGCTTCTTGCCGAGTACGACTCGGGCAGTTTCTGAAAAGTTGATTCGAATTCCGTGCAATCCTCGGGGTTGCCGTTGCACACGCGTCCAATCCTCTTTATAAGGGGAAGGGCCCGGCCCATGGAGGGCTACCCGTTCCTGGCCTTCCTGTTCTTGCCTTTTCGCCTTCTTGCTATCAGTCTCCTTCTCCATTCATCTATAGATCCAATCTGTGCGCTACCACCCTGGATGGCCTGTGCCTCGCCGAAGTCTTCCTCCTCCGCATCGGGGAGCGCCGGCGATGTGCCGCCGCCTTTAGAGGCGTGGGCACCGAGCACCCTGCGGGAGGGGGACATTCAAGATCTGGTGGAGCGCGGCCTCCTCCCCAAGAAGGAGATCTCGGGATGGAAGTGCTGCTATGGGGAGGACTTCTCGACGGAGGACCGGACAGAGACGGTGGTCTTCCGGTCCTTCTACGAGAAGGGTTTCGCCTTGCCCGCGGGGGCCTTCTTCCGCGGGCTCCTTTTCTTCTACGGGCTTGAGGTAACGCATCTAAGCCGAACTCCATTGCGCAAATCACGATCTTTGTCCATCTATGCGAGGTGTACCTGGGCATCGCCCCGCACTTCAACCTATGGTGGGCGCTGTGCCATCTGAAGGGGTACCCGAGCAGTGCCGCTGCAATGTGGTTGGCGGCGCTGCCTTCTCCCTGCACCAGGGTCGCTCGTATCCGGCCTTGGAGCTTCGGGATGGCAACAAGGGGTGGAACAAGGAGTGGTTTGTGGTGTCGAACTCGGCTCCTTATCTGCCTACTCGCACCGGCCGCACACCGGAGTACCGCGTGTGCTGGGAGGAGATGCCGACTGAGGAGGAGATGGTCCAGGTGATGCTTCTCCTCGATGAGATCGCCGGCCTGTTGGCCTAAGGGCGGATAGGTGCCGTGGTGGCTCTGTCCTTTAGTAAGCGGCTGGTGCAGCCGATTCAGGATAGGGTGCACCCCGGCTTCGAGTACTGGGGTTGCCAGGACCCAACCCGAGGACAGAACCGAAAGGTCCCTCGGGATAAAGCTTTGAACTGGGCCGCCCGCATGATGCAGGGGGCGATCCGTGATAAAGGGTGCCCAAATGCACATTGCTTGAAGTGGCCGACCACAGCCGTAAGTATTCTCCACTTTTTCGAGCTATTCTTCTTTTATTCCGAGTTGTTCTGTTTTTGCTCTGGAGTAGCTTTCGCCATGCTTTCCGTATGCAGCGCACCTATTGGGTTGTAATGAACTCGGAATGTCTTCTGTCTTGCAGGCAAAAGTTCTGAGGTACTGGTCCCCCGCCCCCCTGCCAGAGGGGGATGCAGGGAAGAATGCCGCTACCCTGGCCAATCAGAGGGAGCCGGAGGCGGCGGATCTGGAGGTATCATCCGACTCGTCCATTGGAGGCGAGTCGGATGTTGAAGTCGTAGAGGCCACTGTCCCTTCCAACCCATCCGCACCGGCACAACGGAGGAGGAGGCAGGCCATTCGAAAGTTCTCGGCCTCCAAGGCCGGCATGAGGGGGGCCCTGCCCAAGGGGACCCTTGCTGCCGCCTCGAGGTCGGGGAGCGAAGAGCCGGGGGCTGAGGACGCCCCCGAGTCGACTGGTGAAGGAGCCAGTGCCAGCGCCGCCCAGGCAAAGGGGGAGGGCGCAGGGGCTGACATGCATAGGGAGCATCGGGTCTCCCCTGCCCGTGGCCTGGTCGCAGCCGCCGGCTGTGCTGTTGAAGCTGACATTCAATGTGCGCCGTAGCGGGGGGGGGGGGGTAAGCAGATAGTAGTTCCAGTCCCTTTTGTTTGCTTTGAATCTTGAATTGCTCCTTGATGCTGCGGAATTGTTGACTTCGCAGGAAGAGAAAGGGGGACGAGTCCGCTGATGAGACCCGCCGGGTCGAGGTGGCTACATCCCCTCCGTCGGCGGGGAGCCCACCATGGACCCGCGCTCGCCGAGAGGCGGCGCAGGGTGAGGTAGAGGTGGCTGAGGAGGTCGAGCGGTCCGCGGCTGAGAAAGCCGCGTCCGCGGGGGGGATGCAAACGTCGTGTGGCAGAACCAGTTTGAATTACAACAGTTCGAGTGCACTAAACATCTACACGCACCTTAAATAGTATAATAATTGGTCTGTTGGGTAACATCCTGATGTAACCACTGAATATCCAATTGAATCATAAGTATACATTCTGCACGAAGGCGAGTCAGAGATACAACATTCCACAAATATTTCACATCACATAGATAAGAGGTGTAATTTACATCAGTGTTTTGAAGCTAGAAAGCTGAAGTTCTAGCTTTTACAAACTTATTCAAAGGAACTTAAAAGAGATTTAACTGTGACTAAGTATAAAAGAGAAGTTCTGCAGCGGAAAAGAAAAACACGATTATACACAAACGTCGTAGGATAGATGCCATGATAAGCCCAAACATGACATCATTCAGCTGATTCATTGCTGGTCGAAGATGGTTCCCATTCCATAAACCAGCCTGTAGGTAAAACACTAGGCCAAGTCCAACTAGTGTTTTGGTCCTCACAAGTCATTCCTGAAAATAAAGTCACAGGCAAGACTGAGCGTACTAATACTCAGCAAGACTAACCCGACTAAGGGTATATCAAGCCCTTTAACTAGACATGCAAAGTTTGTGAAGGCTTTGGGGTTCTTTTGCTGAAAAGCAACAAAGAGTAGATCCTTAATTTTCAAATTTTAGCTTCCAGATTCTAGTTGGATTAACTAGTCCAGATAAGCACCTATCTACTCAAACATGGTAGAGGAATTATTTGCATTCAATAAGATTGCGTATCATCTTTGTTCCAGTTCTTACTCTATGTGGCAAAGGGACCATGCAGTCTCAATTTCTACGAGAAACGGACGATTCTGAATCGAATTTTCAACCTTGCAAGGATAAACCTAGCACACACGCTTGGAGCACTGACGAGTCACTCCCAAGCAATCGTTTGCTTCTCATTCCGGTTCATGGATCAGCGCCACTCTCCCCGACTACAGAGAACCCGACCTTCTCTGCACCCGTGGTTGTTGCAACATAAATTAACTTCCTATGTCTATGAGAGAGTGGGGGGGTATGTCCATTTGCCGGGCCGATCAGTTACTAGGCTTACCGCGTACCATATTTATGGCATGTGGCTAGTACTTTCAAACGCTTAACCACCGCTACCACACACTGTAGCCTTAGTAAAATTATTCTACATAGGCGGAATATAACTATGAATCTCGTAACCAAGTCCCGTCCCTGGTCCTTATAGTGAGTGCAGGAATGTAAACAATCAACTCCTATAAAGCTCGCGAGTGACAGGCAATCACTCGACTTTTACCGGTCCTATTAGCATAGCATCTAGTCGAACTCTATTTCTAGTGTTCAATCAATAGGTACCTAAGATTATGCATCTAAGATTTTCAATCAACTCCAATAACTTAAATGCACAAGTAAAAAGTAATTGCATAATTTAAAATAATGGGATTATTCACCGGGGCTTGCCTGTAGTGGTGTCTATGGGGTCAATAGGCTGGGGTTCTTTCGAATCAGAGTTCGGGACTTCAGTTAGTTCCACAATATTAGCTTGAGCTTCAGAAATGTCCCCGTCTGATTCCTGGATGAGCTCGTATGTCCCGTCTGCTAGCGATGTCGTTTCTATATGAAATGCAGTAGTTGGAAAATTAGTGAAGTGCTTGAGTATAGCTTTCCTTCACTATAAATTGGAAACCAATAAAGTAAACATTTAAGAATAAACTTAAAGGTTTTACTTTACTGGGCAATTATGAAAGGACCCTGGATGTTGCCTAGAGGGGGGGGGGTTTGAATAGGTGTTTCAATAAATTATGCAAATTACAACACTTAAACCAAACTGTCAGCACACTGACTGGTCAGACCGATTAGGCAGACCGATCAGACCGATCTAACACTTAGATGTTGAACAAATAGACCAACCAGTCAGACCGGTTGGGGTGACCAGTCAGACCGGTCACTTGCAGAACCTGCACAAATATCAGAATTTCTACCCTCCTCGAGCTCTAGCACTAATACAACTTGATGTAGTGTTCCTGCAGGTGATTATGAAAGTATTGCAAGTCCCTGCACACACAGAAACAACACACCAAAGTAGATCGATGCGGAATTATAAAACAAATGCTAGAACTCAAAGTAGTGAGGCAAACAATAATGGAAACACAAAAATTTGTTTCCCGAAGTTCAGATTCACCACCGTGAATCCTACGTCTCCATTGAGGAACTCGTTGGGTGTGAGTCTCTTTCAACTCGATCCCTTGAGTTAGGTCTCTTTCAACCACTTCTCCGATTCCACTATCTCGATCCTTTCCACAAAGGGGGCAAGATCACGCCCGCACAGACTTGCCGCTGCTCACCACAACGTTGGGAGCTAGCTGGCGACACCTAGCCGTCTAGGAGGAAAACCTCCAAGAGTAACAAATGCGAACTTTGAATGCTTTGACAAATCTCGAGTGCTCAAGCTATGGTTGCTCTCTTGCTGCTCAAAATGCAGCTCTCACAATGCTCTACAATCTCACACTTGCTCAATCTCTCAACCCAATTCAAAGATATGCAATCTAGATGGCTTAACTCACAAAGAGTGTTGGGGAGAGCTAGCTGGTCAAGAAAATGCTTCTAAGAGCTCAAGAAAGGTCAAGGAACCAGCAGCCCACGCAAGAGGGGGTTGAGGGATATAAATACCGCACTTCTAAAAACTAGCCATTGTAACTGTCAGTGCAGACCGGTTAGACCAGTTCCCCAGACCGGTCAGACTGGTCTATTTGAACAACTAGCTATTAGATCCTAGACTGGTCAGACCAGTCCCCCAGACCGGTCAGACCGGTCTGGGCCAGAGAAGCCCAAACCCAGGTTTAAGTGCTCCACATGGTCCACCAAGTCAACACTTGATCATCCAAGTAGCACAAAGTTAGTTTACAGGGGTTTTCTCTTAGGATTCTCACTTAGGGTGACCTATGAGCACTTTTGACCGTGTCAATTAATCAATGTTGCATCCCTCTTGATAGTACGGCGTACCTACACTCAAGATTAAATATGAACCATATTTCAACCACTTGAGCCTTGAATTGCTTCAGCTTTGCCAGACTTTGAGTTTTCTTCAACTTTGGGAATCCAACATTGCATAACATCCTTTTGAGCAAATCCATACTTGAGCTAGTGACTTAGAGTTCCAAATCATCTTGCAAAACTGTCCTTGAATACTCAAGTCACTCCAATTAAAAAATATTTGATGCATTGCATTGCCTCCCCCAACAAGGCTTGGATATGATACTTCGAACACCCCACGGATACTAGCACTTCACCTTAGCACTTGCACACATGGTAAGCCGTCGCTTCACCAAAGCTTGCTTAGTCCCTCGCACTAGTCATCTCGGTTGGTTTCTTCATCACTTACCCTTGCCATGTTGAGCTAAACTTTGCACATCAACAATGAATTCCATATGTTATTCACATATCTTCATTTTTTTTGTCTTACTTTCTAATCATGAGCTTTTGATCCTTTAGACAAGACATACTTTATTTTGACAAGCCATATTTAGAAACCACCAAGTAATACATGAGCACTCATTTCTATCTTTCCTCATAATGTACTTGTCTTTGCTTAGTAGTCATGATTTGATAATAATATTCCAAGCACTGCAAGCTTCAAAATATAAGACCAATATGTAGCACATAAGTGTATGTCTTTTCTTTTTGTTTAACTCCATGAAGCCTTGCAATAATACTTTCAACTAATTTTTTATCTCACATATTCTTCAAATATGTCAAGCTATGAATAGAAACCGTATATTGTCATTGCATGAATACTTGTTTCTCATTTCTCATCACAACATGCTTGACTTTCAATAATAGGCTCTCTTTTATTTGATTCCTTGATACATGAGACAATACACATAATGATATACAAATGAATCCCTGCTCATGATATCTCAAATAAAACATTAGTCCCTTAATCATGTTGTCATTCAATTCACCAAAACCCATTAGGAGCCTAGATGCACTTTCAGATTGTTTATAGAGTAGAAGTGAAAACAAAGAATTCTAGGAAATAACATGGAAAAGAGGTTTTTGTTTTAATGAAAACAATCTACAAGGAAGTATTTAAATAATTTCTAAAAGGCATAAATAAAACATAGGAAATAATTTTAAAAGTACAAGCTAGAGTGTAGTAAAAGATCTACAATTTTTTTTAAAGAGCTAGACATATTTTGTAGAGCACATGATCCAAAGTTCACAATCAAAGACACTTTAGAACTTGAGATACAAATAAAAGAGGTATAGATTAATTTTATTTTTAGAATTAAATACACAAAATTTCAGCTAAACTTCACAACATCAATCTTGTAGAGCTAATTATAAGGAAAATAACAAAATTAATTTGACATTTTTCTGATTTTTCTACATTTTTCTATAAATTTTTGAAGTTCTCTGAAAAAGAATAAAAAGGAAAAGAGCTTTTTGCAATAAAGACCCTGGGAAAGATTGCAATCCTTGCAATTAGGTCCCTGGTCGGAGTCAGAGGTGGGGGACGCGGTTGACCGGCCAATTCCGGCGAGGCTCGTCGCCGGCGGCGAGGGCCAAGGGACCAAAGAGCTCGAGGGGGTCGTGGCGCACCTGCTGGTGGGTCTGGATGGGGTGCGGGAGGGCTGGTCGGCGACTGGACAGAGCACAACGGCGGGGTGAACGGCGGCGAGGGGTTTCTGGTGAGGGATTGGCTGTGAGAAGGAGCTGGTGAGCTGTGCTGGAGCAAGTCGAAGCTATGGGAGTGCTTGGAAGGGGCGGAGTAGCACTGGAGCGGCGGGTCCACGATGGACAGGAGCTCGTCGAAGAATAAAGGAAGGCAGCGGTGGTTGAACACCGAAGAAGAAGCCTGGTTGGTCTATTTATAGGCAAGAGGAGCAAGGATAAGTGAGAGGGGAAGCTACGGAGATGAAATCGACGGGGAAAAGGTGAACTTGGTGATGGCGTTAGCTTCTCTACGGGCGGCCGACGAGGTGGCGTGAGGGGAGCTCGTGGAGTGGCGTGGCGTTGGTTAAGCAGGCCAGCAAGAGGCGGTTCGAGGGCAGCGGGGCTTCACGCGTGGAGGCGGTGAGGCGGTTTTGGGAGGCAATTCCGGCGGCGCTCGAGCTCGCCGGAGAAGGAACCAGGGGCGACGGCTCGACGACGCGGCGTGGCAAGCTCGCGCGAGGCCAGCAGAGGGAAGGGGTGGGGTCAAGGAGATGCCTGGGAGGACTGGTGGCATTCCAAAGGTGGCGCGGGCTGCCAGTGGGCGGAGGAAACCGTGGCGGCGGCGGCTTGTGCGGCTCTGGTGAGGCTGGAGTTTGAAGAAGAAGATTGGAGACTTGTTTGTAATTTCAGAAAAGTTCAGGGGTTTCACTGTAATACAAAATTTCCCACTGTTCTAGGGCTCAAATGAAAAAGTTCCCATAATGAAAGTTGTTCAGTTTTTCAAGATCTTCAACATTCATGTTGTGCAAATTTTCACTAGATCGAAGAATTTTGAAATATTTTCAAAAGTTCAAAAGAACTTTATTTAATAAAGGAAAAACACTTTTTGATGGCAAATTCATCAAAATTTTGGACTAAAATGCAATAAAGCTGCCAAAATCATGATTACTAGCATATTTGCAAGAAAACCCTTCACAAAGTTGAATTTGCTCCCTAAGTCAAAAACTTTTGCAAAAAGGGGCTTGTAATTTTTCATAATTACAACAATACCCCTGATTTTTACACTAAAAAATTTAAGCTATCAAACAAAGTAAACACTAACTTCACACAATAATTCATGCACTAATAGCTAGACACCTGAAGTGTCACACGCCGCCCGCGTCACTGCCGAGTCCGACACAGGAGAGTTCGGCCAGGGAGCTGTTCCCTGCTGGCCGGGACCAAGCGCTGCCCGGGGACGACCCCGTGGAGCAGCTGGAGGCCGCTGCACGCCGGGCGACGGAGTCGACCGAAGTGAGATACCATTCTCTTGCGATGTAGTTTTCCTGCGCGAACATTTCTTCATTGCTAATTGCAATTTTTTTGTTAGTCCCTGGCCTGTCTGAGCCAGCGAGTCGCCCAGAGGCTGCGGGGAGTGCCGGCCGCGGACGGCCGACTCGAGCAGCTCGAGTCTCGGTTGGCCGAGCTGGAGGCACGGAACCGCCTGCTGGAGAAGCAGCGGGCGGAGACCGAGAAGGAGCTGGCGAAGGAGAAGTGGGGTAAGGAACGTGCCACGTTCTACGCCGACTCCTTTGCTTTCGGGCTAATAGGTACCCCTGTAGGGCTGGAGGAGGAGGTTCGTGCCCTGAAATGCTACTGACGGAGGTACATCCGGGTACCTCCCAGCCGAGTAGTTATCTCCCGACTGGGTACCTACTCGGCCAGGACCACTCTGCACGACTACCTGGTGGACAAGCACTCGGCTGGATGTCGGAAGGTTCCTCCGAGGATCAGGATCAAGGGGCGGATATGTATTCCGGATATCTAGGGATCTCGACCGACCTGATTCCATGTAACAACCCGAGTAGATATCTTCCCTTACTTGTAACCCACGGCACCTGGCCTATAAAGGTGCCGTGAGGGGACCCATCCATCCATCTTTCATCCCATCTACACCTTTCATCGTTAAGCTCAATACACACAACACAGGACGTTGGTATTGCGCTCCCGAGCGGCCCAAACCTGTCTAAACCCTAGCGTCAACTCGCAACCATCTAGTTCTTGGCTCCGGAATCCCCTCTTCACCTACAAATCTGCCGCGGGGCATACCCCTGGTGGACTTGCTGAATAAGCAATCCGACAGCAACCTGGCAGCCTGTGAGAAGGCCAACGCCGACCTGCAGAAAGGTCGAGATGCCGCAGAGGCGAGGGAGGGTGCCACCGAGGGCAAGCTCCGCCTGGAGCGCCAAGAATGCAAAGGTATGGTTCGCAAACAACCCCGTTTCCCTTCTGATTGAACTCGTATGGAGTTGATGTGTTGGTTTTGATTGACAGGCGCTGAGGCTCGGTTGGCCGAGGCGCTCAATGCCCTGGGGCGGTTCACCAGCAAGGTGGATGCCATCCTAACAGCCTTCGAACCGGAGGGCGCGGCCGCGGTGGAGGACCTGGAGGACTCGTGAAGTCCCATTTCCCGGAGGCTGACTTGGAGCCGGTGGGTGGTGGGGTTGCGCCAGACACCTCGGACCTTGCTTGGTCTGACTACCTCACTAGCGCCAAGCCGATCGCAGGGCACGTGGCGGCCGACCTCAACCTGTAACTGTTGAAGCTAGAAAATGGTCAGCGGATGTCTAAAGCCAATATTTATTTTGTATGTAAATAAATTTGCATGCTTTCGTATGGGTTTTATTCCGTAATCCGAGAAGTTGCGGAGTTGGCCGGGTAGTTAGGAAAGACGACCCTATGATTTGCCTCTACTTGTCGGGTTGAGAGCTGGTCATCAAGCGCACGGATAGTAAGAGGTGACGCAGGGAGGTTCCAAGACTAATAGGGTTGTGCTCGCAACACCTGGTTATGTTAGGGGGCGTCTATGCTGGGTAGACTTGGGCAGGTCGGGCTGGCCGAGCCCAGCCCCCGAGTGTGATAGGCGAGTCGGGCTAACCGACGCGCAGCCCCTGAGTGTGCTGAATGAGTTGGGGGAAGAAAAAAGTACACGTGAACATAGCTTTGTTTATTGGTCTTCTACGGATAGAAGCGACGAAGGTGCTTGATGTTCCATGGGTTGCCCAAGTCTGTTCCGTCTTCGCGTTGGAGCCTGTAGGTTCCTGGGACAACTACGCTGCTCACATAGAAGGGGCCTTCCCATGGGGAAGTTAACTTACCTCCGGGGGACTAAACCCGTCGGAGTACCAGATCGCCGACGTTGAAGTCACGCTGCTGGATGTTTTTGTCGTGATAACGACAGAGCTACTGCTCGTACCGGGCGTGTTGGAGAGCTGCCGTGAGACGATGCTCCTCAGCCGAGTCGAGATCAGTTCGCCGCGTTGTTTTGGCCTCGCCTTGGTCGTAGTTCTGGGTGTGCGGAGCACCAAAGGTGATATCCATCGGGAGGATAGCCTCAGAACCGTAGACCATGAAGAACAGGGAGTAGCCGGTGGCCTGACTTCTCTGCGTGCGCAGCCCCCATACTACTCTGGGTAGTTCTTGGCTCCATTTGGAGCCGTACTTTTTGACCGGGTCGAATATTCTGGCTTTGAGCCCCTGAAGGATCAAGCCGTTGGCACGTTCCACCTGGCCGTTGCACCGTGTATGAGCCACAGAGGCGTAGTATACGTCAATGTAGCTATCCTAGCAGAAGTCCCAGAATTTGGATCCAGTGAAGGAGGAACTCAAGTCCATGATGATCCGGTTGGGTACTCCAAACCTGTGTGTTATTTCTTCGATGAACTCAGCTGCCTTGACCACCGACATGGTTGAGACCGGCTTCACCTCGATCCATTTGGTGAACTTGTCGATGGTGATGAATATGTGAGTATAGCCGCCTTGTACCGCCTTGAGTGGTCCAACCGAGTCGAGTCCCCAACAAGCAAATGGCCAGGATGGAGGGATTGTCCGTAGGGCCTGAGCCGGGATGTGCTGCTGCTTGGAAAAGAACTGGCATCTGGGGCATCGCCTGACGATGACCTGGGCATCGGCCAAAGCCGTTGGCCAGTAAAAGCCCGATCTAAAGGCTTTGCCAACCAGGGTTGACACTCCTGCGTGATTTCCGCAGATTCCTGAGTGGATCTCACCAAGGAGTCGGACTCCGTCCTGCTGGGAGATGCACTTGGAAAGGGTTCCAGAGGAAGCCGAGTGCCTGAACAACTCAGTTCTGATGATGACGTAGTTTGCGGCTCGGCGGGCGAGTCGCTCATGCTCTTTGTCCTTTAGATAGGACTTGTTGTTGATGATGAAGTCATGTATCGGAGCTCGCCAATCTGGATCGGTGACTAGTACTTCCTGACCTAGGGCTGGTGCTAAGTCAAGCTTAGTAGGAGGTTCCTCTTCGATCTTGACTGTGGGGGAGTTGAGGGCCTGTACGAAGACTACAGTCGAGACGAGTGCTCGCTTGGAGCCGAGCTTGGAGAGTACATCAGCTGCCGCGTTGAAGCCCCGGAGGATGTGGTGAAACTCCAGGCCGTAGAAGTGAGCCTCAAGCTTGCGTATCTCCTTGCAGTAAGTGTCCATCTTCTCCTGGGAGCACTCTAAGTCCTTGTTGACTTGCTGAATGACGACTTTGGAGTCGCCGTAGGCGAGGAGCCTCTTGATGCCAAGGGAGGCAGCGATCTTGAGACCATGGATGACGGCCTCGTACTCGGCTGCGTTGTTAGTGGCCTTGAAGAGTAGCTGCAGGATGTATTTTAGCTGCTCACCTCGGCGCCAGAGTCCCAGCTGCACCCCGACAGCCAGACAAAGGCGTTCGTCCTCAGCGACAACCACCCCGACAAGACTGCCTTGATCGGGGCCGACCTCGACTCTACATAGGAACTCGCGCTCACCTCTTTCCTCCGCGCCAACTGGGACATCTTCGCATGGAAGCCCTCTGACATGCCAGGCGTACCGAGGGTGGAGGCTGAGCACTCCTTCGATCTCAACGAGAAGGCACGACCCGTCAAGCAACGGCTGCGTTGCTTCGCTCAAGATCGAAAGGAGGCTATTAAGGTAGAGGTAACCCGGCTCTTAGCTGCTGGTTTTATCCGAGAAGTCACACATCTAGAGTGGCTGGCAAATCCAGTCCTTGTAAAAAAGAAAAATGGCAAATGGAGAATGTGTGTTGATTACACGGATCTCAACAAGCACTGCCCTAAAGGCCCTTTTCCTCTCCCATGCATCGACCAGGTTGTTGACTCGACAGCCGGGTGCGCGCTTCTCTCTTTTCTTGATTGCTACTCCGGCTACCATCAGATTGCCTTGAAGAAGTCGGATCAAGAGAATACATCATTCATCACGCCGTTTGGGGCGTACTGCTACAACACCATGACGTTCAGCCTCAAGAACGCAGGCGCCACCTATCAGAAGGCCATCCAGAAATGCCTCCAGGGGCAGATCGGGCGCAACGCCGAGGCTTACATGGATGACGTCGTCATCAAGACTAGGTCCAGTGATCAGTTCATTGCCGACCTACAAGAAACATTTAAAAATCTCAGGAGATTCAAATAGAAGCTCAACCCCACAAAATGCGTCTTTGGTGTCCCGGCAGGCAAACTACTCGGCTTCATCTTAAGCAGCCGGGGAATCGAAGCCAACCCAACAAAGATCAATTCTTTCAGATTCATGAAACCACCTAGGTGCAAGAAGGATCTGATGAAGCTTATAGGGTGCATGGCCACCTTGAGTCAGTTCATCAGCCAACTCGGCGATAGAGGCCTGCCCTTCTTCAAACTTCTCAGGAAGTCGGACAAATTCGAGTGGAATGAGGAAACCGCCGCTGCCTTCCAGCAGCTAAAAGATTTCCTCACAACTCCACTAGTCTTAACAGCTCCAGAAGATGGAGAAACGTTACTCCTCTATATCGCGGCAACTACGCACGTGGCCAGCACTGCCCTGGTCGTCGAACGAGATGAGCCGGGCCATGTCTACAAAGTACAATGACCCGTCTACTTCATTAGTGAAGTACTCGGTGAGTCCAAACTGTGCTATCCTCAGGTGCAGAAACTCCTCTACGCGATCCTCATCACATCCAGGAAGCTGCGCCACTACTTCCAAGTGCACAATGTCAAGGTGGTTTCCTCCTTCCCCCTCAGCGACATACTTCACAATAGGGACGCCAATGGCCGAGTCGTCAAGTGGTCGGTGGAGCTAGGAGCCCTCTCCATCGAATTTCTCCCCCGCTCCACCATCAAGTCACAAGCCCTGGCGGACTTCATCGCCGAGTGGACTGAGATTCAGGATCCACCACCTGACGAGCGACCCAAGCACTGGGTCATGTACTTCGACGGCGCCCTCAACCTCGATGGCGCCGGGGCAGGCATCCTCTTCATCTCCCCAAGAGGTGAACAACTAAAATATGTCCTACATCTACTCTTCAAGGCCACCAACAACGCAGCCGAGTACGAGGCCCTCATCCACGGTCTCAGGATCGCGGCCTCACTCGGCATCAAGAGGCTACTCGCGTATGGCAACTCCAAGGTCGTCATCCAGCAAGTCAACAAGGATTGGGACTGCACCCAAGAGAATATGGACACCTACTGCAAGGAGATCCGCAAGCTCGAGGCCCACTTCTACGACCTGGAATTTCATCACTTCCTCCGAGACTACAACGTGGTAGCCGATGTACTCTCCAAGCTGGGCTCCAAGCGGGCACTCATCCCGGCCGACATCTTCGTGCAGGCTCTCAACTCCCCCACGGTCAAGATCGAGGAGGAACCTCCTACCAAACCTGACCCAGTGCTAGCCCTAGACCAGGAAGTACTGGTCGCCGATCCGGATTGGCGAGCCCCGATACTCGACTTCATCATCAACAATAAGTCCTACCCGAAGGACAAGGAGCACGAGTGACTCGCCCGCCGAGCCGCAAGTTACGTCGTCATCGGAACCGAGTTGTTTAGGCACTCGGCCTCTTCAGGAACACTTTCCAAGTGCCTCTCCCAATTAGATGGAGTCCGACTCCTCAGCGAGATCCACTCGGGAATTTGCGGAAACCATGCAGGAGCTTCCACCCTGGTGGGCAAAGCTTTCAGGTCAGGCTTCTATTGGCCGACGGCCCTGGCCGACACTCAAGCCATCGTCAGGTGATGCCTAGGATGTCAGTTCTTCTCAAAGCAACAGCACATCTCGGCTCAGGCCCTGCGGACGATCCCCCCCATCCTGGCCATTCGCCTGCTGGGGACTCAATTCAGTGGGACCCCTGAAAACCGCGCAAGGCGACTACACCTACATATTCGTCGCCATCGACAAGTTCACCAAGTGGATCGAGGTGAAGCCGGTCGCTACCACGACAGCAGCCAAGGCAGCCGAGTTCATCCAGGAGATAACGCACAGGTTCGGAGTGCCCAATCGAATCATCACAGACCTAGGCACCTCCTTCACCGAATCCGAATTCTGGGACTTCTGCCAGGAAAGCTGCATTGTTGTGTACTACGCCTCCGCGGCTCACCCCAGGTGCAACGGCCAGGTGGAACGTGCTAATGGCTTGATCCTTCAGGTGCTCAAATCCAAGATTTTTGACCCGATC
Organism: Panicum virgatum; assembly: GCF_016808335.1. NCBI lineage: Eukaryota > Viridiplantae > Streptophyta > Magnoliopsida > Poales > Poaceae > Panicum > Panicum virgatum. The sequence continues at coordinate 44,489,163 of NC_053143.1, forward strand.
GAAAAATATGGCTCCAAGTGGATCCAGGAACTACCCAGAGTAGTATGGGGGCTGCGCACACAAAGAAGCCGGGCCATTGGCTACTCCCCTTTCTTCATGGTTTACAGTTCTGAGGCTATCCTCCCGACGGATATTGCCTTTGGTGCTCCGCACATCCAAAACTACAACGAAGGCGAGGCCGAAACAACTCGGCGAATAGAACTCGACTCGGCCGAGGAGCACCATCTGACGGCAGCCCTCCAGCATGCCTGGTACGAGCAGCAGTTATGCCATTATCATGACAAAAATGTCCAGCAGCACGACTTCAACATTGGCGACCTGGTACTCTGACTGGTCCAGACACCCGGAGGCAAGCTAACTCCCCCATGGGAACGGCACTTCATCGTGAGCAGCGTAGTCGTCCCAGGAACTGTTGACGCTCCCTAGAGCGCCAATTTACGTACCGCAAGCGCACGGATCGTGTAGCTTTTCCCTTAGAGTATTTCCCCAAGGTTTATCAATCCACGGAACAAGTGTATTACTATGCTTAACTAAGCACTAATGATGTTGGTAAAAGATCTATATTGAGTGATTGAGTGTGAAATAGATCTAATCTAACCAATATAATCTAATCTAGACTAGTGAGCAATGATAGGTGTGTGCACAAGATATGAAGAGCATTTGTCCATAGGGTCTAGGATCACTAGAGATGTAATCGCCGAGCAACGAAGAACGGATCTAATCTACCAAAGGTGTGTTCCAAGATCAAAACATTTCCCTCCCGCATTTTGTCACTACACGAGGATAATCGATAACGAACAACAAGAACATGATAGTTGATGTAATCTAGGTAAACTATGCAAGAGGAAAGCAAACCCAAAGCCAAGTCGCGAACTATTAAGCATCAAAACATCATCAACAAGAATCGTGATAGATCAATCTCATAAAGGATTCGGCAATTACAACTCAAGATCTCCTTACAACCCCATGAACAAACGAGGACTTTACCCCATGAAGCTAAGCGAAGCGTAGTCGATCATGGTGACGAAATCTCCGGCAAGGGATGGATCCCTTGCTGTCCTCCAACTTGCAGCGGCGCCGAGGGACGATGAGGCCTCCGGTGTCGCCATTCTCTTGTGTCTAACTCGAATGGATCTCTGAAACTCGTCTCTGGATGCTCTCTTCCGAATCTCTCTGCGATCCCCCCTCTTTGACGGCGGCTTCGGGGCATATATAGGCGGTTCTGGTCGGTGGTTTTGGTAAACACAGGCTAGGGTTGACGAATACTTCGCGCTGAAGAAAACTGAGGCCGATTGGGCCTGGAAATGGGCTCGGCCGGCCGGCTCAGAGGGCCCCAGGCCGGCCGGCCTGGGCCCTTTCTGGCCCCTTTCGGTCCCATCTTTTGCGTGTGGCCTCTTCTCCTTATACCTCATCTTAGCTCAGTTGTGACCATGCGTCAAAACATCTCCGAAAATGTCCAATTTCCTGCCAAAACACAACATGCTTCAAAATCCAGGACAAAATCGAAAACGGTCAAGTTCGGGTGCCAAGTGGCGGGTTAGTACATGAATCATCCCGAAGAAATTACCAAAACCTCTCCTAATTGTATAATAAAATGGGTACTTAAGGAGCGCCAACATTCCCCCCATGCTTAGCTTTTGCTCGTCCTCGAGCAAATCAAATCATCAAGTCCTTCCATGGGTTGCTCGAGAGTTCTCAAACTGCAAAATTTACTTATGCAAACAAGTCTAACAATATTTCTTCAAACAAAGGTCAGAGGAGCAGCGAGGATAATCATATCATGGGCGTTTAAAAACTCATCCAATATTACTCCACGACTCTTACCTTTAACCGGCAACTCGAATATCGACAACACTTGCTTTTCTTGCCATCCTTGGAGGTTTTTCTTTTTCTTTTTAGTTTTTAGAAGCAAAATACCCTGCAACAAAGGTTAGACCAAAAATTCTTGCACAAGTCCTTTCATGTCTCTCGATATAAGTGGCTATCCTATTATTATTTGCAAACTCTCATCTCCCAAAATTCTCTCAAGTATAAAGTGGGGCTATAGGTGAGGCTTAGCAAAGTATATACATATATTGTCAAATTAAGAAAACCTTCTAATGATTGCTTACCTTCCGAGCCAATGATCATGAGAGTTCAAGGGTAAGAAGATTTAGAATGGTGGACATGTGCAAAGGCATACAAAAAGATTGACTTCAAGGCACAAGCATCGTCCTCATTGTCGGATTGCACATGGTTGGAATTGAGGATATTGTTCTCAAACAACAAGGTGATATCTCTTTGCACTTCTCTAACCATAGAATCCCTTCATTTATTCTTTTCTTCTCATACTTTTTTTTCTTTCTTTCTTTCTCCCAAATTTTCTTTCTCTTTTCTGAACCTTTTCATAGGACACTTTCTATAAAACATAGATAGGCAAATCTCCGAAGTGGCTCTCTGAATTTTTGGAGCCCGAGCCGAGGCCAGAGGGGCATAGGCCAGCCGGCTCAAGGGGTGTAGGCCGGCCGGCCTGGGGCTTTCCCAGCTCGGCTTCAGTCCGTTTTTCTAGTACTCCTTCCTTTCTTCATCCGAAAATTATGTTTTATACAAATTATGCGCAGGAACAGAACGTATCCTCATAATTGGGTTGTGGTCAAGGAAAAGGATAATAAACAAGATAATCTCAGGTTCGGGTTTTGGAATCCGGTAGATTTCATGAGTTGTTCCAATGAGGAATTCTCATTACCGAATATTGACGTGGCTAGCAATTCAGAGATGAAAAATACGGACATGATCATTGCTCGAAATTAAAACTCCCAAGAGAAAGAAATCCTAACTCAACTCAATGTACATCCAATACTTATGATGGAATGAATATAGCTTGTGGATGATAGGATTTTTACTCTCAACTTGCCAAGAACTTGATCAACCTTATCTTTGTAGGGGTTTTATTATTTTTATGAAATTAAAGTCCTCCAAATCTTGCCTTACTCACAAGCGTAATCAAAACTGAGCGCTAGATCAAAGCTCAAGTGTGGGTATTAACAAGGACGGATAATTTACTAAGCTCCACAAACAAGAATTAATTTTCATGACAACGCTCGTGAACAATTGCTTTAAAGAAAATAAAGTAAAACTGAATGCATAAATAAAATTGCACGATCCAACAAAAAACAAAGACTCTTTTTATTTTGTTTTCATGACTCAACACTAATTTAAGACTCACTCTCACACATGCGAAAAATAAAGCACACAACGCTAGACTATGACTCTCACACATGCGGAGTTAAAGACACGCACACGACGAACTTTCGACTAAACAAAGACTAACAAAATTCAATCAACGAGCCGTCACACCTTTCCCCCCATGCTTAGATTATGCGGCGTCCTCGTCGCAATGATATAAAAGACGAGTGTGACGCTCGTCGGTGTTCTCAACAGCACCTAGGGCAATTGCATCTAGGGCGCCCTCCTCCTCCTTGCTTTTGTAGATCTCCGACCATCCCGAATAACTTCTTTATGTTGTGGAAAAGGAAGTTGTAATCTCCTTCGACCAAGCGCTCGATGTCGTCCATCCTTCGATCCATTGCCATGATTCGATCGTGACACCTATCGATGGTGGCGCAGAGATCCGCGATTTCATTGCGGCACTTGAAACAGCACCCGAAGTGATGGCCGCTGCAGTTGGGGACGTCGTCCTCGGGCTCGTCGTCGTCCCTCTTCTTCTCTTTGCCGCTGTCACCTCCGGAGGGGTCATCTTCCTCCCTTCTCTCCTCTTCGGCCCACCCCGGCCAATCATCATCGTAGTCACGACCGGTGGCGCCCCATGAACCGGGGCTCATGTAGCTCTCCCAATCGCTATCCCCCGCATAGTCCTTCGGCTCCGGGGTGTGCTCGATGTAGTTTTTCCTTTTAACTCCGAGAAGGCGCAAGGAACGCCTAGGTGCGGGTGGCTCTTTGTCTTGTCGCTTCTCGCCCTCATCTTCATCGCTGATGACGACGACCTCCCTTTGGGCTTGAGCTAGCTTCTTCTTGCACCACAGAAGGCCCTTCCCTCCGACGCTCATCCGTGCTTGGGTGTTAAATTTCTTCGGAGGGGCCTTCGCTTCACATCGCTTTGCTTCGACAAGGAGGGGCGGCGCACCGGTCGCCAAGATAGGGCTAGACATCTGCTGGTTTGGTGTGGGGGTGTCGGGTGCCATGCCCCTCTCCTTGATCTCCATTGCTGCAATCATGGGTCTTGCGCTCGCTGGAACGGCCATTATTGATGTCTCTCACGAGGTGGTGGTGTAGATTGAAAAGTATGAGAGAATAGATCTAAACCGCGCCTCTATTTAAGTCCTGAAAAGACTTGGACGAGAAGTCCAATATCTCTGCGTATTTGGCATGCGAAATCTATAAGACATGGGTTTAAAATTTCCTTATCTCGTACCTACCAAAAACCGAGACCGAGTCGCGCACGAGGAGGCTCAGGCCGGCCGGCCTAGGGGGTTTTTCGGCCCCCTGGACTCCAACTTTTTCCGAGGTGCCCACCAACAAATTATGAGCCTATGTTTTACTCAAAGTTCGTCCAGAATAAAAATAAAACTACGAAAATAAAATCTAAAAGAGAATATTTACAAAATAACCTTGCTTAACGTCATTAGGCTTGATGTTCTGGTTCCTCATCCATGGTATATATGTTGATATAATGAAGGGGCACGACGTCGGGCTCCAAGAATACCTTTAGTCGCTGTCCGTTCACCACATATTGGTCGCCTTTCACATCCATGATTGTCACCGCTCCTATGGGTGAAACCGAGTGTACGACGTATGGTCCATCCCATTTGCTTTGCAATTTTCCTTTGCCAAAAAGTTTGAATCTTGAATTGTAGAGTAGGACCTTGTCTCCTTCTTTGAATTCCTTGTTTTGTAATCGCTTGTCGTACCATCTCTTCATCCTTTCTTTGTAAATTGTTGCACTATTGTATGCTTTCAATCTTAACTCCTCCAATTCGCTTATTTGGATTCTCCTTTTAATTCCAGCGGCTTCCGCATCAAAGTTCATCTCCTTCATCGCCCAATACGCCTTATGTTCTAGCTCAACCGGCAAGTGGCATGTTTTTCCATAAACAAATTGATAAGGAGTCATACTAATCGGGGTTTTATGTGCCGTACGATATGCCCATAGTGCATCATCTAGTCTCTTCGACCAATCTTTTCCTCCTTTCATCATGGTCTTCTTTAAAATATCCTTGAATTGCTTGTTCGAAGTTTCCGCTTGTCCGTTTGTTTGGGGGTGATAAGCCGTGGACACTCTATGTTTAATTCCCAATTTCTTCAAGCATTTACCAAAGTCTTTGCCCGTGAAGTGTGTTCCTCCTTCACTTATCAAGATTCTCGGGATGCCATATCGAGGGAAGATTACCGATTTAATCATGTGCATGGACTCCTCCGTTGATGCCTTCCGACATGGCATAGCTTCAACCCACTTTGAAACATAGTCCACCATCACCAATATATGCTCAAACCCATGTGAGTTCACAAATGGTCCCATGAAATCGATTCCCAGACATCAAATAGATCTATTTGCAAGTTGTAGTTCAACGGCATGGCATTTCTTTGCGAGATATTCCCCATCCTTTGGCATTCCGGACAAGTCGAAACAAATCTTTTCGCATCTTCATGCATCTCGGGCCAATAGAATCCACTAGCCCATACCTTAGCTTGAGTTCTAAAGTGCCCATAATGTCCTCCATGTCCCGACGAGTGACACTTTCTTAGAACTTCTTCACATTCCTCCCTCGGTATGCATCTTCTTAGGACTCCATCTTGTCCATATCTATATAAGTATGGTGGATCCCAATAGTATTTTCTTCTTTCCGCGATCACTCTTTTCTTTGCATTCTTGTCCAAGTGATCCAAGGGCATCCCTTTTATTGCCCTTATTATTTCATTCATCCAACTATCTTTGTCGAGAATTCTATATAGGTGATCATCTCTCATTTGATCCTCGATAGGTTCTTTTCCATCATCTCCATGGTTCATCCTTGATAGGTGGTCGGCCACAACATTTTCTGCTCCTTTCTTGTCCCTTATCTCCACATCGAATTCTTGTAGCAATAGGATCCATCGAATCAAGCGTGGTTTAGCATCTTTCTTGGACAAGAGATACTTGATTGCCACAAGGTCGGTATAAACTATCACCTTTGAATTTACTATGTATGATCTGAATTTTTCGAAGTCGAATACCACGGCAAGCAATTCTTTCTCCGTTGTTGCATAATTAAATTGGGCTTCATTGAGAGTCTTGCTTGCATAGTAGATAGCATTTACCGTCCCCTCTTTCCTTTGTCCAAGAATGGCTCCTACGGCGTAGTCGCTTGCACCACACATGATTTCAAAAGGTAGATTCTAATCTGGAGGTTGCATGATAGGAGCACTTATGAGGGATTGCTTGAGTGTTCGAAATGCGTGAAGACAATCACTATCGAAGATGTATCCCACATCTTTTTGGAGAAGTTGTGTCAATGGCTTGGTGAGTTTTGAAAAATCCTTTATGAACCTCCTATAGAATCCAGCATGACCGAGGAAGCTCCTCAAAGATTTGATATCCGTAGGTGGTGGCAATTTTTCCACGGTTTCTATCTTTGCTTTGTCCACCTCTATCCCTCTCTCGGAGATAACATGACCGAGGATGATTCCTTCTTTCACCATGAAATGACACTTCTCCCAATTAAGCACAAGATCAACCTCTCCACATCTTTTAAGAACTTTTTCCAAATTTGCCAAGCAATTATCAAAGCTAGTACCATGCACCGAGAAATCATCCATGAATACCTCCATAATCTCTTCTATGAAACCTGAAAATATAGCCATCATGCACCTTTGAAAAGAAGCGGGTGCGTTGCACAATCCAAAAGGCATCCTCTGATATGCAAAAGTTCCATACGGGCAAGTAAATGTGGTCTTATGTTGATCATCCGGATGAATAGGTATTTGGAAGAATCCCCAGTATCCATCAAGGTAACAAAAGTGTGAATGCTTTGCCAACCTTTCTAGCATCTCGTCGATGAATGGTAGTGGAAAATGATCCTTACTCATTGCCTTATTCAATTTTCTATAATTGATGTACATCCTCCATCCCGTGATGGTTCTTTGCGGTATCAATTGCTCCTTCTCATTTTTCACAACCGTGAGTCCTCCTTTCTTTGGAACGCAATGAACGGGGCTTACCCATTCACTATGTGGCACGGGGTATATTATTCCGGCATTCAACAATTTGATAACCTCCTTCTTCACCACATCACGCATAGCATGGCTCAACATTCTTTGATGCTCTACGACCGGCTTATATTGCTCCTCGAGTTGTATATGATGTGTGCAAAAAGCGGGGCTAATACCTTTCAAGTCGTTAATTGAGTAGCCGATCACCTTTTTGTGCTTCTTCAATAAATTCAGCAACTTCTCCGTCTCTTCCCGGCTCAATTCGTCGCTAAAAATCACAGGAAAAGTCTTGCCATCTCCCAAAAATTCATATTTCAATCCCTTGGGGAGTGGCTTCATCTAAACATCGGGTGCACCATCCTCTTCTTGATCTAACTCTCCAATGTCTTAAAATTTTTCTTCCTCCAAATTCCCGTGTTGCGGCTTCAACTCTTCCATTGTTTCCACTAGTTCTCCATCTTGATCATCTTGAGCGTCTCCATTCTCCAAAGCGCATTGGAGAGGATCCCTGAAAGAATCAATGGAACGAATGCTCTCTACCTCTTCGTGATCAAGAGGTAGAGGTGAAGCAAAAGACGGTTTCGAATGAAATTCGAATGTGCGCTTCTATCCATCTAGATCAAAAGTGACAATCCCTTTTCCAACATCTAGAACAACATTTACTAATTTGAGAAAGGGTTTTCCAAGGATTATGCCTTCATGCTCATCATCACTAGCATTAATCACAAAAAAGTCGGTAGGAATTTTTTTACCCGCTATAGCAACATTTAGATTTCTAAGCACTCCTAGCGGTTTGATTAATCTAGCATCTCTCATGATCAATTTAATTATTGTAGCATCTAGGTTTGGTGTTTCGTTAAAAAGCCCAACATAAACCTTAGAACTCATCACACTAACATGGGCGCCAACGTCACATAGAACATTGCAACATTTTGTTCCGTCTATCATGCAATCAACACGAGGTGTGGGTGATGGATTACCTTCGCCTTGATCACTTCCAATCGCATATACTTGGGCTATGTGCATGTAGGGTGATGATTCCTATTTCACTCCCATGATCTTTTTGACCTCCATCACTTCGCCCAAGTCAATCTCTTCCTCTTTTTCTTCAATAAGTTTCCGAATAATATCACCGGCCGATTCATTACCAAATGTATATCCTGTGTGATTATCCAGCGGAAAATCTTCCGCTATCACCTTCGCCATTCCTCGTTGATTTGGATGCGGTCTTGCTTTGTCGAACAATCTTCCGAAGTCAATTGGTATCCAATCCATTTGCTCGAATTCCCTTAGCGATTTGGCGGTGCCCATGGTTCTTCCTTTCTTTTCCGGGTCGTCTTTCGTTGCACTCCTGATCGATGCTTCTTCATCGTGGTTTGTCTCTATGACTTTCCCATGCTTCGGTTGTTCTTCCCTCACTTCCGATGCCTCTTTTCTGAAAATTCCAGCAAGCACCCGCACTTGAGATTCTTCCTCGGAGCTCGTGGAACTCCGTCTTGTTGTACCGTGTTGCATAGCATTGTGAACCACTTGATATGTCTATATGGGTTGTCCGTCTCATCTCCTCTAAAGGGGTTTGCCGCCGCCATCTTGATAATTTGAGGCTTGATCTCGTACTCGGTGGCTCACAACACCGAATCTGATTTTTGCATGTCGAAGTCCTCTGATCGCGGGCTTGCATAATCCCTTAGTGATTTTTCTCCTTCCTCCACGTGTTGAATGAGATGGGCCATCTAGACAATCAAAACAAAAACAAGAAAACAAAAATTTTCTAGGGAAAAGGTTAGGTGTTAGTAACCAACAAAATTAATACAAAGTTAAACGTAGCAAAATCGCTTGTTCCCCGGCAACGGCGCCAGAAAAGCTTGTTGATGCTCCCTAGAGCGCCAATTTACGTACCGCAAGCGCACGGATCGTGTAGCTTTTCCCTTAGAGTATTCCCCCAAGGTTTATCAATCCAAGGAACAAGTGTATTACTATGCTTAACTAAGCACTAATGATGTTGGTAAAAGATCTATATTGAGTGATTGAGTGTGAAATAGATCTAATCTAACCAATATAATCTAATCTAGACTAGTGAGCAATGATAGGTGTGTGCACAAGATATGAAGAGAATTTGCCCATAGGGTCTAGGATCACTAGAGATGTAATCACCGAGCAACGAAGAACGGATCTAATCTACCAAAGGAGTGTTCCAAGATCAAAACCTTTCCCTCCCGCATACTGTCACTACACGAGGATAATCGGTAACGAACAACAAGAACACGATAGTTGATGTAATCTAGGTAAACCATGCAAGAGGAAAGCAAACCCAAAGCCAAGTCGCGAACTATTAAGCATCAAAGCATCATCAACAAGAATCGTGATAGATCAATCTCATAAAGGATTCGGCAATTACAACTCAAGATCTCCTTACCACCCCAGGAACAAATGAGGACTTTACCCCATGAAGCTAAGTGAAGCGTAGTCGATCATGGTGACGAAATCTCCGGCAAGGGATGGATCCCTTGCTGTCCTCCAACTTGTAGCGGCGCCGAGGGACGATGAGGCCTCCGGTGTCGCCTTTCTCTTGTGTCTAACTCGAATGGATCTCTAAAACTCGTCTCTAGATGCTCTCTTCCGAATCTCTCTGCTATCCCCCCTCTTTGACGGCGGCTTCGGGGCATATATAGGCGGTTCTGGTCGGTGGTTTTGGTAAAACACAGGCTAGGGTTGACGAATACTTCGCGCTGAAGAAAACTGAGGCCGATTGGGCCTGGAAATGGGCTAGGCCGGACGGCTCAGAGGGCCCCAGGCCGGCCGGCCTGGGCCTTTTCTGGCCCCTTTCGGTCCCATCATTCGCTTGCGGTCTCTTCTCCTTATTCTTCATCTTAGCCCAGTTGTGACCATGCGTCAAAACATCTCCGAAAATATCCAATTTCCTGTCAAAACACAACATGCTCCAAAATCCAGGACAAAATCGAAAACGGTCAAGTTCGGGTGCCAAGTGGCGGGTTAGTACATGAATCATCACGAAGAAATTACCAAAACCTCTCCTAATTGTATAATAAAATGGGTACTTAAGGAGCGCCAACAGGAACCTACAGACTGCAGCGCGAGGACGGAACGGATGTGGGCAATCCATGGAACGTCGAAAAACCTTCGTCGCTTCTATCCGTAGAAGAAAAAAAAGAGATATGTACCCTACTTATCAGTTATTAATAAAGTTCAAAGTCTTCAATTATTCTTATTTGTTTTCCCCTGACCCATCCAGTACGCTCGGGGGCTGTGTGTTGGTCAGCCCGACTCGTCTCTTACACTTGGGGGTTGGGCTCGGCCAGTCCGACTCGTCCAAGTCTGCCCAGCGCTGGCACTCCCAACGTAACCAATCGTTGCGAGCACAACCATGTCAGTCATGGAACCATCCCGCATCACCTTCTACCGCCCGCACGCTTGATGATCAACTCTCAACCTGGCAAGTAAAGGCACATCGCAGGGTTGTCTGTTCCTAACTACTCGGCCAACTCAGCAGCAACTCAGATTACAGAATCCAGCACAAACACATGCAAATTTATTTGCATACAAAATAAATATTGTTTCTTTTGGCCACCCGCTGACCATTTTTCTTCAGTTCTTACAATTACAGGTTAAGGTCGGCCGCCACGCGCTCCGCGATTAGCCGGGCGTCGGTGAGGTAGTCGGCCCAGGTGAGGTCCGAGGTCTCCGGTGCCATCCCGTCACCCACCAACACCAAGTCGGCCTCCGGGAAGTGGGACTTCATGAGTCCCATGGTGTACTGGGCCGCATCCTCGGCGACCCCCCTGGCGAAGACGCCGAGCTGCCCGCGTGCCGTCTCCAACCGTGCGTCCAGCTCCTCCGTCGCGGCCGTGCCCTCCGGCTCGAAGGCGGCAAGGATGGCGCTCACCTTGCCGATAAGCTGCCCCAGAGCCGCGACCGCCGCCCCAAGCCGAGCCTCCGCACCTGTCAGCACGGTCTCACCTCAACTCCAAGCGAGTTCGTTCTGAAAAGAAACAGGGTGGTTCCAGAACCATACCTTCGCGCGCCTGGCGCTCCAGGCAGAGCTTGCCCTCCGTGGCATCCTCTCTGGCCTCCTCTACCTCCTGAGCCCTTTGCAGCTCGGTGTTGGCCTTCTCACAGGCCATCAGGTCACGCTTCAGGGTGCGGACCTCCTTCCCCAGCCCTGAGAGGGTATCGATCAGCTTGAACATAAACGAGTCAGCACAAAGTGTGTTATGCCTCTTACCCCGTTTCTCATCCGCGAGGGCCTTCTCTGTCTCCGCCCGCTTCTTCTCCAGTAGGTGGTTCTGCGCCTCCAACTTGGCCAGCCGGGACTCGAGCTGCTCGGGTCGGCCGTCCGCGGCAGGCGCCCCCTGCATCCTCTCGGCGGCCCACTAGATCAGGCTGGCCAGTGCCTAACAAGAACACAGCAATCAGCTCGAAATTCAGTACGACATGAACAACTACATAGGCAAGGGATGTCAGCCTACCTCGGCTGATTCCGCCGCACGGTGCGCGGCGGCCTGGAGCTCCTCCGCCAACCTGGCCGACTCGTCACTCTCGGCCTCCTGCTCCTCCACCACCAAAACCCCGGGCGGAACAGGGCCCTAACGAGCGGGGATCAACTCCTGGCTCGGGGTCTCCTGCGACAGAGGTAGTGGTGGCGTAGGTGGCACCCGTGCCACCCCCATCGGTGCGGCCTTTCGGGCCACGGATTGCCTGGTGTCCTCCGCCTCCGCCTCGCCCAGCTTTGCCTGCCGTCAAGCACGGGACCGCGGTGAGCTTTCCACCGAACGATCGGAGCTAGCCGCCTCAGCCCGGCGGGCCTCATCAACGGACTCCTCCGCCTTCTCTTCCTGTGAAGCCAATAATCGCGCATCATCAAGACACAAATCGCGATCCAAAATGACAAGGGACTGTACATGCAAACTTCACTTACCCTGCGCTCCGGCGAGCGGTGAAAGACAGCCTCAGTGGCGCAGTGGGTGGCTGCGGTTGGGGCACGAGTGGAGGAGATCCGATCCCTCCAATGCGCGCCAGCCCGGCCTGGCAAGGGAGCGGGAGACGAGAACTCCAGAACTTTCTCCTGCATTCACAAAGGCATTCTGAGTTGGTTAGCATCCAACGGGTGCCCTGCATATGAAGAAGCAGGGTAGAAACGACTCCAAGGCTAAAATAGAACAACTCGGAACAAAAAGCAAAACAACACGGAAGAGACAAGAAGACTTACGGCTCTGGTCGGCCACTTCAAACAGTACGTCTTCGGGCACCCGCGGTCGCGGATCGGCCCTTGCATCATGCGGGCAACCCAGTTCGCGGCTTCCTCGTTGGGAACCTTTCGGTTCTGCCCCCAGGTTGGGTCTTGACGACCCCAATACTTAAAGCCGGGGTGCACCCTATCCTGAATCGGCTGCACCAGCCATTTACTGAAGGACAGGGCCACCACGGCGCCCGTCAGCCCCTGGGCTAACAAGCCGGCGATCTCTTTGAGAAGGAGGGCCACTTGGACCATCTCTTCCTCGGTCGGCTATTCTTCCCAGCATGCGCGAGGCTCCGGCGCGCGGCCAGTGCGGGCGGGCAGACAAGGGGCTGGGTTCGACACCACGAACCACTCCTTGTGCCACCCCTTGTTGCTGTCGCGCAATTCCAGGGCCGGGTACAATCGGCCCTGGCATAGTGTGAAGGCGGCGGCGCCTACCACGTCGCGGCGAGCGGCGAGCGGCGGACGGGTACCCCCTCAGATGGTACAGAGCCCGCCACAAATTGAAGTGCGGGGCAATTCCCAATAATGCCTCGCACAAATGGATAAAGATCGCGATCTGCGCGATGGAGTTCGGCTTGAGATGCGTTACCTCAAGGCCGTAGAAGAAAAGGAGCCCGCGGAAGAAGGCCCCCATGGGCAACGCGAAGCCCTTCTCGTAGAAAGACCGGAAGACGACCGTCTCCATCTGGTCCTCCGTCGGGAACTCCTCCCCGAAGCAGCATTTCCACCCTGAGATCTCCTTCTCGAGGAGGAGCTCGCGCTCCACCAGATCTTGGATGTCCTCCTCCTGGAGGTTGCTTGGTGCCCACACCTCTGAGGGCGGCGGCACGTCGGCGGCGTCTCCAGACACGGAGGAGGAAGATTTCGGTGACTCGGCAGCCATTCCAACTGGCAGCGGACTGGATCTGTGGGGTGCGCGAGGAGGACGATTGGTGACGAGAAGGCGAAGAGGCAACTGCAAAAAGGCAAAAGCGAGAAGGCCAGGGAACGGGTTGCCCTCCGTGGGCCCGGCCCTTCCCCTTTTAAAGAGGATCAGTCGCGCCTGCAACGGCAACCCCGAAGATTGCGCGGGATTTGAATCCACTTTCCAGAAACTGCCTGAGTCATATTGAGCAAGGAGCAGGCCCCCAATGATAACTTTGTGCCCGTTGCAGTAAAAGACCAAACTGTAAAAAAAATACAAACCACCTGGGTGCCGCTACCATTCGGAGTGTCTCCACGACTCCGCCAGTGATCTTGCTCGGGGACTCGGCGCCGCTACCACTCGGCGTGTCTCCGCGACTCCGCCTGCGACCCTGCTCGGGGGCTGGTCGCCGCTACCACTCGGCGTGTCTCCATGACTCCGCCAGCGACCCTGCTCGGGGGCTGGGCGCTGCCACCACCCAACGTGTCTCCGCGACACCGCTAGTGACCCTGTTCGGGGGCTGGGCGCCATGACAAGTGATCAAGGCAGTATGATGTGCTGGGTGCTCATGCAACCTGGAAATTTGAGCAAACAAGGCTTTTGTATTGACCCTCGAAAAGCTTCTTCGAAACCTTCCGAGGCTCGGGGGCAGACAAAGGGCACATCCCGTTGAAGACTGAAGGGAGTCAGACATCATTATGTGTCCCGAAGAACTTTGCACAAGTCAACCATCAAGATTCAAGCTAAAGCTCTTCAGCACTCGGGGGCTTGACGGAGGTACATCCGGGTACCTCCCAGCCGAGTAGTTATCTCCCGACCGGGTACCTACTCGGCCAGGACCACTCTACATGACTACCCGGCGGACAGGCACTCAGCTGGACGTCAGATGGTTCCTCCGAGGATCAGGATCAAGGCGCGGATATGTATTCCGGATATCTAGGGATCTCGACCGACCTGATTCCATGTAACAACCCAAGTAGATATCTTCCCTTACTTGTAACCCATGGCACCTGGCCTATAAAGGTGTCGTGAGGGGACCCATCCATCCATCTTTCATCCCATCTACACCTTTCATAGTTAAGCTCAATACACACAACACAGGATGTAGGGTATTACTCTCCCGAGCGGCCCGAACCTGTCTAAACCCTAGCATCAATTCGCAACCATCTAGTTCTTGGCTCCGGAATCCCCTCTTCACCTACAAATCTACCGCCGGGCATACCCTGGTGGACTTGCCGGATAAGCAATCCGACAGGTGGTAACCTGAGTAGTAGTCAAGAAAAGAAAGGAGCGCGCACCCATCTATTGAGTCAACATGCTGGCCAATACGCGGGAGAGGGAAGGGATCTTTAGGGTAGTGCTTGTTGAGATCTGTATAGTCGACACAAATTCTCCATTCACCATTTTTCTTTTTAACAAGGACTGGGTTTGCCAGCCATTCTGGATGTGTGACTTCTCGGATAAAACCAGCGGCTAGGAGCCGGGTTACTTCTACCCTAATAGCCTCCTTCCGATTTTGAGCGAAGCGAAGCAGCCGTTACTTGACGGGCCGTGCCTTCTCGTTGAGATCCAAGGAGTGCTCAGCCCCCTCCATCGGAATGCTTGTCATGTCAGAGGGCTTCCATGCGAAGATGTCCCAATTGGCGCAGAGGAAGGAGGTGAGCGCGAGTTCCTAGGTGGAACCGAGCTCGGTCCCGATCAAGGCAGTCTTGTCGGGCTGACCGTCCTAGAGGACGATTTCCTTCGTCTAGCTGTCCGAATGTAGCTGGGGCCAGGATGCCGAGTCGTTGGCAGGTATCTGGAGTTGATCCTTTGCGAGGTCCTTTGCCACCTGGGCGACTAGGGCCTGGTTGCTGCTCCTCTACATGGCTTCGGCAGTGTTGATGTTCTCCGTCTCACAGGGCTAAGACGTCTGACTGTCGCCGTGGATGGAGAGGACTCCATTCGGAGCCGGCATCTTCAGGAGAAGATACGTGTCATTTCGAATCACCATGAACTTGGCGAGAGCTGGTCTCTCAAGTATGACGTGGTAGAAGGTCTCGAATGGCGCCACCTCAAAGATGATGGACTCGGTTCGGTAGTTGTCTCGAGTGTCGAAGGTGACCGGGAGGGTGACCTTGCTAACCGGAGTCGAGCCAGCACCCGGGATGATACTGTAGAAGGCCTGGTCCAAGGGGACCAGCTTGGTCATGTCAAAGCCCATATCCTCCAGGGTCTTGGCGAAGATGATGTTAAGAGCGCTACCGCCATCGATGAGCAACCTGGCCAAACAGATCTGGCGAATGACCGGGTTTACCACGAGGGGGTAAGCACCCGGCCTGGGTAGATGTACCCAGTGGTCGCACCGGTCGAAGGTGATCAGGATCTCTATCCAGAGGAGGGGTTCAACCTGGTGCCTGAACACCGAGTTGACATCGCGATTGTGTAGCTTGATCCCGCGCCGGCAGGACGGCGCGCTGGAGCCTCCGAAGATGAAGTTGACCACCCGTTCTTCCTCTTGGAAGGTACCAGGTGATCTGTTGCCTTACTCGTTGTCCTCGTCTCGCCTAGGGGGGCGATTTCTGCGACTGTGGCCGCGGGAGCTTCTGGAGCTGCCTGGCCTATCGCGGTCATCCAGCGTGGGTCGCTTGGGCTCTTTTGGGGCGACGCTGTTGGAGAGGGCGCGGCACTCACACGCCATGTGGTTGGCGTCCTTGTGCCAGGGACACTTGGTGTCAAGGAGCCTATCAAGCTCCTCCTGGTTGAGGGAGGTGCGCTGCTGGGGTCGATCGGCGATGGCGACGTTGTTGTCGGGACCGCGCTTGCACTCGCGATCCTTGGACCACTCGGCGCGGTCGTGGTTCTTGTTGTGCCGAGGTGGACGATCGCAACCTGGGGGCGTCGTGTTGTCGACCCTTTGTCGGGGATGATCAACAGGATCGCGATGATCATTGTGGGGACGGTGGGCTCGCTCGGCGTCCTCCATGTTAGCATGCTTGTTGACGATGGCCATCATGTCTGTAACACCCGGTTTATAAAAGCACATAAACCGAGCAATCATATACGTTCCAGGATCAAGTCACACGTATATACAACAGAATGAACAGTATATCATAGCACATATCACGTAAAAAGATATAATAAAGTGAGTACGAATGTTATTTATTACAATAATGACAAAAATGTCTGATACAGCGGAAGCGAAGTACAAATACGAATAAAACTCTCCGAAGCTGAGCAGGGCGCCACAGGGACGTCGACTGGGAGACGAATGCCTAGAAGTCCTCGTAGTCCTGGTAGCGCTGAGCGAATTCCCTCGCGTCGGCAGGAACTAAGCAGCAGTAGCGTATCCAAGAGGAAAAAGTAGAGAAGAGGCAAGAGTGAGTACACAACTTGTACTCAACAAGTATAACACAAACTATGAGGCTCTAACGTTGGCTGACTCAACTGCATTAGCTTTTAAGTCTTGGCAAAATTTTATTAAAGCTATTTACTACAAGTTGATGAATTACCATAAACCCAGTTATATAGTAATTAATCAGAATTAATTAAGAAACTACTGAGAACCAAACCAACACCACCAAGGTAACCCTGAGAGGCACCCCCTCGTCGGAAGGAGCTAACCCCACTAATCAAAAGGAGGATCTGGGCCGCTCATAACCGTGAGCACGGCTAGTATACCAGTTTTACACTCTGCAGAGGTTGCACATCTTTACCCACAAGTCGTGAGCTACGCTAGTTGTTCATCACACTTCCTTAGGTGAGATGACTAGCAAACTCACTACGAGGCCTTTACAAAGAATCTCGTTGGTAAGGAGTAACCGCGAGGGTTGGATCGGCGACTATGGAGCAGGTCTAGTGGGCGTCAAGAATACCACAGACGAGGCCACTCAGTACGAGGGACATAGAAGCTTACCACCCTTGCCCCGCAGGTAAGTTACTACAAACCAAAAAGACCTAATTATTACGCCAAGACCGTCCCATTCCAGTCTTGTGGTAGCGCTGTTGTCCCAGGTTGTCGCTCTATGAACCGGTCCTTATGGAGAGTGGCCAACCAGGCAGTAAGCACCGTGCTGGCCCCCTAAACCATGTTTCTAACAAAAACCAATTTTTAACGAGACGTGAGCCACTCAAGCCACACAAAGGGCCACTCTCAGAATTAAGTTGCATATACCATTAATCAATTTAATTAAAAAGGACCAGAATGTGTTATAGCGCAGCAACCTAGCACAACTAACCAAAATGCAACCCAAAGGTATATATAAAGGATATAAAGTGGCTAGGAAATCCTTATAGGCATACAGTATTAAAATGCAGTATGAAAGTGTATTTAAAAGTGATAGGTTGTTCATGTTATACTTGCCTTCCTCGTAATGCTCAGGCTGCTGCTCAAACTGCTCCGAAGATGGCTGCTCCGGGTACTGGTACTAGGGCTCCTCCGGTAGCTCAACGTCTACTCACGAACACATGGCCAAAACAATGCACAACAATAAGCATACAAGCAAATACTAACAAAAACTAAGAAATAGTACATCAATACATAAAAACAGCACACTAAACTAGTCTAAAGCTATTCTACGCATTACAACGATCGCGTGGATATAAAGAACGCCTAAAACGGAGTTAAAACGCATGATCTACGCTAAAAACAAGGTTCAGGGACCTATCTGTAAGAAAACTGAAGTTCCACGGGGGTTTCCAGGCGACGTTGCTTATCGCCTGGAGTTACCTCTCAGCCTCTCAGGAGTCCATGATGTCTTCCATATATCTTAGCTGAAGAGGTGTTTGCGAGTACCCGAGGAGCAGGCACCACTGAATGGAGTAGATGTACAGGAAGATCTGACTTATACTGAGCATCCGGTGAATATTCTGGAGACATCAGAGAGGGTTACTCGAAACAAGCGCATCAAGATGTGCAGAGTTCAGTGGAGTCATCACAGTGAAGCTGAGGCTACATGGGAGCGAGAAGATGAGCTGAGAAAGACATATCCAGATCTCTTTGCTAGCCAGCCCAGCTAAATCTCGGGGACGAGATTTCTTTAAGGGGGTAGGGTATGTAACACCCTAGTTTAAATTTCAGCATTTAATAATAAATTTAATTGGCTTTATTTAATTTCTAAGGATTTTTGTGCTAGTCTTGCATTTAATCCAATTTTTGTTCTAGAAGTAATTAAAATTTATCATAGGTTTTACATTTTGATGATGCATTCATGCTGGTGCATACTTTCAATGATTTTAGTGTGGTTGAATTCAAATTTGTATTTGAATTCAAACCTTGTTTGAATTAGGAATAGAAAAGTTTAGAAATAGAAAAGAGAAAAACCTAGATAAATAGGAAAGCAAACTCAACCAGACCCAACCCAAGAAAACCCGGCAGCCCAGTCCAACTCTCTTCCGCGACCCAGCCCAGCACGGCTCCGCACCGGCCCACATTTCGGCCCAGCGCCGCGCGACGAGTTAGCTCGGTCCAAGCGCGCGGCCCAGCTCTCCGCGTCCCGCATGCCCGCGCAGCCCGCCAGCCTCACCCGCCTGCCAACACGGCCCGCGCCTCAGTCGCCTCTCCCACGCCCGCGCGCGCGTCGCTCCCGCTGACAGCCCGGGCCCGCTGTCAGCCCCGTCTTCCTCGCCGAACCGGTCCTCTGTTCCGCTCCGCGAGCTCCGGTTTCCGCTGCGTGTGGCCCCGCTCCGCCCCGCGTGCGCGCACAGACCCGCTCTATCCCGCGCTCGTGCACGGACCCGCATGCCAGCCTCGCCCGCGCCTTTTCCTTCTAGAAAATAGCCCGGGAATCGGATGAGGACTCGATCCCGAATCTCGGCCGCGTTTCTCGCCGGACCTTCCCTGGGCGCGCCCCCCCAGGATCCCCGCCGGCCTCTATTTAGCACCCCCGCGAACCCCCCTGCGTCCACTCTATACCGCAGCACATCCCCAGAACCCTAGCAGCAGCCGCCGCTACCCCGGAAATCGAAGCAGAGCCACCCGCCGCCGGTGAGCAATTTCCTCTCTCGATTTCTCGCCGCCGGCGACCCCTGAGCCCTCCTGACCTCCGTACCACCTTCACATCTCGACAACGCGTCATCCCGTAGGGAACCGAAGCCGGAGGAGCTCTGCATCACCCACGTCCGCGAAAGCCGCCCGCCTCCACCGCCGGTCTTCGCCGCCGGACCCCCTGCACGACTCCTTGCTCGAGCCCGAGCCCCGGTGAGTTACCGCACCCCCCTCAGGCCCCTTTTTGTGCTGATTTAGGTAGGCCGTAGCCCCTGTAGACCCCGAACGGGTTGCGCCGGCGAGACCTCGCCGCGCCGAGCCGCCCCCACCGTCGCGCAGCCACGTACGGTCCCCATCACCCCTCGCAGAGGCCACCAGTGGATCACGCGCCCCGCGTAGACCCTCCCCGGCCAAACCGCATGCCAAACCGAGCCCTGGGGCGCCGTTTCGGCCTGCTCCGGCGAGCTCGCCGCCGCGGAGAGCGAACCCCGGCGACCAGCGCCGCCGCTCCGCTTGCAAACACGCCCTGGCCCTCCGATCTAGAGCCGACGCGCCAAATTAGATCACTAACCGTTTAGATCTGACCCGACGGATCAAGATCCAACGCGTACCCCTTCGCCCTGGCACTTTTGCTAAAGAGTCCCTGGACTTCTTTGAAATCAACCCGCCGTCCAGATCTGTTCAAAACTAATTACAGTGAGGCCCTGATTTTAACGTTTTAGCCCCTGATTTTTACCAGAATAGAACCCGCAGTCCACACTTGAAGTTTTTGCGTTTTAGACCCTCGGTTTTAGCAGAAAAGTCCCTGGAACCCTGTTTTTATTACAAATAAGCCCCTAGAACTTGTTTTTAGCCTAGATTATGCGTTTTAGCTCCGATTTAGGCGTTCTTTATATCCACGCGATCGTTGTAACGTGTAGAATAGTTTTAGATTAGTTTAGTGTGCTGTTTTTATGTATTGATGTACTGTTTCTTAGTTTTTTGTTAGTGTTTGCTTGTATGCTTATTATTGTGCATTGTTTTGGCCATGTGTTCGTGAGTAGACGTTGATCCATCTGAGGAGCCCCAGTACCAGTACCAGGAGCAGCCGTCTTCCGAGCACTTTGAGCAGCAGCAGGAGCAGTACGAGGAAGGCAAGTATAACATGAACACCACCCATCACTTTAAATACAATTTCATACTACATTTAATACTGTATGCCTATAAGGACTTTCCTAGCCACTTTACATCCTTTATATATACCTTTGGGTTGCATTTTGGTTAGTTGTGCTAGGTTGCTGCGCTATAACACACTCTGGTCCTTTTTAATTAATTTGATTAATGGTTTACTTGAATTTAATTCTGAGAGTGGCCCTCTGTGCTTCGTGCTTGGGTGGCTCACGTCTCGTTAAAATATGGTTTTTGTAGAAACATGGTTTAGGGGGCCAGCACGGTGCTTAGTGCTTGGTTGGCCACTCTCCATAAGGACCGGTTCATAGAGCGACAACCTGGGACAACAGCGCTACCACAAGGCTAGAATGGGATAGACTTGGCATAATAATTAGATCTTTTTGGTTTGGAGTAACTTACCTGCGGGGCAGGGGCGGTAAGCTTCTATGGCCCTCGTGCTGAGTGGCCTCGTCTGTGCTTCGTGTCTTGATGCCCACTAGACCTGCTCCATAGTCGCCGATCCACCCTCGCGGTTACTCCCTACCAACGAGATTCTTTGTAAAGGCCTCGTAGTGAGTCGCTAGTCATCTCACCTTAGGAAGTGTGATGAACAACTGGCGTAGCTCACGACTTGTGGGTAAAGATGTGCAACCTCTGCAGAGTGTAAAACTGGTATACTAGCCGTGCTCACGGTTATGAGCGGCCCAGATCCTCCTTTTGATTAGTGGGGTTGTCTCCTTCCGATTTTGAGCGAAGCGAAGCAGCCGTTACTTGACGGGCCGTGCCTTCTCGTTGAGATCCAAGGAGTGCTCAGCCCCCTCCATCGGAATGCCTGTCATGTCAGAGGGCTTCCATGCGAAGATGTCCCAATTGGCGCAGAGGAAGGAGGTGAGCGCGAGTTCCTAGGTGGAACCGAGCTCGGTCCCGATCAAGGCAGTCTTATCGGGCTGACCGTCCTAGAGGACGATTTCCTTCGTCTAGCTGTCCGAATGCAGCTGGGGCCAGGATGCTGAGTCGTTGGCAGGTATCTGGAGTTGAATCTTTGCGAGGTCCTTTGCCACCTGGGCGACTTGGGCCTGGTTGCTGCTCCTCTACATGGCTTCGGCAGTGTTGATGTTCTCCGTCTCACAGGACTAAGACGTCTGAATGTCGCCATGGATGGAAAGGACTCCATTCGGAGCCGGCATCTTCAGGAGAAGATACGTGTCATTTCGAATCACTATGAACTTGGCGAGAGCTGGTCTCTCAAGTATGACGTGGTAGAAGGTCTCGAATGGCGCCACCTCTAAGATGATGGACTCGGTTCGGTAGTTGTCTCGAGTGTCGAAGGTGACCGGGAGGGTGACCTTGCTAACCGGAGTCGAGCCAGCACCCGGGATGATACTGTAGAAGGCCTGGTCCAAGGGGACCAGCTTGGTCATGTCAAAGCCCATATCCTCCAGGGTCTTGGCGAAGATGATGTTAAGAGCGCTACCGCCATCGATGAGCAACCTGGCCAAACAGATCTGGCGAATGACTGGGTTTACCACGAGGGGGTAAGCACCCGGCCTGGGTAGATGTACCTAGTGGTCGCACCGGTCGAAGGTGATCAGGATCTCTATCCAGAGGAGGGGTTCAACCGGGTTCCTGAACACCGAGTTGACATCGCGATTGTGTAGCTTGATCCCGCGCCGGTAGGACGGCGCGCTGGAGCCTCCGAAGATGAAGTTGACCACCCGTTCTTCCTCTTGGAAGGTACCAGGTGATCTGTTGCCTTACTCGTTGTCCTCGTCTCGCCTAGGGGGGCGATTTCTGCGACTGTGGCCGTGGGAGCTTCTGGAGCTGCCTGGCCTATCGCGGTCATCCAGCGTGGGTCGCTTGGGCTCTTTTGGGGCGACGCTGTTGGAGAGGGCGCGGCACTCACACGCCATGTGGTTGGCGTCCTTGTGCCAGGGACACTTGGTGTCAAGGAGCCTGTCGAGCTCCTCCTGGTTGAGGGAGGGGCGCTGCTGGGATCGATCGGCGATGGCGACGTTGTTGTCGGGACCGCGCTTGCACTCGCGGTCCTTGGACCACTCGGCGCGGTCGTGGTTCTTGTTGTGCCGAGGTGGACGATCGCAACCTGGGGGTGTCGTGTTGTCGACCCTTTGTCGGGGATGATCAACAGGATCGCGATGATCATTGTGGGGACGGTGGGCTCGCTCGGCGTCCTCCATGTTAGCATGCTTGTTGACGATGGCCATCATGTCTGTAACACCCGGTTTATAAAAGCACATAAACCGAGCAATCATATACGTGCCAGGATCAAGTCACATGTATATACAACAGAATGAACAGTATATCATAGCACATATCACGTAAAAAGATATAATAAAGCAAGTACGAATGTTATTTATTACAATAATGACAAAAATGTCTGATACAGTGGAAGCGAAGTACAAATACGAATAAAACTCTCCGAAGCTGAGCAGGGCGCCACAGGGACGTCGACTGGGAGACGAATGCCTAGAAGTCCTCGTAGTCCTGGTAGCGCTGAGCGAACTCCCTCGCGTTGGCAGGAACTGAGCAGCAGTAGCGTATCCAAGAGGAAAAAGTAGAGAAGAGGCAAGAGTGAGTACACAACTTGTACTCAACAAGTATAACACAAACTATGAGGCTCTAACGTTGGCTGACTCAACTGCATTAGCTTTTAAGTCTTGGCAAAATTTTATTAAAGCTATTTACTACAAGTTGATGAATTACCATAAACCCAGTTATATAGTAATTAATCAGAATTAATTAAGAAACTACTGAGAACCAAACCAACACCACCAAGGTAACCCCGAGAGGCACCCCCTCGTCGGAAGGAACTAACCCCACTAATCAAAAGGAGGATCTGGGCCGCTCATAACCGTGAGCACGGCTAGTATACCAGTTTTACACTCTGCAGAGGTTGCACATCTTTACCCACAAGTCGTGAGCTACGCTAGTTGTTCATCACACTTCCTTAGGTGAGATGACTAGCAAACTCACTACGAGACCTTTACAAAGAATCTCGTTGGTAAGGAGTAACCACGAGGGTTGGATCGGCGACTATGGAGCAGGTCTAGTGGGCATCAAGAATACCACAGACGAGGCCACTCAGTACGAGGGACATAGAAGCTTACCACCCTTGCCCCGCAGGTAAGTTACTACAAACCAAAAAGACCTAATTATTACGCCAAGACCGTCCCATTCCAGTCTTGTGGTAGCGCTGTTGTCCCAGGTTGTCGCTCTATGAACCGATCCTTATGGAGAGTGGCCAACCAGGCAGTAAGCACCATGCTGGCCCCCTAAACCATGTTTCTAACAAAAACCAATTTTTAACGAGACGTGAGCCACTCAAGCCACACAGAGGGCCACTCTCAGAATTAAGTTGCATATACCATTAATCAATTTAATTAAAAATGACCAGAATGTGTTATAGCGCAGCAACCTAGCACAACTAACCAAAAAGCAACCCAAAGGTATATATAAAGGATATAAAGTGGCTAGGAAATCCTTATAGGCATACAGTATTAAAATGCAGTATGAAAGTGTATTTGAAAGTGATAGGTTGTTCATGTTATACTTGCTTTCCTCGTACTGCTCAGGCTGCTGCTCAAACTGCTCCGAAGATGGCTGCTCCGGGTACTGGTACTGGGGCTCCTCCGGTAGCTCAACGTCTGCTCACGAACACATGGCCAAAACAATGCACAACAATAAGCATACAAGCAAATACTAAAAAAACTAAGAAACAGTAAATCAATACATAAAAAATAGCACACTAAACTAGTCTAAAGCTATTCTACGCGTTACAACGATCGCGTGGATATAAAGAACACCTAAAACGGAGTTAAAACGCATGATCTACGCTAAAAACAAGGTTCAGGGACCTATCTGTAAGAAAACTGAAGTTCCAGGGGGGTTTCTGGGCAAAACCGAGGACTGAAATGTAATTAACCGTTAAATCTAAGGGCTAGCATGCAAAAGACCAGGTGCTGGATGGCGGGTTCAATATTTAAAAAGCTCAGGGGGCTGCATGCTAAATTCTGGGCCAATCTGCAAATAGTTTTACACTATTATGGACTGCGGGTTGATAACTATAAACTACAGGGGCTCTTATGCAAAACAGCCGCAGCGAACCGGTACTCGTGGATGTGAGCCGTCGGATCGGGATCTAATGGCTCTAGATGAAGAGGTATGTCGATCTAATCTTGGCCGTGGATCCGAGATCGAGCGGCTCAAGGTAAAAGGGGCGCGGGCGGCGGCGCTGGCAGCGCCGGCGGCGTGCTCCCGCGGCGGCGCTGCACCGGAGAAGACCGAACTCGGTCTTCCCGGGGCGGATTCGAACGGGAGCTGGGTCGGGAGGAACCTACGCTGTATGCGTAAGCCACTGGTGGCAAAAGCTGGGCACGGGGATGGCTGGAGCGTGGAGCACGACGGTGGAGGCGGCTCGGCGCGGCGAGGTCTCGCCGGAGCAAGCCGTCCCGGTTTTTCTAGGGGCTACGGCATACCAAACCGAGCGCAAAAGGGCGGGAGAAGGTGCTGAAACTCACCAGGGGTTCGTGGTGGTCGGAGCTGCTGTGCAAGGTGGACGCCGGCGTGGTCGTGCAGCGGCGGTGGGGCGGTACTCGCGGTCCGGGCGGTGCTGGGCTCCTCCGGGCTCCTGGGCCGCACGGATTGACGAGTGGTGGCGCTGCGAAGCGAACCAAGGGGTCAGGATGGACTGAGCTTCGCCGGCGGCGAGAAATTGCCACGGCGGGCGAGCTCACCTGAGACGGCGTCCGGCTCAAATTCCGGCAATGCAGTCCAAGAATCGGAGCGTGGCCGGCTTTGGAAGTCTCCCAGGGCCGAGGCGGAGCTTCTGCGGCGGTCGGTAGAGCCTGGGGTGCGGTGGCGTGGCCGGCGCATGGCGGCGTGGGTGCTCTGCGCTGCGGAGCGAGGGGAGGCGATGGCTAGGGTTGCGGGGTGGCGGCGCTAGCGGGATGAGATGGGTTCCTGGGGGTGCGGGCTGGGGCGTTTAAGAAGGCGCCGGGGATCTTGGGGGGGCGCGCCCAGGGGAAGGCCGGCGAGCATCTCGGCAGGGATTGCGGCGTGCGGTTGCGAGAGGAGGGAGAAGGCGCTGACGCGCGGGCCCGGGCGGTCAGTGGCAGGGCGGGGAGCGCGCGCGGGCGAGACCAGGGGCGCTGACAAGCGGGGTCCACACGGCAGCGGGCCAACGCGGCACTGGCTTACTGGGCTCCTGGCGCGTGCGGGCCGAGCGCTCCGCGCGGGCTGAGGCGCTGGCGGGTGGGGTCAGGTGCGCAGGGGGAAGGCGGGAGGCTGGGCCGTGAGGAAAAGATGGGCTGGGTTGTTTTGGGTTTGGGTCCTCTTTCCATTTCTTTTTCTTTTTCTTTTTGCAAACTCACACAAACTAGTTTGAATTCAAACAAATTTGAATTCAAACTCCCTAGCACTCAACCAAAATAAACAAAATATGCACCAGCATGAATGCAACAACAAATTTTTAAACTAAGACAAATTTTAATTACTTGTGAAACCAAAAATTAGATTAAATGCCAGACTAAGCAAAATAAATCTTAGAAAATTAAATAAACCAATTAAATTTATTATTAAATGCTGGAATTTAAATTAGGGTATTACAATGTCGGAGACGATCTTGGGGTTGCTCTCGAACATCTTCCTCCATAGTTTGATGCTATGGAGGCCTTGGTGGAAGTGGTGGATCACATCCCTATCATCAACTTCTGTAAACATGTTATTGTTAGCAAAGTACCTCTTGATGTAGTCGCGCAAGGACTCGGAGGGAAGCTGAGTGACACAACCCAGATCCCATCTGGTTTTGGGACCCGGGCAGGCTGCCTGATAGTACTGGATGAAGGCGGTGCAGAGGTCCTGCCAGATGTTGACCGAGCCGGCAGGAAGAGCTTCAAGCCAGTTGTGCACCTGATGGCTCATCATCACTGGGAAGTATGCTGCCATAATGCCGTTGTTGCCGTTGGCAGCTCGGACAACGATGGAGTAGGTGCGTAGCCATTTCCTGGGGTCGAACTCGCCGTCGAATTTCTCGATGCCGACCGGCTTGACGGTCGCGGGCCACTGGATGGCTCGCAACCTATCAGAGAAGGCGGAGAAGCCGTCGAGGTCGTCCGCCGGGTTGTAGTTGTTGCCGCGAGGTTGCTGATCGCAGTTGTTGTGGTCAACGCCGGGTACGCCGTACTCCTCGTCGTACTGGCGACGTCGGTCCCACTCGGCAGCATCCCGCTCGCGATGACGGTTGTTGATGCGGGGTCAAAGATCGCGGCGGTCGATGCGGGCGCGAAGATCTGGCTGGTCGACCTCCTCGTCCCGGCGGCAAGAACCTCCTCGTCCCAGCGATTGGAGCTCGATTGCGCCTGGTAGTTGGAGCACTCCATCCTCAAGCCCTAATTCTGATCTACTGCAACGTGGAGACGAGCACGGGCTTTTGCAATCTTAGGAGTTTGAGGAAGACCCTCGAATACCTGGAATAAAGCGGCCATGTTTGCATAAGGCGTGGTGAAGACTTCATGGCCGTCGTAATCCAAGACGAACTCATTCCCGAGGTTCTTGGGCCTTGGCGGAGATCCACGTCTTCATGCAACCTGGGGGTTGCGACACTCTTGGTGCTCGAGGTCTTCTTCACCCTGGCGGATGACCTCTTCATTGGCCTGGTGATCGGCGCAAAGAGCATCTCAGTGAGGGCGATCCACCAGTTGTTGGTCGTCCTCGCCGTTGAAGGACTCGGAGTCCAGCGAGACGATCGAGATCTGGCGCCGACCATCGGGGCTATTGCGGTTGGGCGGGAGGGTGAAGACGGCGACATGATATTCGGCATCATGATATGAGGGCGAATCAGATCGGATCTGTTCCGAGTCAGACTGATCCAACTCGGTGATGTGCAGGTTACCCATGCGTACTCGGACCTGATCTGAGTACACCACCGAGTTGTTGCAGAGTCCATAGGGTGCGGAGGCCGAGACGCCTAGATGACCCAGCACGCTCTCGCCGAGTTGGATTCACTCGGCGATGGATCTAGTAACGTGATCTATTCTGGAGATTAGATCGGTGTTTTAGATGACAGGGCGATGTGTTGCCCTGGGGCGAATGATTGGAGGATCGTTGATGTCGAGTTTGGAAACTCGACGAACGATGGAGCTCTGCACCATCAGATCGGATCTGGCGCTGGTGGAATTGCCGCTCTCGGTGCTCCAGGGGCTGGTGGGTGGGTTCCGGGGAACCGTAGTTTCCTGGAAACTACCGAAGGAGAATCCGGCGGCGGCCTGCATCAGACGTTGACACTGGTGGACAAGAAGATGCCGGATCTTGATGCCATCGAACTCCCTGCAAGGACTCCTGAGAAATCTCCCCTACCTAGCGCGCCAACTGTCGGATTGCTTATTGGCAAGTCCACCAGGTGACGGAGATACATCCGGGTACCTCCCAGCCGAGTAGTTATCTCCCGACTGGGTACCTACTCGGCCAGGACCGCTTTGCACGACTACCCGACGGACAGGCACTCGGCTGGACGTTGGAAGGTTCCTCCGAGGATCAGGATCAAGGCGCGGATATGTATTCCGGATATCTAGGGATCTCAACCGACCTGATTCCAAGTAACAACCCGAGTAGATCTTTTCCCTTACTTGTAACCCACGGCACCTGGCCTATAAAGGCGCCGTGAGGGGACCCATAGAATGCAGATCTCACCCCATCTACACCTTTCATCGTAAAGCTCAATACACACAACACAGGACGTAGGGTATTACGCTCCCGAGCGGCCCGAACCTGTCTAAACCCTAGCGTCAACTCGCAACCATCTAGTTCTTGGCTCCTGAATCCCCCCTTCACCTACAAATCTACCACCGGGCATACCTCTGGTGGACTTGTCAGATAAGCAATCCGACAGTTGGCGCACCAGGTAGGAGAGATTTCTCAGGAGTCTTTGCAGCGAGCTCGACGGCAGCAAGATCCGGCGTCTTTTTCTACGCCAACGTCAGCATCCAGATGGAGGCCGCCGCCGGATTTGCCTTCACCTTCGGTAGCTTCCCAGAAACTACTGTTCCTTGGAACCCACCCACTAGCCCCTCGATCACCGAGAGTTACAACTCCACCAGCGTCAGATCCGATCTGACGGCTCAAAGCTCCATCACTCGTCGAGTTTCCGAACTTGACATCAATGAACCTCCGATCGTTCACCCTAGGGCAACACGTCGGCTGGTCATCTGCAACAACGATCTAATCTTCGGAATAGATCGCGTCACCAAGTCCCTTGCCGAGTGCATTCAACTCGGCGAGACTGTGCTCGGTCGTCCAGGCAGCTTGGCTGTTCTCCCGTATGGACTCCGCAACAACTCCGCGGCCTATTCGGATCAGATCCAAGTACGTATGGGCAACCTGCGCATCACCGCGTTGGACCAGTCCGACTCGGATCAGATCCAATCTGATCTGCCCTCATCTACTGTGGTTGGGTATCAGGCGGCTGTCTTCACCCTCCCACCCAACAGCAGCAACCCCGATAGCCGGCGCCAGATCTCGGTCGTCTCGATGGACTCCGAATCCTTCACCGACGAGGATGACCAATAGAGGGCAGAACATCTTCATCGGAACGGCCTCCCCGCCGACCGTCGGGCCAACGAGCGAGTCATCCTTCAGGCCGAGGACGATCTCGAAAACGATGAGCGTCGCAACGCCAGTGTTGCACGAAGGCGTCCATCACCGCCAAGGCCCAGGAACCACGAAAACGAGTTCGTCCTGGATTACGACGGTCATCAAGTCTTCGCCACGCCGTCCGCTAACATGGCCGCCGTCCACCAGGTATTCGAGGGACTACCTCAAACTCCCGAGATTGCGAAAGCTCGCGCTTGTCTGCATGTTGCAGCAACCCAGGCTAAGGGCCTGAGAAGGGAGTACTCCAACCGCCAGGGGCAATCAAGCTCCAACTGCTCGGTGCGTCCTCATCGCTGTGATGAAGAGGTCGACCAGCCCGACCTTCGTGATCGTCTCGCCTGCCAAGATCTTCGACCCTGCATCGACAACCGTCATCTCCAACGGGACAACGCCGAGCGGGAACGACATCGCCGCTACGACGACGAGCATGGTGCAGCCGACCACGTCCGCAACAACCACGATCGCCGACCCCGCGACGACGACTACGACCAGGCGGACGACTTGGACGGCTTCTTCGCCTTCTTCGACAGGTTGCGAGCCATCCAGTGCCCCGCGACCTTCAAGCCGGTCGGCATCAAAAAGGTCGATGGCGAGTCCGACCCCAAGACATGGCTGCGCACCTACTCCATCACTGCCCGAGCAGCGAACGACAATAATGACATCATGGCGGCATACTTCCCGGTGATGATGAGCCGGCAAGCACAGAACTGGCTCGAGTCTCTTCCTGCCAGCTCGATCAATAGCTAGCAGGACCTCTGCACCGCCTTTGTCCAATACTACCAAGCAGCCTGCCCGGGCACCAAAACCAGATGGGATCTGTGCAGCGTCACGCAATGGCCTTCCGAATCCCTGCGTGATTACATCAAAAGGTACTTTGCTAACCGTAACACAATTACGGAAGTTGATGACAGGGACGTGATCTACCACTTCCACAAAGGCCTCCATAGCATCGAACTATGGAGAAAGATGTTTGAGTCCAACCCCAAGACATGATGGCCGTCGTCAACAAGCACGCCGACATGGAGGACGCCGAGCGCGCACATCGCCGCCACAAGGACCACTGCGAACCCGCCGATCGTCCTCTCCAAAGGGACGACAACCCGGCTCGCTCAAGCGGGGATCGTCCACCACGTCACGGCAAGAACCGCAACCGCGCCGAGTCATCCAAGGCCGGCGATCGCAAGCGCGGCCCCGACAATACCGTCGCTGTTGCCGACCGGCCTCAGCAACGTACCTCCCTCGACCAGGAGGAGCTCGACAGGCTCCTCGACTCCAAGTGCCCCTGGCACAAAGACGCCAACCACACCACACGAGAATGTCATGCCCTCTCCAACAGCATCGCTCTAGAGGAACCCAAGCGGCCCAGGCTTGATGACCGTGAAAGGCCGGGTAGCTCCAGAAGCTCCCGCGGCCTGGCCGCCGGAACTGCTTGCCCAGGCAAGATGAGGAGGACTAGCAGGGCAACAGGTCACCCGGCACCTTCCAGGAGGAGCAACGGGTGGTTAATATCATCTTCGGGGACTCCAGCGCTCCGTCCTGCAAGCGCAGCATCAAGCTCAACAATCGCGACATCAACTCGGTGTTCAGTCACCCGGTTGAACCTCTTCGCTGGTCAGAAATCCCCATTACCTTCGACCGATGCGACCACTGGGTTCACCCTGCCTAGGCCAGGTGCTTACCCTATCGTGGTCAACCCGGTGATACGCCAAAGACTCTGGAGGACATGGGCTTCGACATGACCAAGTTGGTTCCTTCAGACCAGGCCTTCTACGGCATCATCCCAGGTGTGGGTTCAACACCGGTTGGCAAGGTCACCCTCCCCGTCACCTTCGGTACCCGGGACAACTACCGCACGGAGTCCATCATCTTCGAGGTGGCCCCGTTCTAGACTTCCTACCATGCTATACTGGGGAGACCAGCTCTCGCCAAGTTTATGGTGATCCCCAACCACACGTATCTTCTCTTGAAGATGCCGGCTCCAAACAGAGTCCTCTCCATCCGCGGCGACATCTAGACATCTCACTCCTGTGAGACAGAGAACATCAACACTGTCGAGGCCCTGGAAAGAAGTAACCACCAGGCCATGGTCGCTTAAGCGGCAAAGGCACTCACAATGGACTAGCTCCAGAAGCCATCCAACAACTCGGCGCCAGAGTCCCAGCTGCACCCCGACAGCCAGACAAAGGCGATCGTCCTCAGCGATAACCATCCCGACAAGACTGCCTTGATCGGTGCTGACCTCGACTCTGCATAGGAACTCGCGCTCACCTCCTTCCTCCACACCAACTGGGACATCTTCGCATGGAAGCCCTCTGATGTACCAGGCGTACCGAGGGAGGAGGCTGAGCACTCCTTAGATCTCAACAAGAAGGCGCGACCCGTCAAGCAACGGTTGCGTTGCTTCGCTCAAGATCGAAAGGAGGCTATTAGTGTAGAGGTAACCCGGCTCTTAGCCGCTGGTTTTATCCGAGAAGTCACACATCCAAAGTGGCTAGCAAATCCAGTCCTTGTAAAAAAGAAAAATGGCGAATGGAGAATGTGTGTTTATTAGACGGATTTCAACAAGCACTGCCCTAAAGACCCTTTTCCACTCCCGCGCATCGACCAGGTTGTTGACTCGATAGCCGGGTGCGCGCTTCTTTCTTTCCTCGATTGCTACTCTGGCTACCATCAGATTGCTTTGAAGAAGTCGGATCAAGAGAAGACATCATTCATCACGCCCTTTGGGGCATACTGCTACAACACCATGACGTTCCGTCTCAAGAATGCAGGCGCCACCTATCAGAAGGCCATCCAGAAATGCCTCCAGGGGCAGATTGGGCACAACGCCGAGGCTTACGTGGATGACGTCGTCATCAAGATTAGGTCCAATGATCAGTTCATTGCCGACCTACAAGAAACATTTGAAAATCTCAGGAGATTCAAATGGAAGCTCAACCCCACCAATTGCATCTTCGGCGTCCCGACAGGCAAACTACTCGGCTTCATCGTAAGCAGCCGGGGAATCAAAGCCAACCCAACAAAGATAAATGCTATCAGATTCATGAAGCCACCCAGGTGCAAGAAGGATCTAAATAAGCTTACAGGGTGCATGGCCGTCTTGAGTCGGTTCATTAGCCGACTCGGCGACAGAGGCTTGCCCTTCTTCAAACTTCTCAGGAAGTCATACAAATTCGAGTGGAATAAGGAAGCCGCCGCAGCCTTCCAGCAGCTAAAAGATTTCCTCACATCTCCACCAGTCTTAACAGCTTTAGAAGATGGAGAAACACTACTCCTCTATATCGCGGCAACTACGCACGTGGTCAGCACTGCCATGGTCGTCGAACGAGACGAGTCGGGCCATGTCTACAAAGTAGAACGACCCGTCTACTTCATCAGTGAAGTACTCGGTGAATCCAAACTGCGCTATCCTCAGGTGCAGAAACTCCTCTACGCGATCCTCATCACATCTAGGAAGCTACGCCACCACTTCTAGGCACACAATGTCAAGGTGGTGTCCTCCTTCCCCGTCGGCGACATACTTCACAGCAGGGACGCCAATGGCCGAGTCGTCAAGTGGTCGGTGGAGCTAAAGCCCTCTCCATCGAATTTCTCCCCCGCTCCACCATCAAGTCACAAGCCCTGGCAGACATCATCGCCGAGTGGACAGAGATTCTAGATCCACCACCTGACGAGCGACCCGAGCACTAGGTCATGTACTTCGACAGCGCCCTCAACCTCGATGGCGCCGGGGCAGGCATCCTCTTCATCTCCCCAAGAGGTGAGCAACTAAAATATGTCCTGCAGCTAATCTTCAAGGACACCAACAACGTGGCCGAGTACGAGGCCATCATCCACGGTCTTAGGATCGCGGCCTCACTCGACATCAAGAGGCTACTCGCGTATGGCGACTCCAAAGTCATCATCCAGCAAGTCAACAAGGATTGGGACTGCACCCAGGAGAAGATGGACGCCTACTGCAAGGAGATCCGCAAGCTCGAGGCCCACTTCTACGGCTTGGAATTTCATCATGTCCTTCGAAACTACAACGTGGCAGCTGATGTACTTTCCAAGCTGGGCTCCAAGCGGGCACTCGTCCCGGCTGGCATCTTCATGCAGGCTCTCAACTCCCCCACTGTCAAGATCGAGGAGGAACCTCCTACCAAACCTGACCTAGTGCCAGCCCTAGGACAGGAAGTACTGGTTGCCGATCCAGATTGGCGAGCCCCGATACTCGACTTCATCATCAACAATAAGTCATACCCGAAGGACAAGGAGCACGAGCGACTTGACCATCGAGCCGCAAGCTACGTCGTCATCGGAATCGAGTTGTTCAGGCACTCGGCCTCTTCAGGAACCCTTTCCAAGTGCATCTCCTGGTCAGATGGAGTCCGACTCCTCAGCGAGATCCACTCGGGAATTTGCGGAAACCACGCAGGAGCTTCCACCCTGGTGGGCAAAGCTTTCAGGTCAGGCTTCTATTGGCCGCCGGCCCTAGCCGACACTCAAGCCATTGTCAGGCGATGTCCAGGATGCCGGTTCTTCTCAAAGCAATAGCATGTCCTGGCTCACGCCCTGCGGACGATCCCCCCATCCTGGCCATTCGCCTGCTGGGGACTCGATTCGGTGGGACCGCTGAAAACCGCGCAAGGCGGCTACAGCTATATATTCGTCGCCATCGACAAGTTCACCAAGTGGATCGAGGTGAAGCCAGTCGCTACCACAACAGCAGCCAAGGTAGCCGAGTTCATCCAGAAGATAACACACAGGTTCAGAGTGCCCAATTGGATCATCACAGACCTGGGCACCTCCTTCACCGGATCTGAATTCTGGGACTTCTGCCAGGAAAGCTGCATCAATGTGTACTACGCCTCCGTGGCTCACCCTAGGTGCAACGGCCAGGTGGAATGAGCTAATGGCTTGATCCTTCAGGGGCTCAAGGCCAGGATTTTCGACCTAATTGAAAAATATGGCTCCAAGTGGATCCAGCAACTACCCAGAGTAGTATGGGGGCTACACACGCAGAGAAGCCGGGCCATTGGCTACTCCCCCTTCTTCATGGTCTACGGTTCTGAGGCTATCCTCCCGACGGATATTGCCTTTGGTGCTCCACACACCCAGAACTACGACGAAGGCGAGGCTGAAACAACTCGGCGAATAGACCTCGACTTGACCGAGGAGCACCGTCTGACAGCAGCCCTCCAGCACGCCCGGTACGAGCAGCAGCTACGCCGTTGTCATGATAAAAATGTCCAGCAGCGCGACTTCAACGTCTGCGACCTGGTACTCCGATGGGTCCAGACCCCCGGAGGCAAGTTAACTCCCCCATGGGAGGGACCCTTCATCATGAGTAGTGTAGTTGTCCCAGGAACCTACAGGCTGCAACACGAAGATGGAACAGACGTGGGCAATCCATGGAACATCGAACACCTTCGTCACTTCTTTCCGTAGAAGGAAAAAAAGAGATATGTACTCTACTCATCAGTTATTAATAAAGTTCAAATTCTTCAATTATTCGTATTTGTTTCTCCCCGACCCATCCAAGACGCTCGGGGGCTGTGTGTTGGTCAACCCGACTCGTCTCTTACACTCGGGGGTTGGGCTCGGCCAGTCCGACTCGTCCAAGTCTGTTCCTAACAACTCAGCCAACTCAGCAGCAACTCAGATTACAAAATCCAGCACAAACACAAGCAAATTTATTTACATACAAAATAAATATTGTTTCTTTTGGCCACCCGCTGACCATTTTTTCTTCAGTTCTGACAATTACAGGTTAAGGTCAGCCGCCACGCGCTCCGCGATTGGCCGAGCGTCGGCGAGGTAATCGGCCCAGGTGAGGTCCGAGGTCTCCGGTGCCATCCCGTCACCCACCGGCTCCAAGTCGGCCTCCGGGAAGTGGGACTTCATGAGTCCCAGGGTGTACTGGGCCGTGTCCTCGGCGACCCCCCTGGCGAAGACGCCGAGCCGCCCGCGCGCCGCCTCCAGCCGTGCGTCCAGCTCCTCTGCCGCGGCCGTGCCCTCCGGCTCAAAGGAAGCAAGGACGGCGCTCACCTTGCCGTTAAGTTGCCCTGGAGCCACGACCGCCACCGCAAGCCGAGCCTCCGCACCTGTCAGCACGGTCTCATCTTAACTCCCCGCGAGTCGGATCCGAAAGGAAATAGGGTGGTTCCAGAACCATACCTTCACGCGCCTGGAGCTCTAGGTGGAGCTTGCCCTCTGTGGCATCCTCCCTGGCCACCGCGGCCTCCCGAGCATTTTGCAGCTCGGTGTTGGCCTTCTCACAGGCCGTCAGGTTGCGCTTCAGGGTGCGGACCTCCTTCTCTAGCCCTGAGAGGGTATCGATTAGCTTGAACACAAATGAGTCAGCACAAAGGGTGGTATGCCTCTTAACCCGTTTCTCGTCCGCGAGGACCTTCTCTGTCTCTGCCCGCTGCTTCTCCAGCAAGCGGTTTCGCGCCTCCAACTCGGCCAGCCGGGACTCAAGCTGCTCGAGTCGGTTGTCCACGGCCAGCGTCCCCTGCATCCTCTTGGCGGCCTGCTGGCTCAGGCCGGCCAGTGCATAACAAGAACAGGACAATCAACTCAAATTTTAGTACGACACGAACAACTACACAGGCAAGGGATGTCAGCCTACCTCAGCTAATTCCGCTGCATGGCGCGTGGCGGCCAGGAGCTCCTCCGCCAACCTGGCCGACTCGTCACCCTCGGCCTCCTGCTCCTCAACCACCAGGACTCCGGGCAGAACCGGGCCCTGATGAGTGGGGAACAACTCCCGGCTCGGGGTCACCTGCGGCAGAGGCAATGGCAGTGCAGGTGGCACCTCAGCCACCCCCACCGGTGCGGCCTTTCAGGCCGCGGATCGCCCGGTGTCCTTCGCTTCTGCCTCGCCCGGCATCGCCTCCCGGCAAGTGCGGGACCGTGGTGGACTCTCCACTGACGGATTGGAGCTAGCCGCCTCGACCCGGCTGGTCTCATCAGCGGACCCCTCCGCCTTCCTCTTCCTGTGAACCCAAAATTTCAAGGTGTCCAGATACAAGTGGTGATCCTAAACAAACAAAGAGATCGCACAAGCAAACCTCACTTACCCTGCGCTCCGGCGAGCGGTGAAAGACAACCTCAGCGGCGCAGTGGGTGGCTGCGGTTGGGGCACGAGTGGAGGAGATCTGATCCCTCCAATGCACGCCAGCCCGGCCACCGCTTCCCCTTCAGCGCGCCCGGCGTAAGCGCCAGCGCCTTCTCCTGACAATTTGGTGGCGTCCTCCGCCCCCAGCTCTTCACTCCCCGACCTCGAGGCGGCAGCGGAGCCTCCCTTGGGCAGGGCACTCCTCAAGCCAGCCATGGAGGCCGGGATCTTCCTGAAGGCATGCCTTCTCCGCCTCGGCGCGGCCAGAGGGGCGCTGGCACCTACAACTTCAACTTCCGACCCGTCCCCAATGGACAAGTCGGACGACACCTCCAGATCTGCTGCCTCCAACTTCTTCAGATCGGCCGGGGCGGCGGCTTCCTTCCCCGCATCCCCCTCTGGCAGGGGAGCGGGAGACCAGCACTCCAGAACATTTTCCTGCATTCATAAAGGCATTCCGAGTTGGTTACAACCCAACGGGTGCCCTGCATACGAAGAAGCAGGGTAGAAACAACTCCAAGGAAAAAACAAAACAACTCAGAATAGAAAGCAGAACAACATGGAAGAGACAAGAGGACTTATGGCTCTGGTCGACCGCTTCAAGCAGAGCGTATTCGGGCACCCGCGGTCGCGGATCGGCCCTTGCATCATGCGGGCGACCCGATTCGCGGCTTCTTCCCGGGGAACCTTTCGGTTCTGCACCCGGGTCGGGTCCTAATGACCCCAGTACTGTAACACCCTAATTTATATTTCAGTATTTAATAATAAATTTAATTCGGCTTTAATAAAGTTCTTAAGGTTTTAATTGTTTAGCCTTGCATTTAACCTTAATTTATTTCACAAGGAATTAAAATTTTATTTAGTTCAACGTGTTTGTGCATTCATGCTGGTGCATAAATTTTATTTGATTGAGTGCATAGGGTTTGAATTCAAATCGGAGTTTGAATTCAATTAGTTTGAGTGAAGTTTGAAAAGAAAAGAAATAGGAAAGAGAAAGGAAATAGGAAAACCAGCCCAGCTCGGTCAGCCCAGCAGCTTCCTATTCTTTTTTCCCCGCGGCCCGCTTCTCTCTTCCCAGCATGCGGATGTAACACTCTAATTTAAATTTCAGCATTTAATAATAAATTTAATTGGCTTTATTTAATTTTCTAAGGTTTATATGCTTAGTCTTGCATTTAAATTAATTTTCTTTCATATGTAAATAAAATTTATTTTAGGTTTAACATGTTTGTGCATTCATGCTGGTGCATAATTTTTATTTGAGTGAGTGCATAGGAGTTTGAATTCAAATTTGATTTGAATTCAAATAGATTTGAGTTTGAAAACCAGAAAAGAAATAGAAAAGGATTAGGAAAATCCAGGAAAAGAAAAACCCAACAGCAAACCCGAAACCAGCCCAAACCCGCAAGCAGCCCAGCCCTCTCCTCCTTGCTTTTTCCCCCGTGAGCCCAGCACCGCGGCCCGTTCTTCCTTTTTCCTTCGCGGGCCAACTCCTTTACAATCCGGCCAAGCCCGCAGAAGCCAGCGCTCCCCTTTCCCACGCCAGCAGCCCAGCCCGGTCTGCTCTCTCCCTTCCCCGGTCGGCCCAGCTCCCACGCCGAGGCCCAGCCGTCTCCTCCGTTCGGCCCAGCTTCAGCATCGCAGCACAGCAGCGCGCGCTTGCCAGCGCCCCGCCTTCTCTCCCTGATGGACGGGGCCCGCGCGTCAGTTCTTTCCCCTTCCTCCACCCGCAATCTCCACCCGAGCCCTCTGTTTCGCTTCCGCCGCGCTCGCTCGCCTGCCCGTGGACCATCCCGCCCGAGCCCGACCGCCAAGAGGCCCACCTACAGCCCTCCCTCACCCGCTCCTTGCATGCGCACCCTGGACTCCGAGCGACCCACGCTGATTTCGGATCGAGGGTAGGATCAGTCTGCGTGCGCAACGCCCGTGCCGCGATTCCCGCAGCCCGCACGCCGAGGATCACCCTCTGCATGTCTCCTGCGCGTTGCGCAGAGGTAAAGCACCTTCCCATGCCCTTTTTACCCCTTGTATCCCTTCTGACCGGCACGCAATCGCACACCGGCGAGCCCGCGGCCGCGCAACGCCGCCCGGCGCTGCTGCGTGCCACGCCAGAGCCCCATGTGCCCCCTAGTGCACCCAGGTGAGTTCGCCGTGTCGCGGACTACACCCCAGGCCAAACCCAAGCCCGAGCCATGGCCAGAAACGC
Source organism: Panicum virgatum (assembly GCF_016808335.1). NCBI lineage: Eukaryota > Viridiplantae > Streptophyta > Magnoliopsida > Poales > Poaceae > Panicum > Panicum virgatum. The sequence continues at coordinate 44,527,598 of NC_053143.1, forward strand.
GCGTACGCGTTTCTCTGGTGAGCCCCACGCCACGCCGCCGCGGACAGAGCCGCTGGCGGGCGAGCGTCCCCCCCCCCGGACGCGCGGGATAGACCCCGGCCGCTTGATCCTCATTGGACGCACCAGATTAGATCGGGCGTACCATTTCCCTGGAGACTTTGCAAAAGAGACCCTGTCTTTCATCGAAATCAACCCGCCGTCCTAGCCTGTTCAAAAATAATTCCAGTTAGGTCCGGTTTTTAATGTTTAGGACCTTGAGTTTCTTTCAAATAGAACCCGCAGTCTAGTCAGCGCAGTTTTGCGCGTTAGCCCCTAGATCTAACCGTTAATTACATATAGGTCGCTGGTTTTTACACAGAAGCTGTAACACCCGGTTTATAAAAGAACATAAACCGAGCAATCATATACGTGCCAGGATCAAGTCACACGTATATACAACAGAATGAACAGTATATCATAGCACATATCATGTAAAAAGATATAATAAAGCGAATACGAATGTTATTTATTACATTAATGACAAAAATGTCTGATACAATGGAAGCGAAGTACAAAATACGAATAAAGCTCTCCGAAGCTGAAGCAGGGCGCCACAGGGACGTCGACTGGGAGACGAACACCTAGAAGTCCTCGTAGTCCTGGTAGCACTGGACGAACTCCCTCGTGTCGGCAGGAACTGAGCAGCAGTAGCGTAGCCAAGAGGAAAAAAAGTAGAGAAGAGGCAAGAGTGAGTACACAACTTGTACTCAACAAGTATAACACAAACTATGAGGCTCTAAGGTTGGCTGACTCAATTGCATTAGCTTTTAAGTGTTGTCAAAATTTTATTAAAGCTATTTACTACGAGTTGATGAATTACCATTAACCCAGTTACATAGTAATTAATCAAGATTAACCATGTTACTACTGAGAACCATACAAAACCATACCAAGGTAACCCCGAGAGGCACCTCCCTCGTCGGAAGGAGACAACCCCACTAATCAAAAGGAGGATCTGGGCCGCTCATAACCGTGAGCACGGCTAGTATACCAGTTTTACAATCTGCAGAGGTTGCACATCTTTACCCACAAGTCGTGAGCTACGCCAGTTGTTCATCACACTTCCTTAGGTGAGATGGCTAGCGACTCACTACGAGGCCTTTACAAAGAATCTCGTTGGTAGGGAGTAACCGCGAGGGTGGATCAGCGACCATGGAGCAGGTCTAGTGGGCGTCAAGACACAGGTACGCAGACCAAGCACAGACGAGGCCACTCAGCACGAGGGCCATAGAAGCTTACCGCCCCTGCCCCGCAGGTAAGTTACTCCAAACCAAAAAGATCTAATTATTACGCCAAGTCTATCCCATTCTAGCCTTGTGGTAGCGCTGTTGTCCCAGGTTGTCGCTCTATGAACCGGTCCTTATGGAGAGTAGCCAACCAGGCAGTAAGCACCGTGCTGGCTCCCTAAACCATGTTTCTATCAAACATATTTTAACGGGACGTGAGCCACCCAAGCACGAAGCACAGAGGGCCACTCCCAGAATTAAGTTGCATAAACCATTAATCAAATTAATTAAAAAGGACCATTATATGTTATAGCGCGACACCTAGCACAACTAACCAAAATGCAACCCAAAGGATATATATAAAGGATATAAAGGGGCTAGGAAAATCCTTATAGGCATACAATATTAAAATGCAGTATGAAATTGTATTTAAAAGTGATAGGTTGTTCATGTTATACTTGCCTTCCTTGTACTGCTCTGGCTGCTGCTCAAACTGCTCCGAAGACGGCTGCTCCGGGTACTGGTACTGGGGCTCCTCAGATGGATCAACATCTACTCACGAACACATGGCCAAAACATTGCACGAAATAAGCATACAAGCAAACACTAACAAAAAGCTAAGAAACAGTACATCAATACATAAAAACAATGCACTAAACTACTCTAATACTGTTCTACGCATTACAACGATCGCGTGGACATAAAGAACGCCTAAAACGGAGCTAAAACGCATATTCTAGTCCAAAAACAAGGTTCAGGGGCTTATTTGTAAGAAAAACAGGGTTCCAGGGGCTTTTCTGCAAAAACTGAGGGCCTAAACATAATTAAAGATTAGATATGAGGGCCAGCGTGCAAAAGACCAGGTGCTGGACCGCGGGTTTGAAATCTGGAAAGGTTAGGGGGTTCCCTGTAAAAATTTGGGCTGATCTGTAAATATGTTTACACAGGCAAGGACTGCGGGTTGATATTCGGAAAGGCGGGGGTCTCTTTAACAAAATTCCAAGGCTGAACCGGTACGCGTGGATCCAGGCCGCTGGATCTGGATCTAACGGCTCAGAGCGGATGGAAACGGGATCTAATCTGATCCGTTGGCCACGGATCGGACGGTTCTGGAAGAAGGGGCGCGCAGGCGGCGGCGCGAGTCGCCGGACTTGAGGTTTCCGCGGCGGCGCTCGTCGATTCCTCGCCGGACTTGGCCTAACTAGCGTTCCCGGGGTTGATTCAAGTAGCGGTTTGGCCCAGGAGCATGAGTGTGACATGCGTAATCCACTGGGCGTGTCTGTGCGGGTCTACAGCGGCTCTAGCAGGGTGCGCAATGGCGGAGCGGCCATCGCGCTCCGGCGAGTAGGCGCAGAGGTGCTCGGTTGTTAAGGAGGAAGGGAGAAAGGGGGCTGGGGGGGATCCTTACTACTCCATGAAGCTCATGCGGTGCTCGAAAACGGCGCAGAGGGCTCGCAGCAGTGGATCCTCCGCGGCGTGGCGGCCCGGTGATGCTCCGGTGAGCAAATCCCGTGCGGAGCAGTGCAGGCGTGGCTACTAGGGTTTCGGGCGCGCTGTAGAAGGAAGATGGGATGGGGGAGGGAGGCAAGGGCGCGTTTAAAGAGGGAGGCCGAGCCTCGGCGTGCGGGTCGCCGGGAAAACAGACTCCGTGATCCACGCGGAGTCGTTGCGGCTCGGGTCTATTGGGCCCAGGAGTGTGCTTCTAGAAGGGAAACGGGGTCGTTCCGGGTGAGGGGCTGCAGGTGGGGTTCGTGCCCGGGGCGGCTCGGGTGAGGCAGGCGGCCCACGGCGCAACGAGGCTCGAGCGGGTCAGGGGAACTCGGCGAGCAGAGTCGCGCGGCATGGGGAAGAAGAAAGGAAGGGAGGGGGAGATGGCGCCGACAGGCGGGGCCAGGCTGCCAGAGAGAGGATGTGCTGGCCTCTGCGGGCTGGGCCGGAGGCTGCGCGAGCGGCGCGGGGTGGGGGCGAGCGGGATGCTGGGCTGAGAGGAAAAAGGGAAGGTGGTTCGCGGGCTGGGCTGCTGGCGCCTGGTGAGCTGGGCCAAAGTGGGTTGGACCGGCGTTGGGCTTTGGCGGGGAAGGGGAGAAAGGTTGGGCCGGACCGGGTGTTTGGGCCACGCAGTGGGAGTGTTGGGTGGGCCGCTGAGTGAGGGAGAAGAGATGGGTTGCGCTGAGGTTTGGCAGCTTGGGCCGGGTTGATTTGGAGTTTTTGGGCCAGATTTGCTTAAAGGGTTTTGGACTCCTTTTCCTCTTCTATTTCTTTTCCTTCCTAACTCTAATTCTAATTCCTATTCAAACTCAACCAAACTAGTTAAATTCAAAGTTGAATTTGAATTCAACTCAAACACTCAAACAGGTAAAATAAATGCACCAGCATGAATGCAACATTAAAAGTAGACATATGATAAAATTTTAATTACTTAAGGAACAAAAATTAGATTAAATGCAAGACTAACACAATAATCCTTAGAAAATTTAAATAAACCTATTAAATTTATTATTAACTAGGAAAATTAAGTTAGGGTGTTACAAATCCTACCCCCTTACAGGAATCTCGTCCCGAGATTCTGGGCTGGCTAGCAAAGAGATTAGGATATGTCTTCATCAACTCCTCGTTATTCTTCTAACAAGTCCTCCGAGAGGACATCCGGAAATCCAGCCACCACGCGAATACCATCCGTGGGTCTAGCCTCCATCTGATGAAGAAAACCAGAAGGCTCTGTAGCACTGACTGTCACCTCTTGGCCATTAGATGCTAACAAGTGAACTGACCGCTGAGCACAATCAATTCTGACACCCCACTTGGCAAGAGTATCCATTCCCAGAATCACATCAATACCCTTGGTGTCTATCACCATCAGATTTGTAATGAACTTTACTCTTTCTATGGAAACACTGACTCTGGGGCAGAAGATATGAGACCTCAATTGTGCTTCAGGTGAAGATATTAACATGCACTTCTTTAATGTGTTAGTACGAATACCATGATGCTCGACAAAAGACTGTTAAATAAAGGAATGCGTAGCACCAGTATCGAAAAGTGCCATAGCTGGATATGAGTTAGCTAGAAGCATACCAAGAATGACTGGACTATCATCTCGAATGGTTTCTGCTGACACATGGTGTACTTTACCCTGGAGGTATTCTTTTGGTCCTCTCTTGGATTGCTCACGCTTTGTACGATTACTGCACACTGGTATCACCTGCCGCTGATCCTGATCACTCTGAGCATCCTGCTTGGAGCAGTTCCCAGAACTAAGGTGGGCCTCGTCACCACTGGTATGCAGGATTGGTGAAAGGTCCTGGACTGGTGTTACTAGTGACAGCTGATTCTGAGGACAACTTTTGGCATAATGACCTTCTTGCCTGCATTGGTAGCACAGGCGGCGGAGGTGAAGGGCGCCACTTGGTTGACCTCCCTGTGAACTTATCATCACATCTTGCATTATTTCTGTTGCTGGCTCTTTGGACTCCTTGTGACTGCGTGGCTGAATCACCTTCATAGTGATAGTCAACCCATCAACATAATCATAGAGAGCTTGGTTCTCGACCTGTGTATCTCTAGAGCACTTAGGATCCTTTCTCTTCTGGACAGTCTGTAGCTCATCGACCGATGGACCATCAAGGAACAGTGAATCATCTGCTAGCTGCTCTTGACGAGACCTCTTTCTCTTTGTACTGGAGAACAACCTCTGGTTCCTCCTAATTGTAGCTTCATGTTCAGTCGCACGAACTTGACGACAAGGAACCCCGTAGAATTGACAACACGGGCAAGCTTTCTCACCATCACCCATTGCACTGTCTCCAAGGTCTTTTTGTTCTGCCGACATCTGAGCTGGGATAAAAGGAAAATACAGATTGGTAAGGTCAAGGAAGAGAGAAAAACTCCATTATTTAAGGTTCTATTCTATTTAGACAACACTGCACAAGCATTACTGCTGATAACTCCAGATAAATGTCACATAAATCTGGGAAAAAGGAACTAGAGCATAACTCTTCTGTTTCATCTGAGAGATTCTTAACTTCTCTTGTACTATTTGTAGGCCGGATGTCACATCCCTACCCCCTTACAGAAACCGACGTCCTCGTCGGTGACGTCCTTGCCAGTGAATCCCTAGATATCATATCCTCTTCGTATTATCCTTCTTCTCAACAAACAAGACCGGGGAAAACTCAAGACATGATAAGGTAGAGAGGATAGAGTGGACGGTTTTACCCCCAACGATCTAACTCGTTTTATTAATTAATTTACTTTAACTTAAAACTGATTTTCATTAAACAAATGTAACTACTAAACTATGCAATCATTCAAAAATCCAAATCAAACATGTAGCATAATAACAAGCAGACAATTTTCACGACTTAGCCGAGTTTAACATCCGACTCGACTAACACAACGCGTCGCGGATCGTGCTATCATATTATTATAAAAGGGTCACCTAGCTTACTCATGGTGGTCAGATGACTGATTCAGGCCAAAGTCTACGAAAACTATTCTTTAGAGAGAGAAATCAAGGCAAGACGGGTAAAAGTCATAGAACTCAAGGGGTATAATAGTAAAATAGTTTCAGCAGACAAGGATTGGAGAGAAGGAGTCCTAAAACTCGACCAGTTCTATCTAGGCTTCGTCCTACAGTCGATATGGCTCTGATACCACTCTGTAACACCCGGTTTATAAAAGAACATAAACCGAGCAATCATATACGTGCCAGGATCAAGTCACACGTATATACAACAGAATGAACAGTATGTCATAGCACATATCACATAAAAAGATATAATAAAGCGAATACGAATGTTATTTATTACATTAATGACAAAAATGTCTGATACAGCGGAAGCGAAGTACAAAATACGAATAAAGCTCTCCGAAGCTGAAGCAGGGCGCCACAGGGACGTCGACTGGGAGACGAACACCTAGAAGTCCTCGTAGTCCTGGTAGCGCTGGACGAACTCCCTCGTGTCGGCAGGAACTGAGTAGCAGTAGCGTAGCCAAGAGGAAAAAAAGTAGAGAAGAGGCAAGAGTGAGTACACAACTTGTACTCAACAAGTATAACACAAACTATGAGGCTCTAAGGTTGGCTGACTCAACTGCATTAGCTTTTAAGTGTTGGCAAAATTTTATTAAAGCTATTTACTACGAGTTGATGAATTACCATTAACCCAGTTACATAGTAATCAATCAAGATTAACCATGTTACTACTGAGAACCATACAAAACCATACCAAGGTAACCCCGAGAGGCACCTCCCTCGTCGGAAGGAGACAACCCCACTAATCAAAAGGAGGATCTGGGCCGCTCATAACCTTGAGCACGGCTAGTATACCAGTTTTACACTCTGCAGAGGTTGCACATCTTTACCCACAAGTCGTGAGCTACGCCAGTTGTTCATCACACTTCCTTAGGTGAGATGGCTAGCGACTCACTACGAGGCCTTTACAAAGAATCTCGTTGGTAGGGAGTAACCGCGAGGGTGGATCAGCGACCATGGAGCAGGTCTAGTGGGCGTCAAGACACAGGTACGCAGACCAAGCACAGACAAGGCCACTCAGCACGAGGCCCATAGAAGCTTACCGCCCCTGCCCCGCAGGTAAGTTACTCCAAACCAAAAAGATCTAATTATTACGCCAAGTCTATCCCATTCTAGCCTTGTGGTAGCGCTGTTGTCCCAGGTTGTCGCTCTATGAACCAGTCCTTATGGAGAGTAGCCAACCAGGCAGTAAGCACCATGCTGGCTCCCTAAACCATGTTTCTATCAAATATATTTTAACGGGACGTGAGCCACCCAAGCACGAAGCACAGAGGGCCACTCCCAGAATTAAGTTGCATAAACCATTAATCAAATTAATTAAAAAGGACCATTATATGTTATAGCGAGACACCTAGCACAACTAACCAAAATGCAACCCAAAGGATATATATAAAGGATATAAAGTGGCAAGGAAAATCCTTATAGGCATACAATATTAAAATGCAGTATGAAATTGTATTTAAATGTGATAGGTTGTTCATGTTATACTTGCCTTCCTCGTACTGCTCTGGCTGCTGCTCAAACTGCTCCGAAGACGGCTGCTCCGTGTACTGGTACTGGGGCTCCTCAGATGGATCAACGTCTACTCACGAACACATGGCCAAAACATTGCACGAAATAAGCATACAAGCAAACACTAACAAAAAGCTAAGAAACAGTACATCAATATATAAAAACAATGCACTAAACTACTCTAAGACTGTTCTACGTGTTACAACGATCGCGTGGACATAAAGAACGCCTAAAACGGAGCTAAAACGCATATTCTAGGCCAAAAACAAGGTTCAGGGGCTTATTTGTAAGAAAAACAGGGTTCCAGGGGCTTTTCTGCAAAAACTGAGGGCCTAAACATAATTAAAGATTAGATATGAGGGCCAACGTGCAAAAGACCAGGTGCTGGACCGCGGGTTTGAAATCTGGAAAGGTTAGGGGGTTCCCTGTAAAAATTTGGGCTGATCTGTAAATATGTTTACACAGGCAAGGACTGCGGGTTGATATTCGGAAAGGCGGGGGTCTCTTTAACAAAATTCCAAGGCTGAACAGGTACGCGTGGATCCAGGCCGCTGGATCTGGATCTAACGGCTCGGAGCGGATGGAAACGGGATCTAATCTGATCCGTTGGCCACGGATCGGACGGTTCTGGAAGAAGGGGCGCGCAGGCGGCGGCGCGAGTCGCCGGACTTGAGGTTTCCGCGGCGGCGCTCGTCGATTCCTCGCCGGACTTGGCCTAACTAGCGTTCCCAGGGTTGATTCAAGTAGCGGTTTGGCCCAGGAGCATGAGTGTGACATGCGTAATCCACTGGGCGTGTCTGTGCGGGTCTACAGCGGCTCTAGCAGGGTGCGCAATGGCGGAGCGGCCATCGCGCTCCGGCGAGTAGGCGCAGAGGTGCTCGGTTGTTAAGGAGGAAGGGAGAAAGGGGGCTGGGGGGATCCTTACTACTCCATGAAGCTCATGCGGTGCTCGAAAACGGCGCAGAGGGCTCGCAGCAGTGGATCCTCCGCGGCGTGGCGGCCCGGTGATGCTCCGGTGAGCAAATCCCGTGCAGAGCTGTGCAGGCGTGGCTACTAGGGTTTGGGGCGCACTGTAGAAGGAAGATGGGATGGGGGAGAGAGGCAAGGGCGCGTTTAAAGAGGGAGGCCGAGCCTCGGTGTGCGGGTCGCCGGGAAAACAGACTCCGTGATCCACGCGGAGTCGTTGCGGCTCGGGTCTATTGGGCCCAGGAGTGTGCTTCTAGAAGGGAAACGGGGTCGTTCCGGGTGAGGGGCTGCAGGTGGGGTTCGTGCCCGGGGCGGCTCGGGTGAGGCAGGCGGCCCACGGCGCAGCGAGGCTCGAGCGGGGCAGGGGAACTCGGCGAGCAGAGTCGCGCGGCATGGGGAAGAAGAAAGGAAGGGAGGGGGAGATGGCGCCGACTGGCGGGGCCAGGCTGCCAGAGAGAGGAGGCGCTGGCCTCTGCGGGCTGGGTCGGAGGCTGCGCGAGCGGCGCGGGGTGGGGGCGAGCGGGATGCTGGGCTGAGAGGAAAAAGGGAAGGTGGTTCGCGGGCTGGGCTGCTGGCGCCTGGTGAGCTGGGCCAAAGTGGGTTGGACCGGCGTTGGGCTTTGGCGGGGAAGGGGAGAAAGGTTGGGCCGGACCGGGTGTTTGGGCCACGCAGTGGGAGTGTTGGGTGGGCCGCTGAGTGAGGGAGAAGAGATGGGTTGGGCTGAGGTTTGGCAGCTTGGGCCGGGTTGATTTGGAGTTTTTGGGCCAGATTTGCTTAAAGGGTTTTGGACTCCTTTTCCTCTTCTATTTCTTTTCCTTCCTAACTCTAATTCTAACTCCTATTCAAACTCAACCAAACTAGTTAAATTCAAAGTTGAATTTGAATTCAACTCAAACACTCAAACAGGTAAAATAAATGCACCAGCATGAATGCAACATTAAAAGTAGACCTATGATAAAATTTTAATTACTTAAGGAACAAAAATTAGATTAAATGCAAGACTAACACAATAATCCTTAGAAAATTTAAATAAACCTATTAAATTTATTATTAACTAGGAAAATTAAGTTAGGGTGTTACAGAAGCCCCTAGAAACCCTGTTTTCTTGCAGTTTAGTCCCTGAACCTTGTTTTGGGTCTAGTTTTCGCGTTCTAGCTCTGTTTTAGGTGTTCTTTATGTCCACACGATTGTTGTAACACGTAGAATTGTTCTACCTTAGTTTTGTTCGGCATTTTTATGTATTGTTGTACTGTTTCTTAGTGTTTGCTCTTGTTTGCATGTATGTGTATGTGCTGGACCTGTTTTGGCATTGCGATCGTGAGTAGACGTTGATCCTTCAGAGGAGTACCAGGAGCCACCTTCTTCAGAGCAGTTTGAGCAGTAGGAGAACTTTGAGGAAGGCAAGTATAACATGAACACCACCTATCACCTTTAAATACAATTTCATACTGCATTTCAATACTGTATGCCTATAAGGACTTTCCTAGCCACTTTATATCCTTTATATATATATCCCTTGGGTTGCATTTTGGTTAGTTGTGCTAGGTGCCACGCTATAACACACTTGTCCCTTTTTAATTTATTTGATTAATGGTATATGCAACTTAATTCTGGGAGTGGCCCGTTTGAGTGGCTCACGTCTCGTTAAAATTGGTTTTTCTAGAAACTTGGTTTAGGGGGCTCGCACTGTGTTTTGTGCTAGCTACTCTCCATAAGGACCATACGTCACTAGAGTGACAACCTGGGACAACCGCGCAACCACAAGACTGGAATGGAACGGTCTTGGCTTACTAATTAGGTCTTTTTGGTGTGGAGTAACTTACCTGTGGGGCAAGGGTGGTAAGCTTCTATGGCCCTCGTACTGAGTGGCCTCGTCTGTGCTTCTGTGTCTTGACGCCCACTAGACCTGCTCCATAGTTGCCGATCCAACCCTCGCGGTTACTCCTTACCAACGAGATTCTTTGTAAAGGCCTCGTAGTGAGTTTGCTAGTCATCTCACCTACGGAAGTGTGATGAACAACTAGCGTAGCTCACGGTCATGAGCGGTCAGGATCCTCCTTTTGATTAGTGGGGTTACTTGGTGGTTTCTGTGTGGTTCTCAGAAGTTCTTAATTAATTTGATTAATTTCTATGCAACTGGGTTACGGTAATTTCATCAACTTGTAGTAATTAGCTTTAATAAAATTTTGCTAAGATTAAAAGCTAATGCAGATGAGTCAGCCAGCCTTAGAGCCTCATAGTTTGTGTTATACTTGTTGAGTACAAGTTGTGTACTCACTCTTGCCTACTCTACTCTTTTCCTCTTGATCTCTTTGGGGACACCCTACTGCTGCTCAGTTCCCGGCGACGCGAAGGAGTTCACCCGGAGCTACCAGGAGTATGAGGACTTCTAGGCGTTCATCTCCCAGTCGACGTCCCTGTGGTGCCCAGCTTCGACGAGAGTTTTCGTATATGTTTTTATGCTTCCGCATACTCTGTATCAGACATTTTGTCATTAATGTAATAAATAACATTCGTCCTCGCTTTATTATGTCTTTTTACGTGATATGTGCTGTGATATACTGTTCATTCTGTTGTATATACGTGTGACTAGATCCTGGCACGTATATGATTGCTCGGTTTATGTCCTTTTGTAAACCGGGTGTTACAGCGGCCCACACCCTGCTGCGGCCCACTTCCCCCTCGGCCTGCTCTGCGCCCATCGTCCCCGACCCCACCAGTCAGGCCCATCGTCCCTGCCGTGATGCCCGCGCTGAACGGCTCCGCCTTGATTTCCGCGCCTCGATCCGCCTGGCACGCCCACCCAAGTTGACCACAGCCGCCCTATAAGTACCGCCGTGGCTCCCCTGAACCCTAAGCCACAGCGCCACACACGCCCAGAACCCCGTGCCGCCCCTAAACCCTAGCTCGCCTCGCCCACACAGCTCTGCCGCGTAGAGCCCATGCGCCGCCGTGCCAGTTCCGCCCCACCACATCGCAGCCTCCCCAGAGTAGCGCCGCAGCTTCGCCTCATGCCCAGGGACCTCCCCGAGCACTCTGCCTCGATCCAGACCCTCGCCTGTGCCGGAATTTTTCCCCGGACACCACTGCAGGTAACATGGCCCGCCGCCCCAATTACTCGCCGCCGTTCTGCGTCAAAGCCGGGGTGCACCCTATCCCGAATCGGCTGCACCAGCCGCTTACTGAAGGACAGGGCCACCACGGCACCCGTCAGCCCCTGGGCTGACAGGCCGACAATTTCTTTGAGAAGAAGGTCCACCTGGACCATCTCCTCCTCGGTCGGCTGTTCTTCCCAACACGCGCGAGGCTCCGGCGCGCGGCCAGTGCGGGCGGGCAGACAAGGGGCCGGGTTCGACACCACAAACCACTCCTTGTGCCACCCCTTGTTGCTGTCGCACAATTCCAGGGCCGGGTACGATCGGCCCTGGCACAGCGAGAAGGCGGCGCCGCCCACCACATCGCGGTGAGCAGCGGACAGGTACCCCCTCACATGGTACAGGGCCCGCCATAGGTTGAAGTGCGGGGCGATTCCCAGGAATGTCTCGCACAAATGAATGAAGATCGCAATCTGAGCAATGGAGTTTCGCTTGAGGTGAGTTACCTCAAGCCCGTAGAAGATGAGGAACCCGCGGAAGAAGGCCCCCGTGGGCAACGCGAAGCCCTTCTCGTAGAAGGACCGGAAGACGACCATCTCCATCCGGTCCTCCGTCGGGAACTCCTCCCCGAAGCAGCATTTCCATCCCGAGATCTCCTTCTCGGGAAGGAGACCGCGCTCCACCAGATCCTATATGTCCTCCTCCCTAAGGTTGCTCGGTGCCCACACCTCCGAGGGCGGCGGCACGTCGGCGGTGCCTCCAGACGCGAAGGAGGAAGATTTCGGCAACTCGCCGGCCATTCTGAGTGGCGGCGAGTGGATCGGATCTGTGGGGGCGTGGGGAGGACGATTGGCGGCAAGAAGGCGAAGAGGCAACAGCAAGAGAGCAGGAGTGAGAAGGCCAAGGAACGGGTAGCCCTCCGTGGGCTGGGCCCTTCCCCTTTTAAAGAGGATCAATCGCTCCTACAACGGCCACCCCGAAGATTGCGCGGGATTTGAATCGACTTTCCAGAAACAGCCTGAGTCATACTCAGCAAGGAGCGGGCCCCCAATGGTAACTTTCTGCCTGTTGCAGTAAAAGACCAAACGGTAAAAATACAAACTACCTGGGTGCCGCTACCACTCGGCATGTCTCCGCGAATTCGCCAGCGACCCTGTTCGGGGGCTGGGGGCTGCTACCACTTGGCGTGTCTCCGCCAGCGACCCTGCTCAGGGGCTGGGCGCCGCTACCATTCGGCGTGTCTCCGCGACTCCACCAGTGACCCTGCTAGGGGGCTGGGCGCCGCTACCACTCGGCGTGTCTCCGCGACTCTGCCAGCGACCCTGTTCGAGGGTTGGGTGCCATGACTTCAGAGTTGAGCGGGTCCAGTCGGACAAATGATCGGAAAAAAACAAGGCAGTATGATATGCTGGGTGCTCATGTAACCCGAAAATTTGGGCAAACAAGGCTTTTGTATTGACACTCAAAAAGCTTCTTCGAAACCTTCCCAGGCTCGGGGGCTGCACCCAATGGGTGCACCAAGGGGCACATCTCGTTGAAGACTGAAGGGATTCAGACATCATTATGAGTCCCGAAGACCTAGAAGATGGAATTCAGAGCACTTACTTGCTCTCCACCCCGAGGTCTCTACTTGGTCAGCAACACTGCCCACTTCCCCCTTCCCCTGGATCTTCTTAGGAGCCATCCGGATGAGGGGGGCAAATCTTCTTGCTTCATGCTCGGGGGCTAGCGGTGGCTAGTTTCTCGCAGCACAAGGAGGTAGAAACGAGAGGCGGCGGCGGAGTGAACTGAGTAAACTCGAGAGCCTGCTTAACCTAGGTTTAACCGAGCGGTTAAATAACCTAAGGCAGTGGCAGTTTCGTGAAAACCAGGAAGCCAAAGGGTCACGCACCAGTTAAAGAGTTATTTCAGGCGATAAACTTAGGGATTCCATAACAAAAAACAAGCATCCCGAAAAATCAGGATTTCCTTCTGCGTTTACACTTTTTCTGGGATTACATTCTGGAAAAAGCAAAAACAAAGGAACAAAATACTAAACTACTCGATTCCACTCGAGGTAGCTTACACAAGATACATTAGCCAACGACTGTTACAAAGCTTCAAATCTTGTTATTCCCAAGAGGGAATAAACTTAAAACATCCAGGAAGAAGACAATTTCAAGCAAGAAAGACATGCAATCATTAGTACATCGCAAGTCCACGTCTTGCATCTTGAAAAGGAATTTCTCCTTCTCCCTGATACGTTCTACAACAAAAATAATGCCATCTCCGGAGATGCCATTGAGGGGGAAACCATTCAGAGAATACCCCAGAATATGACACCACCAGTCCACCGCAACCTCTAAAACTCCATCTACCTCTAACCACCTAGGTATGAGATGCCTAGGATGGTTGAGATGTATGAAGCAACACCGAAGGCTAGGAAGACATCAAGTATTCTTGTTGCTCGCAAGTACTCTTCTAGCACCGCTCATTGAACAGAAAACTACTCCTATCAGGAGGTCGAGAGCTTTCTAGAGAAAAACTCCAAGCCATAGTTGCTATGGTAGAATGACTCTGAAAGAAACCTCACCCGTTCATTTATAGAGAAAGCAACGTGCTCGAGTTCAACCCGTGACACTACAAGACAAGAGGATCATGGGTGGAACAGAGTAGATTCCATCCACAATACCACCCATATGACTCTTCAGACAATGACTCACTTTATCTAAAAAGCGACTTTATTCAAAAGATCACATCAGGTACTTTCAGATGTAAAGACAAAAGGTATGCCATGACTTTGGACCCTTAATTCCAAACCATGGGATTTAGATTCAAGGCTCGGGGGCTGCTTGGCATGAGTCATAAATGGCATATTTTTCAAAGGCAGCTTGATTTACAAATAAAGATTTGAAAGAATTTCGAAGACCATTTTGACCCTCAGCCTGATTCTATGATTCAACCTAAGGCTCGGGGGCTACTCCATATGGAGCGCGAGTACATCGCGCACCATATATTAGAAAGAAGATTCGGGGCTTGAGCACCTCATAGCCTCGATTCAGCCAGATGAGTACTCAGAAGACTAGTCGAAGCACTCGATGGACTCCCGGATGAGACATGGAATCCTAGAAGCAATCGAAGCATTCGAAGGCATCTTCAGAAGTACTCAAAAGCCTGCAGAACTCGACTACGAAGAGCTCGGGGGCTTGTCAGACCTGGGGCAGTGGGACTGGTCATAGGCGTAGAATTTTCTAGAGTAAGGGATAGCGCATGAATGTACCTTACCTCTTCTGTAACTACTCGGATAGCAGTAGAACTAGTTGATGTACAAGGAAACTACCCAACTACGTTGGAGTAGTGTAACACCCGGTTTATAAAAGGACATAAACCGAGCAATCATATACGTGCCAGGATCAAGTCACACGTATATACAACAGAATGAACAATATATCACAGCACATATCACGTAAAAAGATATAATAAAGCGAATACGAATGTTATTTATTACATTAATGAAAAAATGTCTGATACAGAGTATGCGGAAGCGTAAAACATATACGATAACTCTCGACGAGCAGGGCACCGTAGGGACGTCGACTGGGAGACGAACACCTAGAAGTCCTCGTACTCCTGGTAGCTCCGGGTGAACTCCCTCGCGTCGGCAGGAACTGAGTAGCAGTAGAGTATCCCCAAGAGGAAAAAGAGTAGAGTAGGCAAGAGTGAGTACACAACTTGTACTCAACAAGTATAACACAAACTATGAGGCTCTAAGGTTGGCTGACTCAACTGCATTAGCTTTAAAGTCTTAGCAAAATTTTATTAAATCTATTTACTACAAGTTGATGAATTACCATACCCCAGTTACATAGTAATTAATCAGAATTAATTATGATACTACTGAGAACCAAACCAAACCAAGCCACCCGGGGAAACCCCCCTAATCAAAGGAAGATAACTGCACTAATCAAAAGGAGCATCTGGGCCGCTCATGACAGTGAGCACGGCTAGTATACCAGTTTTACACTCTGCCGAGGTTGCACATCTTTACCCACAAGTCGTGAGCTACGCTAGTTGTTCATCACACTTCCTTAGGTGAGATGGCTAGCAAACTCACTACGAGGCCTTTACAAAGAATCTCGTTGGTAAGGGGTAACCGCTAAGGATTCAGGCTCTGCAATGATGGGGCCCACCTCGAGGGGGTACAAGATAACACAGACCAAGCCTCGTAGCGCAGGGACCATTGAAGCTCACCCCCCCTCTTGCCCCGTCAATAAGTTACTCCCGAACCAAAATGACCTAATTAGTAAGCCAAGACCATCCCATTCCAGTCTTGTGGTTGCGCGGTTGTCCCAAGTTGTCGCTCTAATGACGTACGATCCTTATTGAGAGTGGCCAACCCAGCACTAAGCACCATGCTGGCCCCCTAAACCATGTTTCTAACAAAAACCAATTTGAATGAGACGTGAGCCCCTCAAACGGGCCACTCTCAAAATTAAGTTGCATATACCATTAATCAAATTAATTAAAAAGGACCAAGTGTGTTATAGCACAGTAACCTAGCACAACTAACCAAAATGCAACCCAAGGGATATATATAAAGGATATAAAGTGGCAAGGAAAGACCTTATAGGCATACAGTATTAAAATGCAGTATGAAATTGTATTTAAAGTGATAGGTGTTGTTCATGTTATACTTGCCTTACTCAAACTGCTCCTGCTGCTGCTCAAACTGATCTGTAGATGGCTGCTGCGGGTACTGGTACTGGGGCTCCAAAGATGGATCAATGTCTACTCACGAACACATGGCCAAAAATAATACACAACATAAACATACATGCAAACAATGGCATATACTAAGAAACAGTACAACAATACATAAAAACAACGAACAAAACTAAGCTAGAACTGTTCTACGCATTACAATGATCGCGTGGACATAAAGAATGCCTAGAACAGAGCTAGAACGCGAAAACTAGGCCTAAAACAAGGTCCAGGGGCTTAACTATAAGAAAAACAGAGTTTCTGGGGGTTTTCTGCAAAAACCAGGGACTAAAATGTTATTAAACCTTAGTTCTAGGGTCTAAGGTGCAAAAACAGCAGGTCTGGACCGTGGGTTCTAAAAGGGAAAAGCGCAGGGGTCTAAGACACTAAAAATAGGGCCTCAGTGTAAATACTTTTACACTATATAGGACCGCGGGTTGATTTCAAGGAAGCTGGGGGGCACTTTAGCAAAATGGCCAGGCTGAACCGGTACGTTTAGATTTGAGCCGTTGGATTTTGATCTGGTGACTTAGATCGGATCGGCTTTAGATCTAATCGTGACCGCTGGGCTCAGATCGGATGGCTCAGGGCCACCGTGGGCAACGGCGGCGGTGGAGCTCGCCGGGGAACCAATTCCCACTGCGGCGCTGCGCGGGGCTCGCCGGACTTCGCCGTTTCCGGCCATCCGGGGGTCAAAATAGCTGGGATTTGGGTCTAGGATGGACTACGTGCTATGAGTAATCCACCTATGTCCTGAGCGGGACTAGGGGAGGCTCGGGGCGGCGTGAGCAAAGGCGGTGGCGGGTCTTGCGCGGCGGAGCGCGCCGGCGTGCGTGTCTCCATGCCGTTCTGGGACTCGGGTCGGGGTGAAAAGGATCTGGGTGCGTGCGCAACGCTACTGCAAGCCAAAATAGGGGCAACGCGCGGCTGTGTGACGCTACAGGGAGCCTGCCACGGCGGAGCTGTGGCGGCGGAACACCGACGGTGATATTCCAGCCTCAGGTGAAGGCTACGGGCCCAGCTACTTAGCGCAAAGGACGGAGGGGGCCAGGACGAAGCTCACCTAGGCTCGGAATCGAGTTGTGTGGTCGTGCAGGGGTGCCGACGTTGGGGTCCTGCGGCGGCGCACGGGTGGAGCTCATGGACGAGGGCGCTGCAGCGGGCCCCGAGCGTCTGAGCTTCACGGACGGGCTCGATGTGGATCTGGGAAGGTGCACAGGGGTCAGTGTGGCCTGGAAAGTACTGGCGGCGTTGAATCGCCGTGGCGAAACTACTCACCGGCGGCAGAGGAGAGGAGGCGCACGCAGAGGGGTCGGAGAAGGGCACCTCGGGGCTTCTGGATCCGATGGCCGGACGCAGCGGCCTCGGCGGTGCTGGCGAACTGGGCAGCGCAGCCGGAGTGGCATGGGCGGTGGGGAATTGAGGCGGCGGAGCACCTCTGCTCGTCGGGGCGATGGCGGCGGTACTGCGCTAGGGTTTGAGGGTGGCCGCGGAGGGGAGAAGTGAGGAGATGCGGCGCGGGGGGTCATATGGCAGTTAAAGGAGAAGGACGGGGATCTCGGGCAGCGGGTTTCCACGCGGGGAAGCGAGGATCGTGGTGGCGAGCTCGGGCGGGCATTGCGCGGGGAAGAAGAAAGGAAGGGGGAGAGAAAAGCGCTGACAGGTGGGGCCTTGCGGTCAGCGGGAGAGAAGAGGGAGAGAAGAGGTCAACGCGCGCACTGCGCTGGGCGAGCGCGAGGGGTGACGGGCTGCGGGGCGCTGGCTTGCTGGGCTGGAGCGGTGGTGTTGGGCCGGGGCACGAGGGAAGCGGGCCAGGAGACAAAAGAATGAGTGGGCCGTGGGAAAGGAGGCTTGGGCCGAGTTGGGTTGGCTGTTGGGCTGTTCCCTTTTCTTTTCTATTTCCTTTGCTATTCTATTTCTGATACAAACCAAACTAAACCTATTTGAATTCAAATGAAATTTGAATTCAAACTCCTATGCACTCAACCAAATAAAAGTATGCACCAGCATGTATGCACAAACATGTCGAACCTAGAAAATTTTAATTACTTAAGAAAGAAAATTAATTTAAATGCAAGACTAAACATATAAACCTTAGAAAATTAAATAAAGCCAATTAAATTTATTATTAAATGCTGAAATTTAAATTAGGGTGTTACAAGTAGGACTCTAGCAGCACTCGGTTAGGACTTTCCATGTAACCCTGTCACTCCAGATTATATAAGGGCAGGCAGGGACCCCTCCAAAGAATACGTACACACCGAACAACACCTAAGGCAATACAAATGACAAAACAGGACGTAGAGTGTTACGCTCCGGCGGCCTGAACCTGTTTAAATCTTTGTGTTCCTTGCACCATCGCGTTCTGATCTCGATGAGTCCCTGTCTGCAATCAATCTCCTCGGGGTATACCTCGGAGAGCTTGGCGGTTAAACACCAACAATGTCGGTTCAACATTTTTGAAATGCTGGCTCAATATTTTTCCAGCGAAATGTTGAATTGGCCATCAGCTGGGCCTTGGTGGACTTTATAGGTGAGTTGCTTAATGACCTTCCATAAGATATGTAGGAGCCCCCGGGTCATCGGACCCCGACGAAATCTGTAAATTCCTCTGTATAGCACTGTTGTATCAGTATTTGACCCCGTTGTTTCAGTAGAGCCGATTCCGGTGGCAAACTCGGCTGGCTTCGCCCTCTCCTGACGACCTGGTTCTCATGGTATCAGCATATTTTAAGGCATGTTTGGTTTACGGCCATTGGTCACCACGCCACGGCGTGGCTCACCACAGGTCTGTGGCGGCCGTTTCGTCTGCCTCAAAAAACACTGTTCCATGGTGAAAGTACTTTGCGTGTGGCAATGAGTGGCTTCCAACCAAACATCCCTTTAATGACACATGGAAATGTGCAAATGGTAGCACCTGTTGTTTGGCTTGTTCAACGCGGCGAGGGCGTCAGGGCACCCGCAACAGTTATAGATAGATGCTCTCTATAATTCTTATGTGGCACTTCCAACTCAGCTATAGATAAGTATTAGAGATACTGCTTCCAACAGTCTATCTTTTGGTCACATCTCCCATATAGTGGTGGGTCCCACAAGCCAAGTTACTTTATTGTTTAACACTACTACATACACCCTTATCACCGCCAGTTACAAAAGTACATCACCGCCGATTTTGAGCATTGTTGGATTTAAGTCGACAGTGATGATTATGCACATCACCGCCGGCTCATTACCCGGCGGTATTGGCCTCACACAAAATTAAAAAAAATGGGCTGCCGCGTAGCCGCTCTACACACCTCCACCCCATGCTGCACGCCTCCACCAGGCGCACTGCCCCGTTGGCCGCTGCACGCTCTCCTCTCAGCGCCGCCTCACGCAACGCTGCAAATTGGAGGAGGCGAAAGGTGAGGAGAACGGATTGGAGCTACCAGAGCACCGATTGAACCCAAGAAAGGGGAAGCAAGGGAACGGACCTCGCCAGCGTGCCGCAGCCCGCAGCGGCCCCGTGCGGTCGCCGGCACCACAAAGTCACTCGCCGAAATCCAAGAAGGCGGCCGCCCTCTCGCTGCTGCCCGACTGCCGCTGTTGCCGCCGCACGGGGTCGCCCTCCCACTACTGCTGCTACGGTAGCTCCCCACCCACGGACGTCGAGGGGTGGCAGATCCATGCCACCGCGCGCTCCGGATCTGCGAGCTCCGGATCCGCGCCGCCTCAGATCCGCGCCCCCAGCAGGGAAGCATGGCAGGGAGGAGTGGAGAGGGGGCTGCGTGTGAGAGGAGGGAGGGAGAGCTCGAGAAAAGAACGGAGGGGGGCAGCAGGCGAGAGGATAGGGAGATGAGTGAATGAAGAGAGACATGATGAAAGAGGACAGATTAAAATAGGATGGAGATTGGCATCACTGTCGGTTTGGAACCAGAACCGGCGGTGATGTTAGATCTGGCATCACTGCCGGGTCATGTTACCAACTGTTGGTGATATGTAGTCATCACCGCCGAATCTAAATAGAACCGGCGGTGATAGTACATCACCGCGGTTCCTTTCAAACTGGCGGTGATAAAGCGTTTGTAATGATATGTTTTGTAGTAGTGTCATCACGTCTTTCCCCTTCCTCCTGTTGTGGCTGTCTCTCCGTCTTCTTCCTCCCCATCTCTCTGCAGAGGTCTGTGGATATGGCCCCGCCGGTGGTCTTGCTGGAAGGTGGCCGCACCGGCCCCTAGGGCCTGCTCTAGCACACGCAGGTCCTCCTTCCCTCGCAGCTTCACTGGTCTCGCCAGCCGCACAGGCGCTCACGCAACTTCCACCCAGCACCAGCCTCACCAGACATGCGAGCGCTCATCCCTCCTCCTCTCCTCCCCGGCCACCGCTTCTCCTCCAAACGTCGGACTCGCCAGCCCCATGGACGCCCCAGCACCGGCGACCACGCCACTCCGGCTTCGCTCACGGCGGCGGCTCGTCTTTTCACGGCAGCCTCCCCACGCTGGCGTCGCCAGCCCGCGCCTTGCCGGCGTTGGCAGCTACCTCACGGTCACCCCGCGCCGGGTCCGCGATATCAGCCAGGCGCACCTTGCCTCCGACAGCTTCCGCCTCACCTCCACCGTTTGCTCGCCGATGGCCGTGCCCACAGCGCGGCCAAGCATCGCCCCACCCACGACGGCACCGTTGAGGCTAAGCTTCGCCCACCCGAGTCGTCGAGGCTGAGCTCCCCGTCCACCCACGTTCCCTTGCTTCACCGTCGGCATGGGAAATGGCGTTGGTGGCCCATCTGCATCGAATCGCGTGCTAGCGAGAGTTGCTAGGTCTAGCGACATTTTCTTTCTCTCTCTTCTCTGTCCGACGTGGATTGCTATCGACCCTCCTTAACGGCCCGTTGCGGGCGCCCTCACCGGTGGTTTTGAACAGTCAGAAAAAATATGTTGATCTCATGTTGTTCTATTTCTTTCTTTTTGTTTGGAAGCTCTCCCTCTCTCAGCAAACTGTGCGCTGTAGTGTAAGCTACTAACTGTAGTGTACCACCACTCAACCTATGCTAGCTGGCCTTCAACACATGCTAGGAACTGGTGTCCAAGACCATCTCTTCAAGGCAGATATGTGGGTGCGAGTATAGGATGTGGGTCTTAGCTTGCGCATAGGTGGTGTGTGTGTGGAGTGTGTGAGTGTGGTGTGTGTGGGTCTATATGTAGGTTCAGATGCGACAACTTTTACTTGGACTAAGGCCAATAAAAAAAACCTTTGCTAGCTGGCCCTACCATGCAGATGCAGTGATCACCACGGCCCAATGACCAACTACCCAAGGATCACTCATCAGCTTTGCTCTGCCTCCACGCGGCGTATGCGCGTCGGTCCAGCGTGGCGAGTGGGAAGAGCGTGGGGCCCATTGGTAGGACGCATGTGGGTCCCCGTGCCCCGCCCCGCCCCACCGGAGACACCACGCTGCCCGCTGCCCGGCTGCTTCTTCCTTCCTCTCTCTCTCCTCCAAACCAACTACGCTGACTCATCACGACTCGCGAGTCACGCCTCGAGCAATGTTCCTTTTTTAGAAACAAAAATCCTAACGGAGAGCCCTCTCGATTTAGGATAAATCGAGAGCCTTTTATTTTACTTTTATAAATTAAAGGAGAATCTATATCAAAGGGGAAGTGACTTCACAAAGAACAAAGAGAGAAGAAAGTAACAACAGCAACTCCGGCTAGCAATTCCAGTGTTGATCTTCTTCTCCAGCGACAGGCGGGTGCGAGGTGGGCGGGGCCGGGTTAAGGTTCTAGGGTTTTTGGGGTTGGGGTTGGGGTTGTAGGGAGGGCTCCATGGCCGGCCTTAGAGGGATGGCCGTGGGCGGTGGCCGGCCCAGCGTAGGAGGCGGGTTGTGGGCGGCGAGGCCGGCAGCGATAGCAACTCCAGCCGGGTGGTTGTGGATAATCGGTGGTTGGGGTCGGCGGCGTTGGCGAGCGGTGGAGGCGGACGGGGTTGAAGCGTTGGGGAGGGGAGGAGATGGGAGGGGTTGGAGCGGCGCCGGCGAGGGAAGGTCGGCGGCGGGGGCGGAGGGAGGTGGACGGCGGTGGGGGCGAGCGGTGGAGGCGGATGGGGGCGAGCGGTGGAGGAAGACGATCCGCGTGTGAAGATAAGGCCAGGTAAGGTGGGACTCACACGGGATCTTCTGTGTGGGAGGGGATGATATCTCGCGTTAGCTATAAAGGGAGAGCCCTCTCCAGCTAGTCAAGTCCTTTCAGAAAAGGCCTCCAGACGTGATGAACATATGAAAGCGCACACCATACAATAGTTGCTAGCCTCTGCACGGCCGGCTTCCGAATACTTGTGGGCGTACGTATGTAGCTGCGTACATGCGCATATCGAGGGGACCGTACATCGTACACCACCCAACACCGAACCGCATCTACTTCCTACCGCCGCTGCTGCTGCTTCCGTCCAATTTCCTCCATGCCCCTGTCCATGTCTTTGCAGGATGATGATGTGTGTGATCTTCTACAGCCACGTCCATCACCAATTCGCCCGTCACCAGAACAGCCCAATTATCTCGATCGAAACACGAAACTATCCTTTCTGTCCTACGTTACCGGATTGTGGCAGTGAGAAATAAGGTCCCGTTTGGATCATTAAAGATCAAACTTTAATCTGCAGTAAACTTTAGATGACAGAATATTTAAATTATTAAATAAGATCCCGTTTGGATCATTTTCTTTGTTCATTACCAGAAAATGGAGCATTCATCCCTTACACTAGTACCAACTGCATTTTGAGCCGGTACTAACATGTGCATTTAGTACTGGGCCGTAAGAATAGTGCTTCGGGGAGCCATTTAGTATTGGCTTACACTGCCAACCGGTACTAATACAGGTCCGCCGACAACGGCTAGATTCTCTGGAAGCAATTTACACTGCAAGAGAAGTGAGCATTCGTATGCGTCTGTTAGTACCGGCTATCTTTTAGTCGGTACTAATAAGCACATTTAGTATGGTCCGGAAGAACAGCACCCTAGGGGCCATTTAGTACCGGCTGTAGCCTCTAGCCGGTACTAAAGTACACCGCCGACACCGGGGCAACAGCTACATTCCCCCAGCAGCACTTTAGTACCGGCTCGAGCCACCAGCCGGTACTAAATGGAGCCGATGACATTTAGTACCGGCTGGTGGCTCGAGCCGGTACTAAGTGTAGGGATCTAGTACCATCTCAAACCACCAGCAAGTACTAATGTGTTCTTGCTATATATCAGCACACTTTTTTCCTCCCCGAGCCCGAGCCAACCATTTGACCGCGCTCAGACTTCTCCTCTCATTCTCCATGGCGTCATAGAGAGCCCGAGCCCATTTTTCTCAAGTTGTGTGGGGATTTCACGCATCCAAGTGTTCAAAAGGTTAGCAACTTCATTTTCTCTTCTTTGATGGTCTTTAATCTTCGTTTCATGCTTTATGCTTAGACAAATTTGTGATTATTAGAAGGAGTGAGAATGAGCTCGATTTTTTTGATATTTACACATTAATTTGAGATATATAGCTAGAGGTGATGACTAGAATTTAAATGTGGTTAGTTTGCATTTGGGAAATATAGAGCGATTTTTTTCCAATTAATTTCAAGTGACACATGTATGTGTGTATATATCATTATGGTAATATTTTGTTACAATTAGTTTCAAGTGACACGTGTATAGCCATTATTGTTATGCTTTGAGGCTAGCGAAATGTATAATTAGTGAATGTGAAATAGCTTTCAAAGTGAAAAAATATACACACTTGGTATTTATTTTGTATTATGAAGGAATTTTTTTACACTAGTATTTATTCAGGCTCCTATTGAAACCACCGAGAAGTTAAAAGAATATTTGTTTCGGATATGTATCTGTCATTAACCTTAACCATGCGGTGTTGCTACTGCCATTCGGGGCCAACATTGATTTCCGTGATACGGTGCGGTATAGGGACGTGATGAAGCAGTACGGTCTTGGTCCCAATGAAGAAATCCTTACCTTTGAGCGAGGTGAGGATGCCACTATTAGGACCAAGGCAGTGATGCTTCATCACGTGCTTGGACCGCACCGTGTCACGGATATCAATGTTGGCCCCGAATGATAGTGTCATCACCGCAGGGTCAAGGTTAACGACATATACATATCCTAAACTGAAATTTTTTTTCCTTTTCAATGGTTTTTGCATATGGAGCCTGAATAAATGTTCTGAACCATGATTGCATCTGTGTGGGACAATGAGTGTTCGCCTCAAACTGAAGAGTGTCAAAACAATTTATTCTGTTATTTACATTTATTTTATAAGTTTGCTGAAATTAGTTTTACTTTTGAAAACACTTTTATTTTTAAATATTAGTATTATTTTATTGTGAAATTTGAAAGGTAATATAGAATATGATGATACAAATGAAATTTGGTCCTTCATAATACAAATGAAGATCTGGATGCCATTTGTTTCATTTAATTTCAAGTGACATGTGTATTTCCAAGGGCCATTATTGATTTTTTTTGAAGCTAGGTAATATGTTAATTAATGAATGTGAAATATCTAATTATTTAAATTTAAAATATATAAGTGCAGTGAACTAACTATGAATATGGTTCCGTAGAAATGGCTTTGCAACATGATGCATTGTAGCGCCGTGCATCTGCTCGGGCGTCAGTACGCAACCATCTGAAGCAGATCGGACATTCCCTTGAGTTCCTCCCTGAAGAGTGCCTTCGATTTGTTAGCAGTCGTATTCATCGTTGGATTAAGAAAGCATTTCATTGCCTCATGCTTAGAAATGCAAGTCGCAAATTTGAGCGTGAACACCCTTTGAGGCCTTGTACGGAAGGAAGTGCAGAACACCTTTGATGTGGTTTGAAGTCGGAGAACACCTTTCTTTGGTCCGGAATCCATTGAGGAAGCTGCTGAGAATGTAGCCAAAGTTCGAGAAAACTTAAAGACAGCCTAGAGCAGGCAAAAGAGCTATGCCGACAAAAGATGGAGAGAACTCACCTTTGAGGTCGGAGATCACATATACCTGAAGGCATCACCACTCCGAGGAACCCAGAGATTCCACGTGAAAGGGAAGCTGGCCCCGAGGTATATCAGACCCTACCCAATTATCCAGAGAATCGGGGAGTTATCCTACAAGTTGCAACTACCAGAAGAGCTTGCGGGAGTGCACCCAGTTTTTCATGTTTCACTGTTGTACAAATGCCTGCGAATACCAGAGGAACCGATACTAGCCGAGGCAGTGGACCTACAGAACACGCTTGA
Source organism: Panicum virgatum (assembly GCF_016808335.1). Taxonomy (NCBI): domain Eukaryota; kingdom Viridiplantae; phylum Streptophyta; class Magnoliopsida; order Poales; family Poaceae; genus Panicum; species Panicum virgatum. Next base: position 44,552,946 of record NC_053143.1, read on the forward strand.
GTACGTGGAGTATCCCGTGAAGATACTAGCCAGAGCAGTCAAGGAAACTAGGAGGACCACTATACCGTATTGCAAGGTCCTTTAGAGCAATCACACAGAACAAGAGGCCACTTGGGAGAAGGAAGATGACCTAAAGGAGATGTACCCACACTTGTTTGAAATCTAGGTAAACCTTTAATCTCAGGGACGAGATTCTTGTGAGTGGGGAGACTATAACATCCCGTATTTCTAGGGACTGTTATATTCTTCAACAATGTGAATTTTCAAAAACTTTTTGTGTGGAAGTGAAATTGCATAGAATAATTTAAGTGTTAATGCTATCTATCTCAAATTTATAGAGAATAAAACCAAAATAAACAGAAGGACCAAATGCTAGTGTGGAACGTTTGGAATTTATTTGGATTTTATTGCTCTACCTTGTTTCAAATTTGTTAGAATGCTTTTTGTTTGAAATTCAGTGGTATTTAATTTGAATATGCCATTCAAATTAAATACAAAACCTAACTAACCCTCTAACTCGTTTTGGGCTCAAACCCACTAACCCGACCGGCCCAGGATCCCCTTTCCGGCCCATCCCGCGTGACCACCCGCGCGGACGCCGCGCGGCCCATGTCGGCCCGCTTCACCCCGGCCTGCTACCGCCCGCGTTCACCCGTTTGCCGAGTGGAGGCCCTAACAAGTGGGGCCCACTTGTCAGCTTTCCCTTCCACTCAACCACCCATGCATCTCACACCCACCAAAACCTAGCTGGGGAGGACCCGAATGGACTCCACATCGCCTCGCGCCGTGGACATCCCATCAGTGCTGTTCCTTGTCGTCCGAGCCCGCCGCTATTCCAAGCCGTGCCTACATAAGCCCCACGACCACAACCTAAAACCATAGAAGCCCCAGTGGGATTTCCCCTTTCCGCTGCCGCCTGGAGGAGAAGAGGCAGAGGAGGGGAAGAAGGAGAGGAGAAGGAGGAGCCACTGCCTCCGGAGATTCACCGAGCCGGCGCCCGTACGACTAGACCGCCGCTGATGTGCTGTACGACACGGGCCTCGACCTCCCCTGCTCCAACTCGCCACTACTCTGACCCCGTCTCCTTCAAGCCATGCCGGTAGGACCTCATCGCCATCTCGCCGACCTTCCCTGCTGCCGGCCTTGGCCGATGAGCCATCTCTAGCAAGGCCTAGGACCCTCCTAGCCCCTTTGTTTGCGCCTGCAGGAGCCCGACGTGCCCCGCCGACTTTCACCCGCCCCGACGTCGACCCTTTCCTTGCGCCACCATGCCGAGCCTGCTCAGTAGGGCCACGCCGCGGCCCTGGGATGCCAGGTGCCCGTACGCGTGCGTGCGCTACCCAGAGTGGACCCGCCAAGGTGACGCCTTTGCTCGCTGTGGTAGGACCGCCACCGCCTCGGCTCGTCGGCACCGCGAGCTCCGCTCATGCCGCCGCCATTGCTCGTCACTACCGACATGACCCTACCATGCTGGGGTCGCACTCGGGCGTGTCGGACCTCGCTGCTGGGCCAAAGGCCAAGCCTTTGCGCCCTGGCGTGCGTCTGTTAAACCGCCGCCACTGCCATCATGCTTCGCTGCCTATGCCATCGCATGCCATTGCCGCCGCTAGTCATGTGTGCCCCACCATGAGCTCATCTGGCATGTGTGCGCATGCGCACCCTGGTGCCCATGGTAGGGCCTTTGCCCGCCTTGACGCCAGCACCGAGCCGGCGCCACCGTTGAACATCGGCACCGCCTCGCCGTGGCCCTGATGACCGCGAATGCCATCATGATGTCGCATTTGCGTCACGCCCAGGACGCTGGGTCATTCCATTGAGAGCTTTGCGCGCGTCCAGACCTCTGCACCCACATAGGCCACACACACGCATTGGATCAGGAAGAAGTTGCAGCGGATCTGGCTGCCACTGACAGGTGGGGCCGTCAAGTCAGCGAGAAGAGGAGCACCGGCACATGAGCCTGGCCCATCAGCAAGAGGAAGGAGGAGAAGAAAAAGAAAAGGAGGAGAAGAAGAATGGGCCGAAACCCAGCCGGCGGCCCAATTACGGAGGAAGCCAGGTGCAACTTTAGGCCCGTTAACACCCTTTCCCCTTTTTCTTTTTCTTTGCACTGCACAGCACTGACATGTGGATCCCACCTTTCGGTGAGACCCAGTGACTGACACATGAGCCCCCTAATCGTGGACCCGTTGACCTGTTGACCCAGTCAACATTGACCGAGTCAACACTAACGTCAGTATGGGCCATGCGGACGACAGCCAGGCCGACCCCCTAGATGACATCATGCTAATGTCAGCATGCCATGTGGCACACCTAGAGGTTGCTAGTATCAATGATTTGTTTTTATATTTTTCAAAATTCTTTTATTAATTTCAGAAATGCTTTTAACCTTAGAAAATTCATAATAAATCAACTGGAGCTCCGAAAATTATGAAATCAGTTCATAATTCTTCTAAAAACAAGATCTACCCGTTAGAGTAGGAGTTGCTATGATTTGGGATTTATTTGAAGAGTTTTGTGCATTTTTGCAATTTGGCCCATATAAAAGTTCGTATTTACAAATAGGACCTAACACCGAGGAGTTGACTGGAGGCCAGGACTACCCCGAGACTCAGGAGTACTACGAGAAGCCTTCAGGTTCACACCCATCTTTAACTTGAATCCCTATCAGGCATTGCTTGCTAGTTTTGCTATCGCTTTACCTTATGTTGAGATATTTGAACCTGTGTGGCCCCTTATTTACCGTATTCCTTGTGCTCCTATTTATACCATGGTGAATGGTTCTTTGCTATGCTTTGCATGTGTTGTGTGGGAATTCATGATTGATAGTCTTGGCGTGAGTGGAGATCCATCATATGAGGAGTCGGTGACTAGGGCTTTAGTGGGGGCTAGTGAATTAACCCGATCTTCGGATTGGGGGCTAGGGATTGTGTGTTGGGCTCATCCTACGGAGCACCTGCGGTGGGTGCGAGTTCCCTTCGGGGAGACCGTTCCTTTGGGAACTACAACGGTGTTTGGCGGGAAATATCTGTAATGGGTTCCGATCGCGGACTGTGTTGACGGATTCGCATTTTGGACGGAGCTACTCGCCTCGGCAACGTAAGGACTTGAGTTAGTGGACCTGGAGACGAAACTATATCAAACGTGCACACCACTTATCCATTATGAGGATGGACCCGGTCTGAGCTAGCTACACGCGACACCATACCTGTAGGAGGATAGGGTATCGGGGTTAAAGGGAGAGGGTTTGACCCTATGGCCCCTGATTAGCAGGATTCGATGGAATCCGACAGTAGAAGGCTTCATAGTCCCGGGCGACCTCTCGCGGCAGGATACACCCCAGACCGGTAAAGCAGGATGGTGGCTGTTGGCGCTCCTTAACTACACCTTTTATCCCTTGTTTATCCTTGATAATGGCATGAATTTAATATCAAAATCACTAACCGTCCTAACCCCGGCCTAATTATTGGTCAATTTCACACTTGCACATATATTTTGGAGGAACTTCGTTTTTGCAGGTTTTTGGCCTATTTTGAAGCATGAAATGACGAGGCCCATGATTGAGCACTAACACAGAGAAAGACGAAGGCCAAAGCCCAAAGGGAGGACCAAAGCCCATGTTGATTCGAAGCACATTCATGCACATCCACCCTCCAACGAAGCCCAAAAGACAAAGCCCACAAGATAAGATCGAGATACTTCGGGGCCAAGCAAAGCAAAGAGATATTTAAGGAAGGATTTTCCATCCTATCCTTCTCCTCGAAGAAATCTCGAAGATAACGACGTCTAAAGGGGTGCAATCGTGAAGGACAGAAACTCTAGAAGATGCGAGGAGTCTACACGCCAAAGATGAGACCGAGGCCATCCCGAAAAGGGGTAGGCCGGCCGGCCCAGCCCTTTTCTGAGGCGGGTTGCCTTCCCCTTCGACCAGTGGCTTCCTCGGCTTATAAATAGCTCGCACCTTATTCAACTCGAGGCATCCATCCAACCAGAACTCGACGAAAACCTAGGGCCAAGACCGGAGGGAGACGACGGCCGCCGCAAGTCTTCGAAGTTGTCTAGGAGATGGCTTAGGCCATCCCTAGCCGCCATGGCCTCCCTGCGTGGTTGTGTCGTGGTGGAGTTCATGAGCTAGTTGGAGTCGTCAATGGTGTATACGCGGTGGTGACGATCCAAACGAATCTATTATGTCAGTAATGTCTTCATGTCATCCGATCTATTTAGCGATCATGTCTCTCCTCTTTCGATTTCGTTCTTGCTTTGGGTGCGCTTATTCCTATATCTATTCTCGAGATAGATTGCATGGGGTGTTCTTGTAGCTATGGTGGCTAGGAGATCATACCGGATCTACCCAAAGGGGGTTCGACTTGCTTCAGGGTATCCCGTTGAAAAGGGGGGCGTCGTGACAGGCCGTCTCCATAGAGTAGGTTGGGTATCGAGGGATCAGATTGGAGGTTTTGATTTAAAGAGGCTTTGGATGAGATGCATGTTGAGCTTACTCGTTTAGCTAGAACTACAACTAGAATGCGTGTGATAGGTTTAGTCATGCCTTCGGTCATGCTTTATCCTTACCGATGTTCATGGATGAGATCAACCTTCGTACATCACTCATATCTATCAAAGGTTCACCTTTTATATGCAATTAATGCTTCATGTTAGGATAGATCTGTTAGATTAGATGGAAAACCCTAGTAAGTTCATTGTCGATCCACGGATTGATAAACCTTGGGGGAATACTCTAAGGGAAAAGCTACCACGAACCGTGCGCTTGCGGTATACAAATCGGGGGCGTTAGTGAACGTCAACAAACTTTTCTGGCGCCGTTGCCGGGGATCGGCAACTCGAACCCTAGGGCGATCTATCTAATTTTTTTGGGCTAACCCTAAATTTTATTATTGCATATACCCTTGTTTTCTTGTTCGTGTCCTTGAAAGCAGGTGGAAAAAGCTAGACACCAAACTTGGGCTTCGAAAATTCCACAACCCGCTCCAACAAACTTCGACAATCGACGACAAGACGATCGAGGAGTTCTCGACATCAACATCGAAAACCCTAGATCCACTTCGACAAGATGTGAATAACATCAAGTTTCGCTCTTTAGTGGTAGGTGCTAACTTTTGTTAGTGGCCCAGCATCCGCTATCGAGCCCCACTCCCTAAAGCAAAAGATGATAAATAAGGTACGCCACCGTGTCAATTGATTTTAATGACTAATGTTTTTGGGAAGATTTGTTTGCTCAAGCAATAGGTATGAAGCATGTCCGAAAAGAAAATCGTGCGATTGGATCATCATCATCTATGAAGTGTCGCTGTTGTGATGAGTTTTTCGTCCAAGATCAGATATGTGCCATGAGGAAATAATAGATTATTATGAAGTTCCGTCAAGTCTTCTTTCCAACGCATCAAAAATCGTTAATTTTGGAGATCGGTGTGAAGAGTTATGGAAAGATCTTTCAACGCTGCGCGTTCTGAAATCTCTCGGGACGAAGCGTAGCGCCGGAGTAAAATAAGCATAACTTTTTCATTCGAGGTCCAATTTGGGTAAATGACCACTTGTTGGAAACATGATTTGATACACCTCACAATGAGCTTGGAGTTTGGTACATGTTCTGCACTGGACAAAGGAGCAATTCAATGAAGAAAGGTGCAGCAGCAAACAACGGAGAAAGTGATGACGATGTCAAAGGATGATTGGAAGGCCGAGTGCACAAAAGATGATGATTTGAAGTTGACCAAAGATGAAGGCAACAAGATTAGAAGAATCATGACACCACCTATCTTCTCCAGTGGGATGTTCGATATACTTCTAGTCGAGTGATGCTATCAAGGAAGAAAACCGCTCAGATCATCAACACAAAGCACGGGAGCCTCCACCAATCCCGACACCTTGGGTAAAGCAAGAACAATGGAGAAGACACATCATTGAAGCTGTGATTGCTGGTAATCAATGGTGATGACATTGAAGCCTAGGGACGCATGACACTACGCTCCAAAGACCACATGATCGAGATCATTGACATCTTCGGATGAATTCACAAGAAGATATTATTCTCATCAATGTCCAGCTCGACCTCAGAAGAAAATAGCAGCATATTTCTGGATATTCAAAATCCCAATGAAGTTCTGGTTCCAACGAATCAAGAATGAAGTCAATCGAAGTTTCCTACAAGGAATTATGGCCAAAACATCGAAGGTCGTGCACTCTGAAATTTTCTGGACAGCACGCAGCGCTAAAGTAAAACGGTCATAACTCTCTCGTTTGGACTCCGTTTAAAGCGAGTGACCACTCGTTGGAAAGTTAATTTCATAAAATTTTCAATAGATCTATATTTTGGTATATGTTCTGTTGAGTATACAGGAGATATTCCACGAAGAAGAGGCAGGAGCAACGTGATGAGAACAAGATAGAGAAGATGACGATGACAACAATGAAGAGGAGCTTGGGCAATGTTTTCATCAAGCGTACTGATAAAATTCAGAGGCTTGGAGCAGAGGAAGAACCCCAATGACATTGGCAAATGAAGAAACAAGCGGTCGACTTTCGACAAACGAAGATGTTGCAAACAAACCACGACGGATTACAAGAGCGCAACAATCAACACATGGAGATGTGAGAAGCAAACCACGAAGAGTGCATCAAGATGACATCTCGCACAAAGCACCACAACTCCATTGTGTATGAAAAAGCTCCGAGGCTAAGGTATACACTGAATTCTCAAGCTTCTATTGGTTTTGTTGATAATCTTTAAAAATCTCATGCTCGAACCGATAGTCGGAATGAAAGTTTAAATTCTATGCCTTGTTCTTTTCATGATGATAGGCTAGAGTTTCTTGAGAATGTTGATTTCATGCTTAAAGAACCTCTGCCTAATAATGAGCGCCGCGCTATGCAAGAAACACATGCCGCATTTAATTACACCATGCCTTGTTGATGAAAATTAATTGAGGATGTGATTATGTTGCATATGTTTACAAATAATTGCAAATCTCGATCTTGCTTTGCGCTTGGTCAAGCTCATGACCCTAAAAGAGCACATGTCGGGAGAAGCCCCGAATTTCACTAACCATGCAGGACATGAAACTCAAATGATGAGGAGGGAAACTGTGCCCAAAATTTTGAACACCATCATCAACATCTTCAAGTTTCAAGAACGGATGTCGCTAAGCCTCATAAATTTTGTGCACAAGTCCAGAGATTTGCAATGCAAGAAAGTTGAATATTCAGGATCACCATCAAGTCCTCGGTCCAACGCATCGATGATCAATACAATTGAAGACCCATGGGAGGAGCTATGTCTCAAACATCGGAGATGCACGTGCTGAAATCAGCACGGGGCAGATTGTAGTGACGGGAAAAAGGGGCATAACTCCCTCAATTGGAATGCGTTTTGGGTAAATGAAGACTTGTTGGAAAGAAGATTTCGTGCACCTTGCATTGGATCAATTGGTTGGTGCAACTTCCAATCTGGACAGAGAGGAAAATCCATGAAAAGAAAGGTAGCAATGAAGGACAACAAAGAAGGAGGTGATGATGATGTGAGAGACGATTGGGCAAGTTTTCCATTAAGCGTGATTGATCATGTCCAACATGGGAAGTGGAATAAGAGCTGCATGGAACACCTTCACCTCTTGCATGAAGGACCATGGCTTCGCATCAATGAGAAGGTATGTGAGAAAGTCGAGCTCTATGACTCTAAATGAAGCGCTTTGCGGGAGGCAACCCGATCTTTTATTTTATATATTAATATGACCGTCTACATTGCACTATTTAATCGGAATATCAAGTAACATTGTACCATTGCTCTAATAAAAACCACAACTTCGTGTTGTTCATTCTAAATGTTATTGAAGGAGCACTTTGTTATTTGATCTTGGGAAACTTGTAGACCTTTTTGTGTGCCTATTAGTGTTTAGAGTCTTTTTCTTTGTGTCCCTTTTAAAGAGATTTATGAAGCATTGTACCACCCTTTGATTCTAAACTTGTGGCTAGTTAACTTAGGCTAACTTTTTGTTTTGTTTTAGACCACCTCATCATGCCATATCATTTTGTTCACCCACCCCGTGTTACATTGCATACCATGTTATTCGTCTCACCCTTGCATTGCATTGCATGTTGCATTAAAAAAAACACTTTTTCTAAAATATTGACTAGCCTCACTTTTGAGATCCTAAAACCCTTAGAAAAACCACTCATAGAGCAATCCTAAAATCATAGGTTATGTCTTTCATTCAAAAAAAAATCTAACTTTTGTTTCTCTCTAGTTTTTTTTGAAACCACCTTAGATAGAATTTCTATACCCAACATTCTCTGTTCAAAATTTTTGTTTTAAGCCAAAAATATAGGAAACCCATAAACCCACTTCTAAAACCTTGTTAGCTCGGTTGGTTGGTCCTTTTTCGATGAATAACCTTTTCATTGACAAAAGCCTCACTTCTTATGAACTGTCGCGAAGGCTTTTTGTCACTCTTAGCAATTGTTTTGAATAAGCTAGTTGCGGAACAACATCGAAAGGTCCTTTCAATCTTGCTAACACTTGTTTTTGCTAACTCTGCATTTGCACTTTGCATCCATTCCATTGTTCGTGCCCTCATTTTGCTAGCTTGGTCTCAATCTTATTGATGTATGCTTTCCTATCCATGTAATGCTTATCATGATAGCATTTTCGTTTTTGCAATCTTGTGTAAACATGGTGTTTAGACATGATTGAAGACCATCATCATTTAGTTACCAAGCTATGAGGTTGCATTTGGTTGGTTTATAAGCTTTGCAATGCGCTTTATTTTTTTCTTGTGCTATGAAGGCCTATTGATCTTGGGATAGACATGGAGTTTTGACCTTGGTTAAATAAGTCTTTGTGGCTATGCAGAAGTTCGGCAATCTAGTTGTAAACATGGTGTTTAGAACTAGGTGTAAACATTGTCTTTATTTATATACCTTCCTCTCATTTGCATTTACACTAGCACACACGTACACTCACTAGTTTCGCTAAGCTAACTTTGCCACAAATTGAGATCTTAGGAATGGTAGGTTTTTTGGCATTTGTTTCTACTCCCGACCGTCACCTTGGGGGTAGATTGTGTACTTGAATTTTTTTTTGCAGGCATGACAAAGTGTTCCCGTGAATTCGTGATCAAAGAAGAAATCAAATTCGTCAATATCTCCAAAGTTCGAGAGCAAACCCCGCTGTTTTCATCAAATTTTGCACATGGACAGAGGCGTACAAGGAATAAAAAGTTGATATTCAGAAGCTCCATGAAATTCCCGTTCCAACGCATCCAAGATCAATGAATTTGAAGACCCGTACAAGGAGATATGGCAAAAAATTTGGACGTTGCGCGTTCTGAAATTCATCGGGACAGATTGCAGCGCTGGGATAAAATGGACATAACTCTCTTGTTCGGAATTAGTTTTGGGCGAATGAGGACTCGTTGGAAAGGAAAATTCGTGCACTTTGCAATGGAGCAATGTTTCAGTACAGGTTCTGTTCTGGAAATTGAAAGAAAAATTCGTGAAGATGCGGCAGCAATGAGACAACAAGGAATTGAAGGTGGCGACGACGACGTGAAGCAATGATTGGGACCATGACTTAGTACAAGAAGAAGTTGAAGGAAATTGAGGCAACAAAGGTGAAGACACATTGAAGATGATATTCATACACATGAGGGAAGGACTTCAAGAATTTCAAGATGGTCCATCTTCTCCTTCCACGCCTAGCATCATGCTAAGCATGGGGGAGGATTCCGTGGACAAGGAAGAAAGATCTCATGGAGAAAGATAATCACGGTTGCCACAAGATGCTCATGATTCTTCTTCCATACTTAGCACAATGCTTAAGTATGGGAGAGGCCACGCTACACTTCATTACGAGCATCGAGAAGGACGGTGATTCTTCCTCAACTCTCTTTTTTTCTAAATGCTTGTACATATATGCCTTCAACCATAGATGCAACCTTTGTATATCTCTCTCTATAATAACATGGCTACTAGGAGTACAACCTAGTTTTGTTTTTGTTTTCAATAAGTGTAGGATCGCCATCACTTTGAACTCACCACATTGATACATTTTGGCAATGCCTTATGCTTATGGAAAAATGATGAAAGTTGCTGCTTTGTTTTACCTACGCTATGTTGTATATGACTTGACCATTTGCTCTCAATTAAATGGAATTAAAATGATTAAATACTGGCTCTTTTATTTGTGGAGGTTAAATGACTAAATTCTAAACCCACATATTCTATGTTGCTCTTTGATTTAAGTCTACCGATGACCTTAAACCTTGTGTTGTTTAATTTGAAAACTTAATTCCTATGCTATCTACATTTGTGAATCTCTTGCAAAGTTCTACCTACCAAAGCCTATACATACATATTCTTTCATGATGAAACCTTTAGATTGCAAACTTATATTTTGATGAGTTGGATTAAGATAGATTTCTTTGGTATGAGACTAAGAAGCTGGTCATTCCGTTTTTTTGTGTAACCTTCTTTTTGCTAGCCTATTTATCCATGCATTGTGAGTTTCTACTTCGGGAATCTTACAAACCTCGCTGGATATCCACCCTAAACCAAAAATATCTTTTTGTGATTACCTCCTTGACCACAACCCAATTTGAGTATGGATTATCATTTCGACGGAATCAAAAGAATCAAGGGCACCATATAAAGAAAAGTTTTGGGAGACAAGGCTCCCCGGAGATACTTTGATGCCTAATAGAATCGCGACTTGGCTTTGGGTTTGCTTTGCTCTTGCATGGTTTACCTAGAGTACATCAACTATCGTGTTCTTGTTGTTCGTTACCGATTATCCTCGTGTAGTGACAGTATGCGGGAGGGAAAGGTTTTGATCCTGGAACACACCTTCAAGTGGTTTTACGAAGAAGAAGGTGAATTTGAGATACTTACCCTAGCTAGTTGGTTCTCCCACTATTCATACTCGAGGACGAGCATTCGTTCAAGCATGGGGGGATGGCTAGGTAAGTATTCTATGTTATCAAAAGTTCTAAGGAGCAAAAAAAAAGAAAAAAAAGAAAAAGAAAAAAAAGGGGGAGAAAAGAAAAGAAAAAAAGAGAAGAATAAAATGCTCCTTAGTTCTTTTTGGTTTCATTAATTTTCCAAGTTACTTTGAAGAATTATTCCATACTCAAATCTTCCAACCATGTGCAATCCGATAACGAGAACTTCATTTGTGTCTCGGGATCATCCATTTGCCACTTGCACATGTCCACCTATCTAAATGTGTGTGTTTCATCTTTCCCCCTCTCCAACATTATTTTCCAATGGCCTTTTTGACTAGTCTCGGTAATCCCATTAGATCTCTCTCTTAGTTTGACAATATTTCAGATATAATGTTTTGCTAGGATTGTTTTTACCTACCAAGCTCCACATAAGCCTTCCACTTTTATATATGAGTAGAATAGGTTGAAAACAATCTAATGTAGGATTGAGCGACTTGATGAGATGAGTATTTCCATGATCTTTTGCAAGAGAACCTCACTTATGTTTGATATGCATTCTTTTGAAAACTCTTCACGATGAAACAAGGTAAAGGTTTGAAGTTTGCTTAAGTTTGAGAGCATTGCATTTATTTATTATTGTGGCTTGTTCTTTAATTACTAGTCTATCTTCCATAATGAAAAAGTAGCCGGTCAAAACATGAACTTAAATGCTAAATACTTGAGAGAGCAATATGTCTTGTTATGTATAAATAAGTGCAGAGAGGACGTTGAGGGGCAACGCTGATTTCTTTATAAGCAAAGCTCCTGGACTTACTCGAGGACGAGCAAGGTTTAAGCATGGGGTGAATGTTGGCGCTCCGTAAGTACACCTTTTATCCCTTGTTTATCCTTGATAATGGCATGAATTTAATATCAAAATCACTAATCGTCCTAACCCCGGCCTAATTATTGGTCATTTTCACACTTGCACATATATTTTGGAGGAACTTCGTTTTTGCAGGTTTTTGGCCTATTTTGAAGCATGAAATGACGAGGCCCGTGATTGAGCACTAACACAGAGAAAGACGAAGGCCAAAGCCCAAAGGGAGGACCAAAGCCCATGTTGATTCGAAGCACATTCATGCACATCCACCCTCCAATGAAGCCCAAAAGACAAAGCCCACAAGATAAGATCGAGATACTTCGGGGCCAAGCAAAGCAAAGAGATATTTAAGGAAGGATTTTCCATCCTATCCTTCTCCTCGAAGAAATCTCAAAGATAACGACGTCTAAAGGGGTGCAATCGTGAAGGACAGAAACTCTAGAAGATGCGAGGAGTCTACACGCCAAAGATGGGACCGAGGCGATCCCGAAAAGGGGTAGGCCGGCCGGCCTAGGCCCATGGGGCCGGCCGGCCCAGCCCTTTTCTGAGGCGGTTTGCCTTCCCCTTCGACCGGTGGCTTCCTCAGCTTATAAATAGCTCGCACCTTATTCAACTCGAGGCATCCATCCAACCAGAACTCGACGAAAACCTAGGGCCAAGACCGGAGGGAGACGACGGCCGCCGCAAGTCTTCGAAGTTGTCTAGGAGATGGCTTAGGCCATCCCTAGCCGCCATGGCCTCCCTGCGTGGTTGTGTCGTGGTGGAGTTCATGAGCTAGTTGGAGTCGTCAATAGTGTATACGCGGTGGTGACGATCCAAACGAATCTATTATGTGAGTAATGTCTTCATGTCATCCGATCTATTTAGCGATCATGTCTCTCCTCTTTCGATTTCGTTCTTGCTTTGGGTGCGCTTATTCCTAGATCTATTCTCGAGATAGATTGCATGGGGTGTTCTTGTAGCTATGGTGGCTAGGAGTTCATACCGGATCTACCCAAAGGGGGTTCGACTTGCTTCAGGGTATCCCATTGAAAAGGGGGGCATCGTGACAGGCCGTCTCCACAGAGTAGGTTGGGTATCGAGGGATCGGATTGGAGGTTTTGATTTAAAGAGGCTTTGGATGAGATGCATGTTGAGCTTACTCGTTTAGCTAGAACTACAACTAGAATGCGTGTGATAGGTTTAGTCATGCCTTCGGTCATGCTTTATCCTTATCGATGTTCATGGATGAGATCAACCTTCGTACATCACTCATATCTATCAAAGGTTCACCTTTTATATGCAATTAATGCTTCATGTTAGGATAGATCCGTTAGATTAGATGGAAAACCCTAGTAAGTTCATTGTCGATCCACGGATTGATAAACCTTGGGGGAATACTCTAAGGGAAAAGCTACCACGAACCGTGCGCTTGCGGTATACAAATCGGGGGCGTTAGTGAACGTCAACAGTGGCTGTAGCTGTTTGTTTTGTTACTGTAGACTGGTGCCTCGGGGTCAGTCGGAGATGCTTGCCGGCTAGCATCGGGGCGAGTGGGTATAGGTGTGCAATCCCTGCCGGGTGAAAACTATACGTATAGATGCATACTCGGTCATGTACAACTCTCGATCTGGCTTTACTTTCTAGAGTAGTGTTTCTGGATATATCTACTTCACTCTAGTCTACTTTTCTGCTCGGATAGCAGTTGAGGTGCGAGGAGCGGGAGTTCTCGTACCTAAATCGGGGGTTCTCGGAGATGTGTGTTGACCGGGAGTCCGGGATGCTGGAATGGCCCGTGTTGAGATGTTGGTAGAAGTATATGTTTATGTACTTACTTGCTGCTCTCATAGGAAACCCAGCCTTTCCTTTGGAAATACTTGTTTACGTTTGCATCCACCTAAATGCTGCATACGGATGGTGACGTGAGTCTATCCTGTCCTTGGGGATAGATTGGCAAGATGCAGGATCTGACCCAGAGTTCGACAACAACGACGACGGGTGGTACGATTGAAGCCGTGCTACGCTCATGGATGCTTGTGGTGGAGAAGACCCAAGATGGAGGAAGGTCGAAGGCCTAGCTATAGCTATCATTCTCTGCTTGCATCAATTTAGCCCAGAGGGCTTGTAATGGGAGATTCGTACTACAAATCCACTGGATATTGTAATAATTAACTCCATGAATGCACTGTTTATGTTGGTATGACTATGTTTACTGCTTGAAATGAGTTCTGTATGTGATAGCTACTGATCCAGGGACTATCACGATGATACAGGGGATCGGGATGCCCTTACGGAAACCCGATTCGTTTCACCAAGATGAAAAGAGCACAAACCAAAATAACGGTGTGCGTATAGATGCAATATGCAATGATGGAAAAAAAAGGACAGCTACAATTGTATCATAGAGGAGATATGGGAATTAGACTATGGACCTTTGAAGATTCCTCTGTTTCGCTGCTAATGGGTGAACCGAGCTGGAGGAGGCGTAACGATAGACCGTTATGGGATAACTATAGTGGACTTCAAAAAGATTGGATATAAAGACAAACCATTCATTCTAGCCAAGGATGTGATATAGGTGTTCTATGTGAAGGACATGTCAAGCAAATCAAAGAAAAATCATGGCAACTCCGATGATGAGCCAAAACACCACATAATTCTTCTAGAAAAAAAAATCATTGGAGTCGAGGACATTTCAGACAAATAAGAAGAATTTGATTAGTTTGATGATTGTCCTCCATTCTCAGTCGATGTTGACTCCAGCATCCTATTATTCAAAGAGGACGCTTCTTACTTACGCCGCGATCACAACCAAGGGACGTTCGTCAAAATGAAGATTATCAATGTTCCATTAAATAATGATGAGTAGAAACCGTTATGTTGTATTTCATGATTTATGTAATGTATGTTGTGGTATCTCTCAAATAACGATACTATTCTTATGCCTTTATTTCATTTGTTAGACACAAAACACATTTGGACTCAATACTTCGAATTTAGTGCATAAACCAATATTTCATATGATTAAGGTATGTAAAGTATAATACCATAATTTTTCATGGTCAAAATAGTAAATATTTCCATTTTTATGCCTTTATTTCATTTATTAGACACAAAACACATTTATAAGAATTATAAAAAATAATTTGGACTCAATACTTTGAATTTAGTGCATAAACCAATATTTCATGACATTAAGGTATGTAAAGTATAATACCATAATTTTGCATGGTCAAAATAGTATATATTTCCATTTTTGTGCCTTTATTTCATTTATTAGACCCAAAACACATTTATAAGAATTATAAAAGATAATTTGGACTCAATACTTCGAATTTAGTGCATAAACCAATATTTCATGTGATTAAGGTATGTAAAGTATAATACCATAATTTTGCATGGTCAAAATAGTAAATATTTCCATTTTTTGTGCTTTTTTTAATTTATTACACATAAAATACATTTAAACAAATTATAAACACTTAAAAAAGAAAATATGAAAGCAATAGGGTGGGGGAGGGTTTGTACCGGGTCAAAACGTGGCCCGGTACTAAACGGTAGTTTAGTACCAGGCCGTGGCTTTGCCCAGTACTAAACTGCGTAGGTGCCAGTTTTGTACGGGGCGTAGCCATAGCCCGGTACTAAACTGACAGATCTATATAATAGGCACTTAGCAGCGTCGTCGATCTTGTCGTCCTCCTCGCTCATCGCTTCGGTCGCCTTCCAAGCTAACGCCGCCTCTAACTCGGCCCTCTCTCCGTCCCGGTGCTCCGCGCCGGCGGTCCCACCCCTCGCGCCGTGACACTCCGCCTCCACCTCCCCTCTACGCCGCGTCGACGCACGCCGTCACCGGGTCCGCTCTCTCTGCCCCTCCGCGCTGGTGGCCTACGCGCGGCCCCTCCGCGCCCCGGCGCCGCCCGGGCCATCCCTCCGCGCCGCGCTCGGCAGGCCCTCGGTGCACCCGGGCGGCCAACTCTCGGCACTGCAACCGGGCTCCCACGCCCACCGCGGCATCCCTCGATGCTAGCTCCTCGATCGAGCGCCGCCGTCTGCCTTCTGCCACCCCCCCCCCCGGCGGTGGCACTCGCCGCCGCGCCCCCCGACACTGGCCCCGCCGCCGACGTGCGTGCACGCGTCAGCCCTCGGGAAGACATAGCACAACTGCGTGCTGACATCATCCCTTTTTGTTTTTTATTTAAATAGTTTAAATGTTTACAAAAATTGTAGAAAATATGTTCAAATATGTAGAAATTTGTTGAAATATGTAGAAATTTGTTGAAATTTGTAGAAATTGATGAAAATATGTAGAAATTTGTTGAAATATGTAGAAATTTGTAGAAATTGATGACTTATTATGTGATGTACTATTCCATGTATGTATCTAGAAATTATTTGTATATAAAAAGTTGTAGAAATTATATGACTTCATGTACGAATGACTTCATATATGGAAAACTGATATGTATATTTGTAAATTTTATATCATATGTGAAAAATATATATGAATATTTGTGATGTACAACTTCATTTACCTCTTGTACAAAAATTGTAGTTTATTCTCTACATTTTAAGTAGGTTTTAATTAGGTATAATGTAGAGTGAATTTTTAGTGTCATTTGTAGTACATTATTTTATAGTTAATTAATTGCGTGCATCCACACACTTACACACACTTATACACACTTACACACACATTTACACACACACACACATACACTCCTACACACACATACACACACACACACACTTACGTACTTACACACACTTACACACGCACACACATCATATATCATTTTCCAATATAAATTTTCATTCATATTTTTGCTCGCATGGGAATCAAAATGGGACCCTATGATGATGAAGAGCAGGAGTACATTCTTCACGATATGATTTGTGAAGGTGGCCACAACAATGATGAATTCGAGGATGATGGCAGCCAATATCTCAATGAAACTGGTGATGGTGATGCTGAGCAGCCAGAAAGAGATAATGAAGGTGATTGTGTCGAGGTATATGGAATTCGTGCATGTACATACATGATATGAACTCTCCACGTATGTACAGCATGTATTAATAGATATTTTCCCAAGCATCTAGATCGAGGAAGCCAAAACAGAAACGAGGCTCAAAGAAAAAGATGGAGGGGTGTACCAACATCACTGAACTGCACGCAGACGGTGAACCAAAGGCTCCCAAGGGTGTTGATAGGACAGTGGTCAATCAATGTGGATACTATGTTAGGGAAAACATCCCCATCAGCTACAAGCTATGGAAGAAAAATAAATCCACTGATAATGATGAAGATGTCGTGCCAAACATAGAGAAGGAAATGTTATGGAGTGAGGTGAAAATGCACTTCAATTTTTCAGATGATAAAGAGGAAATCTTCAAGGATTGGGCCTTGAAGAAGATGGCTATTGTTTTCCAGACGTTCAAGAAAAACTTGACCAAGGACTACATCAAAAAGGGCCTCACACCAGACTTTGAAAACAATGAGGGCCTCAAGAAGCAACAAAGTTTTTGGGATGCATTCATGCAATATAAGTTATCCGAGGACAGCGAGGAGCAAACAAGACGGAACATCGACAATGCGAGCAAGAAGAACCACTTCCATCATCTTGGGCAAGGAGCTTATTCGTCGGTGATTCCAAAATGGCAGAAGATGGAAGAAGACCTGATTGTAAGTGGAATCATGCCAGCAACTTTCAATTGGCGATTGCGAGCAGAGTATTTTTTTTCGAAAGGCCATTGCCGAAGGAACTTTGAAGCCAGACAGAGAGAAAGATGAGCTGACGTACGCTCTTTGGACACCGGAACACACGGGATGTGTCCGAGGTATAGGCGTAATTCCATGGAAGCATGGCTTAGTGCAAATATCAAGACTTATCGAAGTTGATCCAGAAGGAAGGCAGAGTAGGAAGAGAAGGTGCATGCCCTAGAGGAACGAGTAGCTTCGATTGAAGGTGCAATGGCAGCTAGCCAGCAGCGACAACAAGAAGCTCCATTAGCTCCTAATATGGGGAGCAGCCCCGCCTCTCAACGCCGTAGCAGCGTCACTTCAATGGAGCACCCAGTCGGAGAATGAACCGAAATAATTGAGGACAACCCAACACATTACCCCATCGACGACATCACCGTGAGGACATCCTGCGAGCTTCTTTATCAGCAGAGGAAAAAAGGTCAAATTAGTGGCTCACGGTATTGTTGAAGTACCTGTCCAAGGTAGGACAATTCATGGCATGCCGATTCCTGAAGGATATGCAAGAGTCATAGTTGACCGAGTCGAGAAAGGATGGGAAGATCTCGCCTTCAGATCCCGGGAAGCGATGGAGATGAGGAACTTCAACAGGCGCTCCACTGTTGGATCTGTTGGAATAAGTGTTACATAAGATTTCCACAAGGAGCCACAGATTCTGCAGCAGCAGCTCAGAGCTCAGGGCCATGATCACCAATGCCAGCAAGTAGCATTGCTCCGCCATCATCGGCTGCACAAAGGGATGATCCTAGCATGGATCCACCATCACCGGCCGCACAAAGGGATGATCCTAGCATGGATCTGAAGTCACCATTCACTTCAAGGGACCCTAGCATGGATCCGCAGTCACCATACGCTCCAAAGGACCCCAGCATGAGTTTGCCACCTGCTAAGGTGAAGAAGAACGCAAAGGCTTGGGTCCCGCCACCTCTACCTCCTAGGGTGAAGAAGAACCCACATAAGAAAGAAGAGAAGCCTCAACCTCCAAAGTTAGCATAAGAAAAGACTAACGAGGAATTGATGGAGACAGTGAGAAAGGAGGTTGACGATCACTTCGCACCAAAGAAGCCTAAGCCGAAGGAACCAGTGGATCCAACCAGGCAGAAGTTCTTCATAGTGCAGTGCCAAGCAAGGCAGAAAACAAGGCTGTTAGACTATGACTGCTCAATCACAAAGTCTTGTCAAAAGCCGGGAAATCGTCGGAGCAAAAGCATTCCCAGCTCGGAGAACAACCCCAACAATCCATACCTCCACTCAAAGTGCTTTCAAAAGAGGATAAAGCTACGTCTGAGTTTATGGTGGAAACGAAACTCACAAAAGCTCAACTCCGAGGGAAAGATGATATCCCGAAGCAACCTCTTGTGTGGCCAGATTTGGTGCAAATGCTACCAACGAGAATGTACGAGTTGCATCAATAGTACATGAAGGCAAGTGCAGATGTAGTTATCATGTTCGCAGCTCAAATTAAAGATAGCCACTTCCACCGGGGGATGGATGATGTATGGATCGAATTTGAGAGTCTTTGGTTTCAATACCATCAAGACGCTCTAGACAAATCCCTCATTAGTGTATTTGCTATGTAAGTGTTTCCGCTCTCATTTCTATATTCTAGCTCAACTACTTTTGTTCTTTAAATTTATCATCCTCTCTTTTATTTTCTATCATGTAGGATGAAGGTGCAAGAAGTCCGAAAAAAAGGGATCTATAACATCCGCTTCATGGACCCGGATGTTTATACACGAGAAAAATGTACTTGAATATCCAAATCGAACCGAGAACAATATATTCAGGGCCTTGGATAGGCAAAATACTTGTGCATTCATTTTTTTGCCGTAAAACCACATAGGAGACACCGACAAATCGGGTTATCTTTATGTATGTGTGTGTGTGTGTATATATATATAGTGCATGAGACAGGCGGAAGGAAATAACTTATGTGGCTACTACATATGTGAGTTCCTCCATATGTTTTGCGGTCAAAAGAGAATGACATCACATGAATTTGATGTACATAAAAAATTAATCTCAATTTCCTGAATTTAATTCATACATGTATCGGTTTAAAATATTGATGTTTGCACGTGACAGATTAAAAAACTGAAAGAAGATCTCATCGAACCGGAACGAGTCAGGGCAATTCAAGAAGCACTATGTGGATTCCTGTTGGATGAGGTCATCAACCCCAAGGGAGAATTTTATGCCAATCATAGGATAAGCGTTGGTATAGCATATCAAAACAAGGACGATGATGACATGTAATAATATTTCAAGTACTTGTATTGATGATCCCAAGTGTTCATTATTTGATGTACTTGTAATATTGTAAGTGTATATAAATTGTACATATATATATATATATATATATATTAATTATTTCTACGCTAGATGTGCAAACGGATATGGATACGGATATGAATATGAATACGAATACGAGTACGAATTAACACTAAAAAGAAAAAGAGAAGAAGGAAACCCAAATAAAAAATAAAAAAATAGTACCGGCTGGTGTTACCAACACCAGCCGGTACTAATTGCGCCATTTGGTACTGCCTGGATTGTACCGGGCAGGGAACCAGTACTAACCGGGGGTTCCTGCCCGGTACGTATGTGAAGTGCTCCAGCTGTGTTAGTACCGGCTGGAGGCTCCAACCGGTACTAAATTGCATAAATTGAACTTAGTAGCGGCTGGATGCTCCAGTCGTTACTAAATTGCATCATCTGGTACCGGCTGGAAATACCAGCCGGTACTAAATATCCTGAGCCATGAAAAGGCCACAGCTTCTTCCTCCCCGAGCCCGAGCAGCTCATTTGTCTCACCAGCTCTTTGTTCATCCATGGCGTCGTAGGGGGGTGCCGCCGGTTTCTCCAAATTTTTTTTTGGAGATTTCACTCATCCAAGTATTCTCAAGGTTAGCAACTTCGTTCTCTCTACAGCCGATCTGGATATGGTCCCTTACAAGATATCAGCTTTGCCTTATGTATTACCCTACAGCTTTGGCGGGAGCAATTGGTTCGCCATCTTGTGCGACTTCTGTGATAATGTATCGCCCTTCCAATTTTATGGTCAGGTCTCGTTTCTATCTTGTAGGCTTCTCCGATGTAGAGGGCCAAAAATAAAAGACAAAATAATAGTCATTGTCTATATTGTTTGATATATATAGAAGAATGAAATGTTAGATATATACATTATCGTCTGGGTCAGCATTATCGGTTTGTTGATCAGCATCATCCTCGGATTGCTCAATTCCCTGACCAGACATATTGAGGTATATGTTGGTATTGCTCGCATCATCGGCTTCTTTGACATGAGCAGCCGCGCTATCTTTTACCATAATTTCCATTATGAACTGATTTGCATCATCGTCACGTCCCGGGTCCATCGTAAATAATAAGAGAACTCACGGCTGCACACCTGGGGGTGCGGCGGCAGTAGGCGGGGGCGGGCGTGCGGCTGCAGCAGTCTACGGCGCGGGCATGCAGCAAGCTGGCAAGGGACAGCACGGCCGCGCGGGTGCCACAGGCCACAGCGCAGTCTTGATATTGATAAAGTTAAGAAGAGATTTTAAACCATAAAAAAAATCAAAGAGTAAACTTGCCAAAGGGTCCTAAACGATCTGGAGTTTCTTAGTGCTTTCCAAGTACCTAGTGGTATGTATATAGTATATTCTTATAACCACTACTAGAAAACAAGCCTTAGGTCCACCCCAATAGTACCAGTATCAAGATGAACCGGTACCTATGGTCATAGGTACCGGTTCATCTCCATACCGGTACTTTTGGGGTGGATGGAATCTTTGAATGGGCCTTAGGCACGGGTTGGTATTATCAACCGGTACCTAAGGCTCTCCATAGGTACCGGGTGGTAATTTTTATATTAGTACCGGGTGGTACCACCAACTGGTACCTATAGACGAGCCTTAGGTACCGGTTGGTGTTACCAACCGGTACCTTAGGAGCCTTTGGTACGAGTTGGTAACACAAACCGGTACCTTAGTCTCATACATGGGTTACTTTAAAAGGAATATATCTCCTTCTCAATCAGAACAACTGTGTAGCTGAGATGGTAAAGGGGCAGCGTGCGAGGCTAGAGGTCATGGGTTCAAATCCCAGCGAAAGAATATTTTGTCTCATTTTGGAGGCCTTAGGTACCGGTTATTTTACCCGGTACCAAAGGCTCGAGCCATTGGTACCACTTTCGGGGTACCGGTTCAAGAAACCGGTACCAAAGGGCGATCTCAACTGGTGCCTATGGCACTATTTCTAGTAGTGAACATTCACTGTCATTTAAGGCATATGATCACTTTATTTATTACTATAAATTTTTGTATAGAATATTGACGCAAGAACTATAAATTTATTCTTCAAAGTTGAAGTAAAACCCTAAAACTTTATTTGAAATTTGTGAGATTGCAATGTGTGAACGCGCTAATACGGTGTGAATCTCTCACTAAAATCGCCTCACCTATAATATTTTCCTGGCTCTGCCACTGAACCAAGCAACGATGAAGTGGCTGGTCCGATCTGCTGGAAGATGAGGGGAGCCGTGAGGATGGAAGGGCTTCTCTCTGAGATGCCGCCGGCGCCTATTCTTCTCGCCCTTGTCACGAAGCGGCGGGCAGCCACTGCCGTGCGTAGACGGTGCTTGCTGCTGTGATGGGCTTCTCCTCCTAGTATGTCGCACTCGTCTACTCCCTCGGTCCTATGAAAAGTACAATTCTAGTTTTTTTCAGACAGATTAGTGGTGGTGTGAAAAGACTTTCATGCCCTTATTTGTTTGCCACGTGCGGTTAGTTTTGACCTGCAAATTAAATCGGACCACTTAATTAGGCATGTAGTTGAGATTCAATTTCTAGGATTGCACTCTTTGTGGGATTGTTTGCAAATGCAGTATTGCACTTTTTATATAATGGAGGGAGTATTCACTTGTGCGAGACTTGCGGCCCAGTAGTATCAGACCTTGGGCCATTTGCTTTGCTCAGCCCAAATTCCAAAGCACCAGCACAGTTTGGCTCGGCTCTGTCCCGGCCCAGGCCGCCAAATTACTCGTGAGTGAGAAAACCGGCCATCTGCAGCCCATGGTTATTATCTGTGTCGGTCCAGAGAGAACGAGCCGTAGCTCGGTTGGTAGCGCTGCTAGTGAGCAGGCTGCCTGCTAGCATTTGAACCCCGGGTTCGACGCTGGTGTTTCTCACCAGGATTTCCCCCAAATAATCTGTTCTGCCTCACACGTGGATGTGCCACAATAGTTAGAGTGACGTGCTCGTCACGCTCAAAGCCTTGTGTAATTGGCTTTGGGTACCTCTTAGCCACGTTTGCACCTTTAGTTATAGGCTGTAGGTCTAGCTTTCACAGAGTGTTGGTGTCTGTATGCGCATGTGTGGGTGTGGTGTGAGTTTATGTGTAAGTTCAGATACTTGAAGAAGTGAGGCATAAAAAAAATCTGTGCCAGTCCAGAGCGAGAAAATTGGCACCACACCACACACTCATCAGCGCCGTGATGCTCAATGTATCACCACCATCGATGAGACTGAGAAGTAGATTAGATGGCAAGGGGAGAATGGAGTGACTAGCATGGGGTCATGGGCCTACCCAGACCTATTAGGCAGATAAGTGAACCCCATACCGTGGCACTTTCGAAATGATAAGAAGAGAAGGTCCCATGAAAATAGGACAAAGATGCCCAAAGCAACTTGTGCACTTTATTATCGACGCGCCATTGGCTCCTAGGACGACTAATGTGCCCTGGCACTACGAAGAAATTAAGCAGATAGTGGAGGGAGGAATCTTGCTGTGGTCCTGCCACGAACAAAGGTCATCAGCCATCAGTCATCACTAGTTACACGACTAAATCAGAGAGACTTGCATACAGTGATGGTGGCTGTGGGCCGTCCCCTCGAGCAACCCAATCCCTACAAAAGCTGCCCACACGGCACGATGCCTCCTCCACAGCCACTGATAGATCTCCCCCCTCTCCCTCATTCTCTCTATTCCCGCCCAGCGGCACGAAGAGGAATGGGAAGGAGAAAAGCTAGGAGCCCTGGACCGTCCTCAGCATTCTCGGGGTCGCCACCGCAGGCGTCGCTGTCATCACTGCTGGGACCTTCTTCGTGCTGTCAAGGATCGGGGATTGCGCAGGCCAGGACAAGACGGCGGTGGCAGATGACGATGATCCGCTAGCACGGCCGGGAAGGATGATGAAAGGGCCTGGTGCCAGCAGCACGATCATCAACCGTGACAGGTTCGAGGAGGACCCGCAGAGCTTCTTCAGGACCGGCCGTGAGAAGGGAACTGTTGGGGATCGCCTCCTCTCGACACGAAGGAGTACCGAAGGTTCCCGAAGGTCCCCCAAGGGTATGCCGAAGGTTCAGCGAAGATGACGAAGCATCAACCCGAAGGTTCTTCGAAGATGATGAAGCATCAAAGAGTTCGTCGAGGTTCGGCACCAGAAGATGGTGCCCTGAATCGCCGGGATGCTTGGGGCAGCGCGGAGGCGAAAGATGATGAAGGTGAAGTCCCTCGAAGCTTGTCGAAGGTCGTCGCTAAGGGTCGTCGAACATCATGGAACCCGGAGGTTCCGAGGACCGTTCGAAGCCACACTCTCGAAGGTTATGACAAGAACCTTCGGGTGCGGCGGGCGACTCAAGAGTGGCGAACGATGAAGGCAGCGCCACACGAAGCTTGTCAAGGACCACTACAAAAGGTTCCCGAGGGGCAAAAAACACATGATCCGGGTAGGAGTATCCAAGTCGGACTGTCCAACCTAGGGAAATTACCAAATACCCCTGTTGTAACCTCTTGACCTTCGTGGGGACCGGAGGGGCATTTCTGGAAAGATGTAATAAGGTTGGGGGTATAAATACCCCCTCCCACCCAACGTTGTACGGGTTGGAACATTTCGTACGGACTATAGTGCAATTTCTATTGTGCAATTTGTGTTCTAGAGTTTTAACCTTTGTCTAAAGAGTACTTTCTCTGTTTGGTGATCGGCCCGAAGATCCCAACAGACGCGCCCACCCGTGATCTTAGCTCGAAAATCACCATACGATGGCTCCACAAAGAAAGAAAACCACCAACCAGGGCGTTTCTAACGCCGAAGGTTCAAACCTTCACGAAGTCCCCATCGGACAATCTCCTCCAATCGAACCAACCCCCGCCCAGCTGGCTGAGAAAGAAAAGCGTGTCCAAGCAGAACGCGCTATTGAGGCAAAAAAGGCCGCCGCAGCAGGCAAAAAAGCAGCAGCACCAGCAACAACAACAACAACCGAAACTGAAACACTAAACATCCTCTCCCAGCTTGAAGATGACCAGCTCGAACAAAACGCGCACCATGAGCTCAACCTTCAGCTTCGCGCACTAGAAATGAAGAAAGCTCACCTGGCCAGTCAACTGGCGACCAAAAAGAGAGCAGCCGAGCAAGCTCAGAGGCTAGCTGAAGCAAAACACAGAGTTGCAGAAATGCAAGCAGAAGACCAGAAAATGCAGGAAGAAATTGGGCAACCGCAAGAGCCCCCAAACACCCACGCAGTTGCTGAACATTCCAGACATCACAAAGGTCAACACCTTCGCCAAACAACTCAAATATATCAAGATCAACATTTCCAACCAAGCCCTCTATTCGACTCAAGATCACCGCTGTCAATTGCCTTGCAGCGAACATCCTGGCCATACGGCTACAAGCCAGTTCAACTCCCAAAATATGATGGATCAGTCGACCCCGCACAATTCATAATGACTTAGGAAGCTACAATCGCCTCAGCCGGCAGAGATGATCCCATCATTTTAAAATCCTTTGTCATGGCATGCGAAGGTCCAGTCGCAAATTGGTACTCCTGCATTCAACCCCTCTCAATTCAAAGTTGGGTGCAGCTCAAGTTAAAACTCAAGCAAGACTTTCAAGTCTTCAAAAAATTATCCATCAACACCTTGCAACAATTCAGTTGCATACAGTTGGACAGAGAGCCACTACCCGAATACCTTCGGAGATTTGTGCAGAAAAAAGCGCAAACTCCAAACTTCTCTGAGAAAGACGCAATAGCAAAATTCATCGAAGGTCTCCTCCCAAGCCAATTGGCATCCCACCTCGACAAAGAGCCACCAAGAAGTCTGTCAGAATTGTATGCGGAGGTAGAGAAATATGCAAAGTCCGAAGCAGACCACAAGCGAAGGGTCGAACAAAGAAAGTTAATGAGGCAACAGCTGAGCTGGCAACAAAACAATCAAACAAACACCAACCTGCAGAATCAGTACATACTCCCTGTTGAACCTTCGCAAGATATGGATCAACCAGAAGAATTTGATCCTTACATAATCCCACCACCCACACAACCCTCGAAGGAGCAAGACAACAACAACTCCAAAGAACATCATCAAAGGGGCAGGTCCAACAGGGCCCGAGGGAAAGGAAGAGGCTGAGGCCGCAGACCTTCGCAGGGCCGGTAGAAATTGTTCTGTCACTTTCATGGGGAAGATGCTGGCCACAGAACTAATCAGTGTCCTGAAAAGAAAAGGACACTCGAAAGAATGGAAGCTGAAAAGAATGCCAAAATCGTAGTGCACACCAGCTGGCCTGCCCAGCAAACATTGCAATTCCAACCTCCGCAACCAACTTTTAACCCTCCTTTCCAAACAATGCCAACCTTCGGCTATAACTCATATCCCATCAACTGGCAACCCCCGCAGCAAAACCAACCAAGGCTGCTTCCCCCGCCCACAGCTCAAGCAACTCAAGAAGAGCTGCCCCCACCTCCGCCAGGCCCCCCACTCAAGCAAGAAAACCAAACTAACCAAAATGCCCAGCCTGCAGCACTACCAACCTTCAGCATGATAATGCCAATATCCGGAGGGTCATCCGTAGAATTCGAGAACAAAAAACAAAGAAGAAACTACTTTCAACAAGTTCATTCCATCATGGTGGATGGACCCATTCAGAAAATGCAATGGTCTCACATGCCCATAGTGTTTTCTGAAGAAGATGTAAACTTGCTCAGCTTTCCCCACACAGATGCACTAGTTATCGAAGCCAATATACAAGGCTGGACCATCGGTAAAATTCTGGTCGACACGGGAAGCTCCGCAGACATCATCTTTTCAAGTACCTTCGACCGCATGAACATCGACCGCAACCTTCTGCAGCCAGCGGACATCCCGCTCATTGGCTTCGGGGGCAAACGAGTGAACGCCCTTGGAAAGATAACCCTTCTAGTATCCTTCGGGGATCTCTCAAACCCAAAGACCGAATCTATCACCTTCGATGTTGTGGAAATGAATTACCCATACAACGCAATCTTCGGCCGTGGCCTCATCAACAAATTTGAGGCAATTGTCCATCAGCTGTATCTGTGCATGAAAATGCCTGCAAACAAAGGAGTAATCACAGTCCGAGGCAACCAACAATTGGCCAGAGATATCAAGCGGGGTGTCGCTCCCGGACAAAGAAACGTCCATTTGGTCGAAGCTGACAAAAAACCCCCACCACTCAAAGAGCCAAAAAGGGACAAAGAAGAAACATTCCAACAAGAGTGCAAAGTAAAAAAAGTACCACTTGACAAGCTCTTGCCGGACCGGCAAGTAACAATCAGCGCGGCACTCGAGCCAAAAGAAGAGCGCGAACCCTTGGAGTTCCTAAACAAAAACAAGGATGTCTTCGCTTGGTCAGCAAATGACCTTCGCGGCGTCAGCCGAGACATCATAGAACACAAACTGGACATTGACCCAAAGATAAAGCCCAAAAAGCAGAAGCTTCGCAAGATGTCTGATGACAAAGTCGCAGCAGTTAAAGCAGAAGTCCAAAGGCTTCTTGATGCGAAGGTCATAAGAGAAGTAAAGTATCCCACTTGGCTGGCCAACACTGTGCCAGTAAAAAAGAAAAATGGTAAATGGAGAATGTGCATAGATTTCACTGATCTAAACAAAGCCTATCCAAATGACGACTTGCCCTTACCAAGGATCGACAAATTTGTCGATGATGCATCAAACAGTCAACTGATGTCACTCTTAGACTGATTCTCCGGATACCATCAAATTTGGATGAAAAGAGAAGACGAAGAAAAAATTAGTTTCACAATGCCTTTCGGAACATACTGTTTCGTCAGGATGCCCGAAGGTTTGAAAAATGCTGGAAAGTCATTCTCACAAATGTCCTCAAAAGTTCTGGGCCCTCAACTCAGAAAAAATGTGTTGACATATGTTGACGACATAGTGGTCACTAGTGCAGAAAGAAAAAAAACATGTGGCAGATCTGGCCGAAACCTTCGCGAACCTTCGGAAAGCAAACCTAAGTTTGAATCCTGAAAAATGCATCTTTGGAATAGACAAAGGCAAAGTCCTCGGATGCCTTGTTTCAACAAAAGGCATAGAGGCAAACCAAGACAAAGTCAGAGCACTTCAAAATATGGAAGAGCCACAATCTGTAAGAGATGTGCAGAAACTGACAGGCAGAATCGCAGCGCTGAACAGATTCATCCCTCGATCAGCAGACCGAAGCTCTTCATTCTTCAAAACTCTCCGAAGCTCCAGTAAGTTTGAGTGGGGAGAAGAACAGAAGAAAGCATTCAGATAACTAAAGGACTACTTAGAAAACTTGACCAAGATGACCTCACCCAATCCCCAGGAAACTCTTCTGCTATATATGTCTGCTTCACAAACAGGCGTTAGTGCAGCCCTGGTGGTGGAAAGAACAATCGAAGGTCGGCAAAAACAACTTCCTATATACTTCGCTTCAGAGGCACTCTCCGGTTCAAAGTTATTCTATTCTGAGCTAGAGAAAATTGCCTATGCCGTTGTCATGGCATCAAGAAAATTGAGACACTACTTCGAATGTCATAAAATAGTAGCAATTACTGACCAACCACTGCATGACCTCTTCCATAACAGAGAAGCTTCGGCAAGAATAAGCAAGTGGGCTTCAGAACTTTCGAAGCACTACATTGACTTCGAGAAAAGAACAGACATTAAATCCTAGGTCCTGGCAGACTTCGTGGTGGATTGGACCTCGCCAACCTTCGATACAGAAGCACCAATTGAACCTTGGACAGTACATTGTGATGGTGCATGGTGTAACGAAGGAGTTGGCGTCGCGGTAATCATTCAGTCACCTTCGGGTACGAAGCTAAGATACGCCGCACGCCTCGAATTCAGTGATCCAGACCCCTGCACAAACAACACCACAGAGTACGAAGCACTACTGCTAGGCCTCAGGAAAATGAAGGCCTTGGGTCATCCAAACTTTGTCATCAAATCAGATTCAAAGGTCATCACCGACCATGTGGCAAAAGAGTCAGAAGCGAAGAAGCTAGAAATGAAAATGTACTTAGATGCAGTAAGAGCTAGGGAGAAATATTTCAAAGGCTTCACCGCCATTCACATACCAAGAAGCCAGAACGACAAAGCTGACAAGTTAGCAAAAGCTGCTGCTCGCAAAGAACCACTACCTCCGGACGTTTTTTTACAAAACAAGTCAACGTCATAGCAAGCAAAGATTGGCGATCACCAATCATGGCATACCTTCGGGGACACTTCGAGCCTTTGGATGAAAAGGAAGGTAAAAGAATGTTCCAAAGGGCAAGAAGCTACACCCTGTACGAAGGTGAACTCTACAAGTCTGGAGTGGTCGCCCCTTGGCTCAAGTGCATAATGACGGCCGAAGGCCAGGAACTACTGAAGGAAATACATTCCGGACTTTGCGGATCACACATTGGCATAAGACCTCTGGTCGCCAAAGCCTTCAGGCAAGGATTCTTTTGGCCATCTGCATTGAAAGATGTTGAGAAGATAGTCAAAACTTACGAAGGATGCCAAATGATCGCACCCAAATCAAACAGACCTTCGCAACCAATACAACTCATACCTCCGGCGTGGCCACTCCGAAGATGGGGCATGGACTTGGTCGGTCCACTACCAATAGCTCAAGGCAACTACAAATATGTTGTGGTTGCAGTGGAGTACTTCACAAGATGGATAGAGGCAAAACCACTAGTGAACATCACTTCCGAAGCAGTCAAAAAATTCTTCTGGCAAAACATAATCTGCAAGTTCAGAGTGCCAAAAGAACTAACCGTTGATAACCGGAAGCAATTCGATTCTCAACTGTTCAGAGAATTCTGCCACTCGGTAGGAACAATGGTCATGTTTGCATCAGTGTATCACCCTCAGTCCAATGGTGCCGTGGAAAGAGCCAACAGTATAATTTTCAACGCCATCAAAAAATGCCTGTTCGGACTGAAAAAAGGAAAATGGGTAGACAAACTGCCGAAGGTCATCTGGTCCCACAACACAACTGAATGCAGAGCAATAAAATTTACCCCATTCAGATTGCTGTATGGAGCCGAAGCTATGAGCCCAGAAGAACTCAAACACAAAAGTGCCAGAGTTCTAAACAACATCGAACCTTCGATAGAAGCAGATCTCACAGAATTCGACATCTTGCAAGCTTCGGAAAATTTAGAAGCATACCAAGAAGAAACAAGGAAGTGGCGAAACAAAAAAGTAGCCAACAGAGAAATTGCTGAAGGAGACTGGGTTCTAAGAAGAAAGCCAAACGCAGAAACCATCGGCAAGCTTCAATCCAAGTGGGATGGACCATACATTGTGTTATACTCCAATAGGCTAGGATCTTACCACTTGGCGGACATCGAAGGGAACGAGCTGCAGCATTCCTGGAATGCTGACAGTCTCAAAAAGTATCATGTCTAGGGTAAAAGTTGTAAAAGGATGAGCGGCAAGAAAGCACGCTCATACCTTCGCATCATTTTCCCTTTCTTTTGAGTCTAGGACCGTACTCTTTTCCTCACAGAAGGGAACTCCAATTCGGAGGTGAGGTTTTTAATGAGGCGGTTCCTATGTAAATTCCCCAAATTATATGAACAACTCCCTTCAGAAAAATGTCTCATGTCGAAGCAACCACAGGGTCGCAACACATCGACCTTCTCATTTGCACCAAGGCTGAAAATAATTAAGTCAGTACAACTCATAACCGTAACAAGTTGTACATACTTATCTTAAAGTGTATGCTACACAAATAAAAAGCCAAGGGGCTGCCGACTCGAAACACGAGTCGAAGCCAAGAAACCTTCGGCAAAAAATTAAAGTGTATTCTATACACTAAAAAAGCCAAGGGGCTGGCGACTCAAAACACGAGTCAAAGCCAAGAAACCTTTGGCAAAAAATTAAAGTGTATTCTAGACACTAAAAAAGCCAAGGGGCTGCCGACTCGAAACACAAGTCGCAGCCAAGAAACCTTCGGCTGCAAAAATTAAAGCGTATTCTATACACCTGTTGACGCTTCTTAAAGCGCCAATTTACGTACCGCAAGCGCACGGATCGTGTAGCTTTTCCCTTAGAGTATTCCCCCAAGGTTTATCAATCCACAAAACAAGTGTATTACTATGCTTAACTAAGCACTAATGATGTTGGTAAAAGATCTATATTGAGTGTTTGAGTGTGAAATAGATCTAATCTAATCTAGACTAGTGAGCAATGATAGATGTGTGCACAAGATATGAAGAGCATTTGTCCATAGGGTCTAGGATCACTAGAGATGTAATCGCCGAGCAACGAAGAACAGATCTAATCTACCAAAGGTGTGTTCCAAGATCAAAACCTTTCCCTCCCGCATACTGTCACTACACGAGGACAATCGGTAACGAATCAACAAGAACACGATAATTGATGTAATCTAAGTAAACCATGCAAGAGCAAAGCAAACCCAAAGCCAAGTCGCGAACTATTAGGCATCAAAGCATCATCAACAAGAATCATGATAGATCAATCTCATAAAGGATTCGGCAATTACAACTCAAGATCTCCTTACAACCCCATGAACAAACGAGGACTTTACCCCATGAAGCTAAGTGAAGCGTAGTCGATCATGGTGATGAAATATCCGGCAAGGGATGGATCCCTTGCTGTCCTCCAACTTGCAGCGGCGCCGAGGGACGATGAGGCCTCCGGTGTCGTCTTTCTCTTGTGTCTACTCTAATGTATCTCTGAATGCTCTTCTCTGCGATCTCTGCGATCTCCCTCTGCGGTCCCTCCGGATACTCTCTTTGACGGCGGCTTCGGGGTATTTATAGGCAGATATAGTCGGCGGTTTTGGTAAAACACAGATTAGGGTTGGCGCATACTTCGCACTGAAGAAAACCGAGATCAATTGGACTCCGAAAAGGGCTAGGCCGGCCGGCCCAAGGACTCCAGGCCGGCCGGCCTGGGCCTCCAGTCCGGCCGGCCTGGACCTTTTCTGGCCCCTTTCGGTCCAATCTTTCGCGTGTTGAATCTTCCTCTTATTCCTCATCTTAGCCCAGTTGTAACCATGCGTCAAAACATCTCCGAAAATGTCCAATTTCCTGTCAAAATGCAACATGCTCCAAAATCCAGGACAAAATCGAAAACGGTCAAGTTCGGGTGCCAAGTGGCGGGTTAGTACATGAATCATCCCGAATAATTTACCAAAACGACTCCTAATCATATAGTAAAATGGGTACTTAAGGAGCGCCAACATTCCCCCCATGCTTAGCTTTTGCTCGTCCTCGAGCAAATCAAATCATCAAATCCTTCCATGGGTTGCTCAAGAGTTCTCGAACTGCGAAATTTACTTATGCAAACAAGTCTAACAATATTTCTTCAAACAAAGATCAGAGGAGCAGCGAGGATAATCATATTATGGGCGTTTAAAAACTCATCCAATATTACTCCACAACTCTTACCTTTAGCCGGCAACTCGAATATCGACAACACTTGCTTTTCTTGCCATCCTTGGAGGGTTTTCTCTCTTTTTTTTTAAGAAACAAAATACCCTGCAACAAAGGTTAGACCAAAAATTGTTGCACAAGTCCTTTCATGTCTCTCAATATAAGTGGCTATCCTATTTTTATTTGCAAGCTCTCATCTCCCGAAGTCTTTCAAGTATAAATGGGGCTATAGGTAAGGCTTAGCAAAGTATATACATATATTGTCAAATTAAGAAAACCTTCTAATGATTGTTTACCTTCCGAGCCAATGATCATGAGAGTTTCTCCATAATGTAAAGGGTTCAAGCGTAAGAAGATTTAGAATGGTGGACATGTGCAAAGGCATACAAAAAGATTGACTTCAAGGCACAAGAATCGTCCTCGTTGTCGGATTGCACATGGTTGGAATTGAGGATATTATTCTCAAACAACAAGGTGATATCTCTTTGCACTTCTCTAACCATAGAATCCCTTCATTTATTCTTTTTTTCTTCTCTTCTCATACATTTTTTTCTTTTTTTTCTCTTTCTTTTCTCTCCCGAATTTTCTCTCTCTGTTCCAAACCTTTTCATAGGACACTTTCTATAAACCATAGATATGCAAATCTCCGAAGTGTCACCCTAAATTTTTAGAGCCCGAACCGAGACCAGAGAGGCCCAGGCCGGACGGCTCAAGAGGTGTAGGCCGGCCGGCCTAGGGCTTTCCCAGGTCGGATTCAGTCCGTCTTTCCAGTACTCCTTCCTTTCTTCATCCCAAAGTTATGTTTTATACAAATCATGCACAGAAACAGAACGTATCCTCACAATTGGGTTCTGGTCAAGGAAGACGATAATAAACAAGATAATCTCGGGTTCGGATTTTGGAATCCGGTAGATTTCATGAGTTGTTCCAATGAGGAATTCTCATTACCGAATATTGACGGGGCTAGCAATTCAGAGATTAAAAATACGGACATGATCATTGCTCGAAATTAAAACTCCCAAGAGAAAGAAATCCTAACTCAACTCAATGTACATCCAATACTTATGGTGGAACGAATATAGCTTTTGGATGATAGGATTTTTACTCTCAACTTGTCAAGAACTTGATCAACCTTATGCTTGTAGGGGTTTTATTATTTTTATGAAATTAAAGTCCTCCAAATCATGCCTTACTCGCAAGCGTAATCAAAACCAAGTGCTAGATCAAAGCTCAAGTGTGGGTATTAACATGGACGAATATTCTACTAAGCTCCACAAATAAGATATAAATTTCATGACAACGCTCGTGAACAATTGCTTTTAAAGAAAATAAAGTAAAACTGAATGCATAAATAAAATTGCACGATCCAACAAAAACAAAGACTGTTTTTATTTTGTTTTCATGACTCAACGCTAATTTAAGACTAACTCTCACACATGCGAAAAATAAAGCACACTCACACGACGTACTTTCGAGTAAACAAAGACCAAAATTCAATCTACGAATCGTCACACCCTCCCCCCCATGCTTAGATTATGCGGCGTCCTCGTCGCAATGATATAAAAGACGGGTGTGACGCTCGTCGGTGTTCTCAACGGCACCTCGGGCAATTGCATCTTGGACGCCCTCCTCTTTCTTGCTTTTGTAGATTTCCGACCATCCCGAATAACTTCCTTATGTTGCGGAGAAGGAAGTTGTAATCTCTTTCGGCCAAGCTCTCGATGTCGTCCATCCTTCTATCCATTGCCATGATTCGATCATGGCACCTATCAATGATGGCGCGGAGATCCGCGATTTCATTGCTGCACTTGAAACAGCACCCGGAGTGATGCCCGCTGCGGTTGGTGCTGTCATCCTCGGGCTCGTCGTCGTCCTTCTTCTTCTTGCCGCTATCACCTCTGGAGGGGTCGTCTTCCTGACTCCGAGGAGGCGCAAGGAACACCTAGGCGCGGGTGGCTTTTTGTCTTGTCGTTTCTCGCCTTCGTCTTCGTCGCTGCTGATGACGATGACCACCCTTTGGGCTTGAGCTAGCTTCTCGTTGCACCATTGAAGGCCCTTCCCTCCGACGCTCATGCGTGCTTGGGTATTGAATTTCTTCGGAGGGGCCTTCACTTCACATCGCTTTGCTTCGACAAGGAGGGGCTGCGCACCGGTTGCCGAGATGGGGCTAGGCGTCTTTGGCGTGGGGGTGTCGGGCGTCCAACCCCTCTCCTCGATCTCCATTGCTGCAATCATGGCACTTGCGCTTGCTGGACCGGCCATTGTCGGCATCTCTCTCTCGAGGTGGTGGTGTAGATTGAAAAGTATGAGAGAATAGATCTAACCCGCGCCTCTATTTATGTCCCGAAAAGACTTGGACGAGAAGTCCAAAATATCTTCAGTTTAGGCATGCGAAATCTATAAGGCACAGGTTTGAAATTTCCTTATCTCGCACCTACCAAAAATCGAGACCGAAACACACACGAAGTGGCTTAGGCCGGCCGGCCTAGGGGTGTTGGGCCGGCCGGCCCAGGGGGTTTTTCAGCCCCCTGGACTCCAACTTTTTCCGAGGTGCTCACCAACAAATTAGAAGACTATGTTTTACTCAAAGTTCATCCAGAATAGAAATAAAACTATGAAAATAAAATCTAAAAGAGAATATTTACAAACTTACCTTGCTTAACGTCGTTAGGCTTGACGTTCCGGTTCCTCCTCCATGGTGTATATGTCGATGTAATGAAGGGACACGACGTCGGGCTCCAAGAATACCTTTAGTCGCTGTCCATTCACCACATATTGGTCGCCTTTCGCATCCATGATTGTCACCACTCCCGTGGGTGAAACCGAGTGTACGACGTATGGTCCATCCCATTTGCTTTGTAATTTTCCTTTGCCAAAGAGTTTGAATCTTGAATTGTAGAGTAGGACCTTGTCTCCTTCTTTGAATTCCTTGTTTTGTAATCGCTTGTCGTACCACCTCTTCATCCTTTCTTTGTAAATTGATGCACTATTGTACACTTTCAATCTTAACTCCTCCAATTCGCTTATTTGGATTCTCCTTTTAATCCCAGCGGCTTCCGCATCAAAATTCATTTCCTTCATTGCCCAATACGCCTTATATTCTAGCTCAACCGGCAAGTGGCATGTTTTTCCATAAACAAATTGATAAGGAGTCATACCAATCGGGGTTTTGTGTGCCGTACGATATGCCCATAGTGCATCATCTAGTCTCATCGACCAATCTTTTCCTCCTTTTACCACGGTCTTCTTTAAAATGTCCTTCAATTGCTTGTTCGAAGTTTCCGCTTGTCCGTTTGTTTGGGGGTGATAAGCCGTGGACACTCTATGTTCAATTCCCAATTTCTTCAAGCATTTACCAAAGTCTTTGCCCGTGAAGTGTGTTCCTCCATCGCTTATCAAGATTCTCGGGACGCCATATCGAGGGAAGATTACCGATTTAATCATGTTTATGGACTCCTCCGTTGATGCCTTCCGACATGGCATAGCTTCAACCCACTTTGAAACATAGTCCACCATCACCAATATATGCTCAAATCCATGTGAGTTCACAAATGGTCCCATGAAATCGATTCCCCAGACATCAAATAGATCTATTTGCAAATTGTAGTTCAATGGCATGGCATTCCTTTGCGAGATATTCCCCGTCCTTTGGCATTCCGGACAAGTCGAAACAAATCTTTTTGCGTCTTCATGCATCTCGGGCCAATAGAATCCACTAGCCCATACCTTAGCTTGAGTTCTAAAGTGCCCATAATGTCCTCCATATGCCGACGAGTGACACTTCCTTAGAACTTCATCACGTTCCTCCCTTGGTATGCATCTTCTTAGGACCCCATCTTCTCCATATCTACATAAGTATGGTGGATCCCAATAGTATTTTCTTCTTTCCGCGATCACTCTTTTCTTTGCATTCTTGTCCAAGTGATCCAAGGGCATCCCTTTTATTGCCCTTATTATTTCATTCATCCAACTATCTTTGTCGAGAATTCTATATAGGTGATCATCTCTCATTTGATCCTCTATCGGTTCTTTTCCATCATCTCCATGGTTCATCCTAGATAGGTGGTCGGCCACAACATTTTCTGCTCCTTTCTTGTCCCTTATCTCCACATCGAATTCTTGTAGCAATAGGATCCATCGAATCAAGCATGGTTTAGCATCTTTCTTGGACAAGAGATACTTGATTGCCGCATGGTTGGTATAAACTATCACCTTTGAATTTACTATGTATGATCTAAATTTTTCGAAGGCGAATACCACGGCAAGCAATTCTTTTTCCGTTGTTGCATAATTAACTTGGGCTTCATTGAGAGTCTTGCTTGCGTAGTAGATAGCATTTACCTTCCCCTCTTTCCTTTGTCCAAGAACGGCTCCTACGGCGTAGTCGCTTGCATCACACATGATTTCAAAGGGTAGATTCCAATCCGGAGGTTGCATGATAGGAGCACTTATGAGAGATTGCTTGAGTGTTCGAAATGCATGAAGGCAATCACTATCGAAGATGTATTCCACATCTTTTTGGAGAAGTTGTGTCAATGGCTTGGTGATTTTTGAAAAATCCTTTATAAACCTTCTATAGAATCCGGCATGACCGAGGAAGCTCCTCAAAGATTTGATGTCCATAGGTGGTGGCAATTTCTCCACGGTTTCTATCTTTGCTCTGTCCACCTCTATCCCTCTCTCGGAGATAACATGACCGAGAACAATTCCTTCTTTCACCATGAAATGACACTTCTCCCAATTAAGCACAAGATCAACCTCTCCACATCTTTTAAGAACTTTCTCCAAATTTCCCAAGCAATTATCAAAGCTAGTACCATGCACCGAGAAATCATTCATGAATACCTCCATAATCTCTTCTATGAAATCTGAAAATATAGCCATCATGCACCTTTGAAAAGAAGCGGGCGCATTGCACAATCCAAAAGGCATCCTCCGATATGCAAAAGTTCCATACGGGCAAGTAAACGTGGTCTTATGTTGATCATCCAGATGAATAGGTATTTGGAAGAATCCCGAGTATCCATCAAGGTAACAAAAGTGTGAATGTTTTGCCAACCTTTCTAGCATCTCGTCAATGAATGGTAGTGGAAAATGATCCTTCCTTGTTGCCTTATTCAATTTTCTATAATCGATGCACATCCTCCATCCCGTGATGGTTCTTTGCGGTATCAATTGCTCCTTCTCATTATTCACAACCGTGAGTCCTCCTTTCTTCGGAACGCAATGCACGGGGCTTACCCATTCACTATGTGGCACGGGGTATATTATTCCGGCATTCAACAATTTGATAACCTCCTTCTTCACCACATCACGCATAGCATGGCTCAACCTTCTTTGATGTTCTACGACTGGCTTGTATTGCTCCTCGAGTTGTATACGATGTGTGCAAAAAGCGGGGCTAATACCTTTCAAGTCGTTGATCGAGTAGCCGATCACCTTTTTGTGCTTCTTCAATAAATTCAGCAACTTCTCTGTCTCTTCCGGGCTCAATTCGTCGCTAATAATCACCGGAAAAGTCTTGCCATCTCCCAAAAATTCATATTTCAATCCCTTGGGGAGTGGCTTCATCTCAACATCGGGCGCACCATCCTGTTCTTGATCTAACTCTCCAATGTCTTCAAATTTTTCTTCCTCCAAATTCCCGTGTTGCGGCTTCAACTCTTCCATTGTTTCCACTAGTTCTCCGTCTTGATCATCTTGAGCGTCTCCATTCTCCAAAGCGCGTTGGAGAGGATCCCTGAAAGAATCAATGAAACGAATGCTCTCTACCTCTTCGTTATCAAGAGGTAGAGGTGAAGCAAAAGACGGTTTTGAATGAAACTCGAATGAGCGCTTCTCTCCATCTAGATCAAAAGTGACAATCCCTTTTCCAACATCTAGAACAGCATTTACTAATTTGAGAAAGGGTTTTCCAAGGATTATGCCTTCATGCTCATCATCACTAGCATTAATCACAAAAAAGTCGGTAGGAATTTTTTTACCCGCTATGGCAACATTTAGGTTTCTAAGCACTCCTAGCGGTTTGATTAATCTACCATCTCCCATGATCAATTTAATGATTGTGGCATCTAGGTTTGATGTTTCGTTAAAAAGCTCAACATAAACCTTGGAACTCATCACACTAACATGGGCGCCAACGTCACATAGAACATTGCAACATTCTATTCCTTTTATCATGCAATCAACACGAGGTGTGGGTGATGGATTACCTTCGCCTTGATTGCTTCCAATCGCATATACTTGGGCTATGTGCGCGTAGGGTGACGATTCCGAGTTCACTCCCAGGGTCCTTTTGATCTCCAGCACTTCGTCTAATTCAACCTCTTCCTCTTTTTCTTCAAAAAGTTTCCGAATAATATCACCGGCCGATTCCTTGCCAAATGTATATCCTGTGTGATTACCCGGCGGGAAGACTTCCGCTATCACCTTCGCCATTCCTCACTGATTTGGATACAGTCTCGCTTTGTCGAACAATCTTCCGAAGTCAATTGGTATCCAATCCATTTGCTCGAATTCCCTTAGCGATTTGGCGGTGCCCATGGTTCTTCCTTTCTTTTCCGGGTCGTCTTTCGTTGCACTCCGGATTGATGCTTCTTCATCCTGGTTTGTCTCTATGACTTTCCCATGCTTCGGTTGTTCTTCCTTCACTTCCGATGCCTCTTTTCTGAAAATTCCAGCAAGCACCCGCACTTGAGATTCTTCCTCGGAGCTTGCTGAACATCGTTTTTCCCAATCTCTTTGCATGGTCGCACCCTTGCTGATTTTTTGTAGGAGTTGGGCGGCTTCCGTGAGTGTTTTCTCCATGAGATCTCCTCCTGCACACATTTGAACAAACTGCATGCACTCGGGGGTTAGTGAGAAATAAAAAGTATGCAAGAGTACTTCACCGGAAAATCTGAGCTTCGGTCCTTGTTCAATCAATCCATTGAATCTATCCCATGCTTGATCTATTCCTTCTTCCTCTCCTTGCGTGAAGTTGATCACTTGCTTCCGAATATGTTGAACCTTGCTTAACGAAAAGAACCGCTTGCAAAATTTCTTCATCAAGTCATCCCAATTTCCTTTTACCTCGAAGGATTCAAGTGCAAACCATCTTCTCGCTTCTTCCGCAAGTGAGTATGGGAAAAGATTCCATCTAAACCAAGCTAGCGGAACTCCGTCTTGTTGTACCGTATTGCATAGCATTGTGAACCACTTGATATGTCTATATGGGTTGTCTGTCTCATCTCCTCTAAAGGGGTTTGCCGCCGCCATCTTGATGATTAGAAGCTTGATCTCGTACTCGGTGGCTCACAACACCGAATCTGATTTTTGCATGTCGAAGTCCTCCGATCGCGGGCTTGCATAATCCCTTAGTGATTTTTCTCCTTCCTCCATGTGTTGAATGAGATGGCCCATCTAGACAATCAAAACAAAAACAAAAACAAAAATTTTCTAGAAAAAAGGTTAGGTGTTAGTAACCAACAAAATTAATACAAAGTTAAATGTAGCAAAATCGCTTGTTCCCCGGCAACGGCGCCAGAAAAGCTTGTTGACGCTTCTTAAAGCACCAATTTACGTACCGCAAGCGCACGGATCGTGTAGCTTTTCCCTTAGAGTATTCCCCCAAGGTTTATCAATCCACGGAACAAGTGTATTACTATGCTTAACTAAGCACTAATGATGTTGGTGAAAGATCTATATTGAGTGTTTGAGTGTGAAATAGATCTAATCTAACCAATCTAATCTAATCTAGACTAGTGAGCAATGATAGATGTGTGCACAAGATATGAAGAGCATTTGTCCATAGGGTCTAGGATCACTAGAGATGTAATCGCCGAGCAACGAAGAACAGATCTAATCTACCAAAGGTGTGTTCCAAGATCAAAACCTTTCCCTCCCGCATACTGTCACTACACGAGGATAATCGGTAACGAATCAACAAGAACACGATAATTGATGTAATCTAAGTAAACCATGCAAGAGCAAAGCAAACCCAAAGCCAAGTCGCGAACTATTAGGCATCAAAGCATCATCAACAAGAATCATGATAGATCAATCTCATAAAGGATTCGGCAATTACAACTCAAGATGTCCTTACAACCCCATGAACAAACGAGGACTTTACCCCATGAAGCTAAGCGAAGCGTAGTCGATCATGGTGATGAAATATCCGGCAAGGGATGGATCCCTTGCTGTCATCCAACTTGCAGCGGCGCCGAGGGACGATGAGGCCTCCGGTGTCGCCTTTCTCTTGTGTCTACTCTAATGTATCTCTGAATGCTCTTCTCTGCGATCTCCCTCTGCGGTCCCTCCGGATACTCTCTTTGACGGCGGCTTCGGGGTATTTATAGGCAGATATAGTCGGCGGTTTTGGTAAAACACAGATTAGGGTTGGCGCATACTTCGCACTGAAGAAAACCGAGATCAATTGGACTCCGAAAAGGGCTAGGCCGGCCGGCCCAAGGACTCCAGGCCGGCCGGCCTGGGCCTTTTCTGGCCCCTTTCGGTCCCATCTTTCGCGTGTTGAATCTTTCTCTTATTCCTCATCTTAGCCCAGTTGTAACCATGCGTCAAAACATCTCCGAATATGTCCAATTTCCTGTCAAAATGCAACATGCTCCAAAATCCAGGACAAAATCGAAAACGGTCAAGTTCGGGTGCCATGTGGCGGGTTAGTACATGAATCATCCCGAAGAATTTACCAAAACGACTCCTAATCATATAGTAAAATGGGTACTTAAGGAGCGCCAACAACACCAAAAAGCCAAGGGGCTGTCGACTCGAAACACGAGTCGAAGCCAAGAATCCTTCGGTTGCAAATCAAAGTGTACGCTACACAAACAAGAAAGTCAAGAAGCTGCTGACTCGAAACACGAGTCGAAGCTAAGAAACCTTCGGCTGCAAAAATTAAAGTGTATTCTATACACTAAAAAGCCAAGGGGCTGCCGACTCGAAACACGAGTCGAAGCCAAGAAACCTTCGGCTGCAAAAATTAAAGTGTATTCTATACACTAAGAAGGCCAAGGGGCCGTCGACTCGAAACACGAGTCGAAGCCAAGATACCTTCGGCTAAAAATTAAAGTGCATAATAAACAAGCCAAGAAGACTTCGGCTAAAACGAAGTACAAACTACCAAAGTCTTTAGAGCAAGACTGCAAGGGAGGGGGGAGACGCTTCCACAAAATATTGCAGCCTTCCTCCCAAAGACTTCGTCACACCAAAACAATGAAGCCCCGGAGAAACAAGAGCTTGGGAGGGGGGAGACGCTTTTGAAATAAAAAAGCTCTTATCCCTCTGGAGATCTACAAAAGCCATCACGAAGGATGGAACAGTTCCAAAACAAGAGCCACCACGAAGGATGGAACACATATAAACTAAAGGCATCTCGAAGGATGGAACAGTTCCAAAACAAAAGCCACCACGAAAGATGGAACACATATAAGCTAAAGCCATCTCAAAGGATGAATCAGATCCAATACAAAGTCAGGTACCCACGAATCCAAGTACTAAACAAGGCTACCATCAAACCACCTCAAGAATTCAGCGACACTAGCAACTGGATTAGCAAAACTAAAGCGTTCCCAATCCGTCCCGCTCACGATAACACCTCCACCATGGATACGCAGTGGTCGAGCATAAAGAGTATGGTTGGCAGGCACGATTGAGTAGCTATACAAGACTAGATCTCTCCCCACCACACAAAAACCCCTAACCAAAGTTGTCGCGGCTCTAAACCTGAGAAGCATCAGTCTCGGTTAGAGCCCCGGAGCTTCCGCCAGCCACGGACACTCCCGCGATGTCCTCAAGACGCGCACCTTCCTCCTCAACATCCTTTGCGGCTTCGCGAGCACGTCTTGCCTGCGAAGAAGGATCAAAACAGTCAATAGCATAATCAAGTTTGTTCCCCAAGGGAAGGCAGAATGTAAAAGGAAAAACAAACCTCTTCTAGTCTCCGTCGCGCAGCTTCCTAAACCACTTGCCGACCAGAAAGCTTCCAAAATTTATGAAGGAAAGCCTTTTTAATAGGCTGAACCTTCGTAATCTCTTCCTCAAGCTCAGCATAATCTGGAAAGGCATAGTCCCGCACGCCAATTGTTTCTAGCTCTCGGCAACCTTCGCGAGCCAAAACAGCCATGACACTCTCAGAAGTCATCACTGCAGTGTTGTCCGACACGCTAGCCAAAATCCCCAACAGCCAATCGAGCAGCCCTGATGCGCCACCTTCGGAGTCCTCCGGGAAAGGCGAGGGCTCAGCACAGAAAGACGCCACAGCCTTGCGGTATTCCTCGTGGATGGCCGCGCTCTTGTTTAAGATGTCCTACGAGGCGGACTCCCACATCACGCGGTCCTCCTCAACCTCCTTCTCAAGCTCTGAGATCTTGACATTCTTTCTCTCAACATCAGCTTTGAGCTGGCGAACCTCCGTTTGAAGGTTAACAACCTTCGTAGCATCTCTCTCTACCACAGCTCGAAGATTCTCAAGAACACTTTCGTCTAGACTTATTTTCTCCTGCATCTTCGAAATGGTCTCTTCCTGTTCGGATACCCTCCCCTTCAGGAGTTCATTCTCCAACGTCAAAGAACTGCGAAGGTTCTCCAAGGCCTTGTTTTCTTTCTCCAAAGTGCTAATCCGCTCCAACAGGCGAGCCTTTTTAGCAGAGTGAGCAAGAAAATTATGCTCATCCTTCCTCGCACTACCCACAACCGCGCGGCTGGCAAGCAAAGCCTGAAAAGAAAACCAGGCTTAAAACCAACAGCGCCATTCAAAGAAAAATTAACAACACACGGCACAAACCTTCGCGCACAATGACGCTGTGATTCGGCCAAGACTTCCGGTCTCGTAAACTCCCAAACCCTACATAAAACCTACACACGCCAAAACACATGACAAATCTACACAAAATACAAGACCTAAAAGAAGACAATGCCAGAGCGCCGTACCCTCAGCATCAAAATTCTCGACATCCCCAGGGAGAGCTGGCTAGTCCCTCGACGCGACCCTAGCCTCATCCTCCGAAGGTTCCAGCTCCAGCAAATCCCTGAGCTCCTTCATCACACTTGCAACATCTACTTGAAGGGGGAACTGAAGATAAGGGTCAATGTCAGGCCCTTGGAAAGCAAGGCGCCTAGAGATCGAGAAGGTACCTAGTTCAGAAAACCGATCTTTTGCTTCAACCAAGTGGCCATCAGCCCCCGCGGTCCCTTGGACTTTGTCGTCTTTGCCGGCCTGAAAAGCAATTGAATCCTTCGGGGCTTCCATGAGATCATCCTTCCTGTCAGCACCCTGGGATCCTCCCTATCATCATCCTTCTCTGGGGATGACTTCTCTTCAAGCAAGAGCGGGGGGGGGGGGGGGGGTGCTCCACAACTCTCTTAGGCTGAACCTTCGCGAGAACCGAAGGTGCCTCCTCGTCCAGAAGATTCACAACCCAAAGGGAAGATTTGACCCCCCTTTACACTGCCGTCAAGACAGCACCTACAGTATCTGGCTCTGCACGGAACAAACCAAATTGATCAAGATAAAGATGAACCTTTCACCAGTGCGCGAGCGCCAGGGAACGCTACTCTCCGTAGCGCAAAGCTCCCGCATAAAAGCATCGCTACCCAAATCCTCCCTAGCAATATGAAAAGAGTAACCGCAAGGAAAGATACCTTTCCCCCTTGAATCTTTCGCCGCGCCCGCCGCAGGCCTGATCCTGGAGGTGCCCGAAGGTCTCTCAGCAACTACTTTCGGAGCCCTCGCAGACTGTGCAACAACGGGCTCGGCCTTCTTAGCCTTCTTGGTGGTCTGACCTTCGGATAACCTCGCGAAGGGCGCAGAAGTATTTGCCCCCCTTTTCCTCTCACGAGGAGCCTCGCGGGGGCCATACGCAACGCCCATCTTCAGAAAACTCCGGTTCACCCTAACCTTCTCGGAGCAAATAGCCTCAAATGAGTCACGCTCCTTCGACAAAAAAGGACCGACAATAGCAACTGCCTCCTGCTCGATCTCTTCGACGATCATATCCTCAGAAACACCTTCGGGTTTCCGCAAGCCAAAATCTGGGAAAGAAAGATTATCTTTCAAGCCATCAACTTGAACCTTCGAAAAGGCCCCTGGTAACTAATCCCTCATCAATGGCCAGACCTTTGCGGCAAGATATCTTCAATCAGATCCCGACCGCTCACGACACGCACCGCAGAAGCAAACGCGGAACAGCACTCCTTGTAGCCGGCCGCTGTCCTCCGGAAGTCTACCTTGGTAGTATGTTTGAACTCCGAAACCTTCGAGGCAAGGGGATAGGAAACTCCTTCCGAAGAATCAACACAAGGAAAACCAATCTTGGCATAAAACCAGTACTGCTCCCAATCATCTTCCCACTTGTTCTTCTGGCAATAAGATAGCTCTATTCTGTCGATCCCTTGGGTCTTGTTGGTCCTTCTTGGGTGGAATGAACAACACCCACTCTGAACAGAATATACTTGTGGATCTTCGCCAAAAGAAACCTTCCGCGTCTGTGGACGCAT
Organism: Panicum virgatum; assembly: GCF_016808335.1. Classification (NCBI taxonomy): domain Eukaryota; kingdom Viridiplantae; phylum Streptophyta; class Magnoliopsida; order Poales; family Poaceae; genus Panicum; species Panicum virgatum. Next base: position 44,597,670 of record NC_053143.1, read on the forward strand.
CTCGTAGAGTCTACAGAAAGCATCCACGCTAATCGGCCCATCGAAGGTTTTGACCGCCCAGAAAAACTTCGACAGCTGCACGATGGCGTTGGGGGTAATATGGTGCATCCGAAGACCAAACCGGGCCAGAATCTTCGGAAAAATGGGGTCCAGCGGAAAACGCAGACCGGCAGCAAAGAAGTCCCGAAACACAACACACTCTCCATCGCGAGAGTCCGGTGTAATCTCATCACCAGGGGCACGGCAAACTCTGGGGCCAAAATACCCTTTCAGCACATAACTCTCGACCAACTCCCGGGTCGCCCACGACTGACCAAAAATGAGAGTAGCAGGAGGCTTCTCCCTGGACCCCATCAGCTCCAAAGGATCAGCGTCCATGTTGGTCAAATCCTCCTCTCCCTCAGACAACTGCCTTCTCTCCTCTTCCGAAGGCTCGATGTCCTCGGATCCAATTGGCCTTGCAGTAACCTTCAACCGAGCCATCCCTAAACAAACCAAATGTTTAGAATCGTAATGAACAAACCTCGAATATCCCAGCAAAAAAGTCAAAGCAAAAACTCACAAAGACTTAGCAGAACAATCCTTCCCCTTCCACAACCGCCGCGAAGAATGGCACGTAATAGGTCGCTTTCACAACCCGAAGACTGGGGCGAATCAGAAAGCGTCGCGTGTCAAAATTCGACAAGCGGGCGAAAGTTCGTAAGGAATAAGAGCGTGAAAGCGACCTGTCCTCCCAGCCCCCTTTTATAGGGGGGTAACTTCGCACTGTTCACACAACGGTAAAAACGAGGAGAAGTCAGAACGACGGCAAATCAGACCGCGACACGTGTAAACAACATACCTTCGGGTCTCGCCCACCTACGACCTTCGGGGGAGACGCTTTCGCATAAATGTCCTGACCGATCTTTGTTTTTTCGAGGGTTCGGCCGGCCGGAGTCGGACCTCGCCCGCGAGGGGCTACTGTTGGGGATCGCCTCCTCCCGAAGGTGGCGTGACATGAAGGAGTACCGAAGGTTCCCGAAGGTCCCCCAAGGGTATGCCGAAGGTTCAGCGAAGATGACGAAGCATCAACCCGAAGGTTCTTCGAAGATGATGAAGCATCGAAGAGTTCGTCGAGGTTCGGCGCCAGAAGATGGTGCCCTGAATCGCCGGGATGCTTGGGGCAGCGCGGAGGCGAAAGATGATGAAGGTGAAGTCCCTCGAAGCTTGTCGAAGGTCGTCGCTAAGGGTCGTCGAACATCATGGAACCCGGAGGTTCCGAGGACCGTTCGAAGCCACACTCTCGAAGGTTCTGACAAGAACCTTCGGGTGCGGCGGGCGACTCAAGAGTGGCGAACGATGAAGGCGGCGCCACACGAAGCTTGTCAAGGACCGCTACCGAAGGTTCCCGAGGGGCAAAAAACACGTGATCCGGGTAGGAGTATCCAAGTCGGACTGTCCAACCTAAGGAAATTACCAAATACCCCTGTTGTAACCTCTTGACCTTCGTGGGGACCGGAGGGGCATTTCTGGAAAGATGTAATAAGGTTGGGGGTATAAATACCCCCTCCCACCCAACGTTGTACGGGTTGGAACATTTCGTACGGACTATAGTGCAATTTCTATTGTGCAATTCGTGTTCTAGTGTTTTAACCTTCGTCTAAAGAGTACTTTCTCTGTCTGGTGATCGGCCCGAAGATCCCAACAGGAACCGCGGCTGCCGTCAAGGCTTTCAAGTAGCTGATCACGACGGCTGCTGAAGGATCGGAGTACACCTCCTTCCCTCGTTAATATATACGCTTTCAAGTATATATATATATATATATATATATATATATATATATATATATATGGGTGTTGTACCACGGCTGATCGCGTCGTGTCACTACCCTTTACCATGCCAGTGTGTAAATATGTAATAATATGTGTGGTAATATTTGGTCTAAATATATAGTAGTATGTGGTAATAATCGCGGCCTGCGTGGTGTGCCTGAATGTGCTGATGTTGCTCTGCAGCTTTGCATGAACTGAAATCTAGACTTGTAATTCCGTAGCGATAAATTTTTCATGTAGTAAAATACTATATGAAGTTTTGATGGAATTTCTAGAGCTCAATAAATAATTTTAATAGCACGAAGATTATTCCAGCAATTATTTTAATTTTTATAGAAAACCGGTTGGACTTTATTAAATATGCAAACGTAATATATATATTACATCCAGCCCCATGCAAGAGGAACCTTGCAGTAAATAGATATTACATCGACGTCGTCTTGAGGTCGTCCTCGTCTTCATTGCCTACGGTTGAGACGCCTGCCGCTCAATGCTCTACTCTCCCTGTACTCGGTAGTGAAGAACGCTAAGAAGAAAGCTTGAAACCGGTTCCCATACGTACGAAGATGCACCACATTTTACAAATGGCACAAGCAGCATATCGAACAAATGAACGTGCTCTCGGAATGTTGAACGCCCCGGCAAACAGCCGTCAACCATCTTTGACACGACAAAAGGGATCTGACGCCTCCAGAGCCTCCATAGCAGACCCTAATCGATGGATCGATGACAAAGAACCCAAAAAAGGAAATCAAGAACTCCAACCCAAACTGTGTAAGCCTATGTAGCAGAAAACATACCGCACGAGCTCCTCACCTGAAACCGCGTCACCGCCGTCGCAGCTGCTGGAGCTGGTCATTTTTTAAAAAAAATACGCAGGAGAGCTGCGTATCATTTTATTAAGAAGAAAGGAATTAGAATTTTATAACGCGGGCCGTATTCGACACTCGCACCACAGCTTACAAGGCTAGACTATACGGCAAAAAGATACAACCAGAACAGAAAGGAGGCCTAAACACGGAAGGGACAGAAAACTCATCAGTGAGCATACCTACACCAGTACACCACTAAGAGTCTGAGATCTAAAACTAAGCTATGAAATGACTACTATTCACTAGACTAGTCACTACTAGAAAAGAGGCCATCGGTCCACCTCAAAAGTACTAGGACCAAGATGACCCGATACTAATTCTAGCATTAGTACTGGTTCAGCTTTGTTCCTGTACTTTTGATGTGCATGGAAATCTCTAGAGATCCTTTAGTACCGGGTGGTAACACCACCCGGTACCAAAGGCTAGACATTGGTACCAGGTGGTGTTACCACCCGGTACTAATGGATCCTCCCACATTAGTACCGGGTAAAAACACCACCCGGTACCTATGTCTAGTCTTTGGTACTGGGTGGTGTTTACCACCCGGTACTAAAAGTGCTTCACAGGTTACTTAAAAAGAAAAATATCTTCCCCTCAATCACAACTACTTCGTAGATGAGATGGTAAAGGAGATACACGTGAGACAAAGAGGTCATAGGTTCGAATCCTAGCCACCGCAATGCGCCCCTATTTTCTTTTGACACAGTGCAAAGATCCCTTTGGTACCGGGTCATTCACCCGGTATTAATGCCTCTGGCCTTTGGTCTCGGATGCCTAGTACCGGTTGTAAGAACTGGTACCAAAGTCCATCCTCAACCGGTGCTATAGGCACTTTTTCTAGTAGTGAGTATATATCATGGTCGTCGACTAGTAAACCCCACCCCCTACTGTCTCTGAACAGGTCGTCGGCGGGAGGGATCACATGGATTGACACCAGAATCGTTGATCGCTCAGGCATCGCTTTTTCGTGTAGACTAGAAACTCGGCGTGGCGTTGCCGCGCCCAGCAGGCCATTCTAGACCTGTGTGTGATAGGTTGGCTCATGGCTCAGAATTATCTTGTTTGCTTATGTCCTGAGGTGAGTACTGGATAGCACGGTTCATATCGTTTAGGGAGTGACAAACCTTGTTCTTTCTGAGCATGATCAAGGAACATGCCTACAAAAGATCATGCACTAACATGAGCCAAGGAAGATGAAAAAACAGATAGAATCCATTAGCAGATATATTTTTCGCCTTTATGAACATCATGTCATGCATATTGCGTAATTGAATCAGAAAACACATAACCTTAAGGTAGTAGTTCATGTGATGCGCCACTTGCATTTATCTTTAGCATACTTTTTATGCATATTAGGAGGTAAAATGTTAAAAATTACAAGGATAACAAATAAGTGAATGCTGAAAGTATCAATTTGGGACAAATAACCAATACAACACATGTCATTTAAACTTGATCAAATAAAGCAAGCCGCTATACGGCTTTGAATTGCAACCTGTATTACGAATTTACAGGAGATCAAGCATTGCATGATCATGACTGTAATATTTACACTAGTAGTCGCAAATGAGAATTTTGATGTGGCTCGATTACTACACTGTTTCTTTAGCATTCTCTGCAATGAGGCCTGCAGAAATGGAGAAGGATGGTTACTCATCAGGAAAAAATCATATTATTTATGGATTATATCTTGGAAAAAACCAAAAACTGTCCTGAGTTATGAATTTTGTGTCTCTATAACATATATTGAAATGTCACTTGACCATAATGCATTATAATTGGTTTATATCTGTTGATAGGTCTTTCCTTCTGAACCCATGTCCTTTGAAGTTGTTTGATCAGGTTATGTCGCATGCCAAAGAAATTTTAGTGCTTCCTGTCATTGTTATTATTGTTACAGTAACTATGCTAAACTGAAAACTCAGCCGTAAACATTTTGCTAAACTCAACCGTAAGCATTTTTGCTAAACTCAGCCGTAAGCATTTTTCTAAAATGAGAGCGAGACGTTGCATTATTGCATGATTAGTACCACACAAATACATAATTATATTATGATGATATACCACAAAACTATCCAGGTATAGAAACATTAGCTAAAGTACATAGAATTAGTGCAGTCTCCCTATATGGTGAGTTATGCCTGCTCATTATTAATTTATTATACATCATTGGTTGCTATGAGTGTGTACTGCTTGTCTCTAAATCATCAAACTGAAAACTGGTGCTTAGAAACTACAAGTAGTTATCTGCCCACAAACAAAAAAGAAAGAAAGAAGAGCACGGCAGAACTGTTGGTTAGTAGGGTAAGTGACAACTCATTGTTCCCTGTTATGTCTAATATTCATGACCAATATTTTAGGATAAGGCATAATATTCGCAGTGGCAACAAAAAAGTACCTCTACTTTATTTTAAACTAAAGAAGGTTATATGATTCTTGTTGGGGCAAAATATAAACAACACGATAAAGGTCATCTGTGTAGCAAAATTGTGGCCTAAAAATAGTGCTAGCCTGAAAAGAGTTGGAGCCTGTTAACACAAGGAATTGAATCAATAGCATTTAATCTTCAATTACAGAGCAAACACAATACAATCGCGCCCGCATCCTGCACTGCTCCTCCACCCGTGTTGCCTTCGCCTGTTGCAGCCAATGCCTCGCACTCCACTACGCGCCCCCTGCTGCTGCTCTTGACGGCTCCATCCATCCTCGAAAAGAGCCCAGCACGTGGACTCTTCCCTGCGCCACCACCCCGCTGCTCCCTTCCTTATCACTGCCGATGCCCTCACGGCTCTCGCGAAGGGTCAGGAAGTGAGGTCCTAGATCAACGACTGAAGCAGACACTGCTTGAGATCCGACGCCCGGGAAAAAAACGAGCGACGTGGTCCAATGGAAGGTCAGATTTTGGTCCAGGATTCCTACCTACTAGAAATATTGGCGCGCTAACGCTGCGCCGGTAAAGGATGAGCGCCTGCATTTTGTTGAGCTCTCTATAGCGGCAGAATAATGAGTAGTAGTTTGGATTCACCAACTAAAGATATTATTTTAGAACATATTCAGTAATTAAAATGTATATGTATAAAAGTCAGCCACACACAATATGCTATATTGTAGTATTGTATATCAGTACATGTATAGAAGTCAACTATATAATATGATTGACTTGAATAGAAAAACATAATTAAACTTTACAACACTCGGTTATATATACAAATAACAGTAGTGTCATCTCATCTTGGCATTGGCGACGATACAGGTAAAATGAAAGGATGCTTTGTTGGCAAAGACCTAGTTCTCATGTGGTTCCCAAAATACTGGAACGAAAAAGAAATTCACGCCCAATGAAATTCTAATGATCTCAAATCGAGTGGAATATCAAAAGTTGGTAGTAGGATTTTTTTCACACTCACCATGCAGTTGACTTCCCATCATCAGGAAATGAAATGATTTGGTGGCTGCATCACCAAGCCACAATAGAGTTATCATAATCAAAAAATGAAATGATTTGGTCCCTGCATCACCAAGTCACAATTGAAGTACTATGCTAATGATATAAGAGAGGATTTAGATTCATTAGCAGAAGAGGAGGCCATCTCCATCAATTCTGACATCATTAAAAGTGACTCAAGTAAGAACATGTGCCTACTACAAAGGTGGAGATATAGTGCAAGGCTCTAAAAACAGAAAGTGGAAAATGGTACACATCAAGATCTCTCAAAATCGATAGGCTTTTACTAACGATCAAGAAATAAAGACCAGCAAAGAGTATTGTGCATGCATATTGAAGGATATCCTGACAACAAATCTGATCAAATAAAGGCTCTACGCCTGACCACACGTGCTACACTACTAAAGTAGCCGCACACACAAAGAACATGCCACACTATACACCAGAAAGACCAATCAATGAAAAGGAGACGGCCAACGTACAATAAGCAAATGCCAAGCAATAACAGAATGCAAATAAAATCGGCATGCACACAGCGTCACCACGAAGACCAAAAAAATCACCTTTTATAACTCGTATGCAGTAGAAATAAACAATCGCAATCAGAAAACCAAAAGGAAAACCATAGTTGCAGAAAACTACAACAGAATAATATGCGGCCACAATGAACCAGCAATAGAATCTAGAATTGGTAACCTCATCTGCAATGCAGACCACCAGAAGGGCCAAAGGCCCAAGAAGCAGGAGCACCACAGCAAACAGCGGGTGAGCGGACCCGGGCAAAAAAATGAAGAAAAATTCGAGTTAAACGATATGTGACAGAGAACAAAGCAAGGCAAATCACCGGAATGAAGCCAGGAAATTCAAGAACTTAGCACAGAAGAACAACGAAGGAAAAGGAAAAGGACCAGAGCTTACCGAAGAAGGAAAGGAGGAGACGTGTGTACTCGGCGACGCACCCGAGAAGCTCCGTTCGGCGACGGAAACAGGGCAAACGACGCACAGCTGGGGATGCCAACAGGTCAACAGTAGGGCAGCGCGCAGGAGAAATATAGGCTCCCCGGGCAGCCCACCGTCTAACAACGAAAAGAGGCCAAAATAATCAGCACACACGGGGAACACATTGAGCAGCCCATGAGACACCAACGGCCCAAACAGAGGCAGCAAACATGTCCATGTCAAGAAGCAAATGAACCTCTCGTGGGCCCCAAGCAGACCTGGCTCACGGAACACAATTAGCAAACAAGAAAAAGGAGGCAAAAAAACACCCAGAATGACGGGATTGGCGGAAACAACGCCGAGGCCTTCAGAGGCTCTCTTTTGGTTTAGCGATATAGAGTTAGATATTACAGAGATTAGTTGATATCAACCACGTACCACAATGACAATGCGGATTAGTTGATCCTCCTTCGCTGCTCCCAGCTGAACACAGCGAATCCTGGGTTTATATCAGAGAGGGTTCAGATAATTATTCTATCCATGTCTTGAACACAGCGAATCCTGGGTTTATATCACCACCCTTACATGGGCTTTCAGCCCGATAACTTGGCCCATGCCCACACGGCTGCCCAAAGGAGAGTTACAAAGCTTTTAACCTTTCCACTCGGCTATACGCTCACTCTGTCTTCAGGGTCATAGCACTCCGTCCCTCTTGAATCCCGGCTTGTCCCCAAGCCGGAGCAGTTGGGAAGCGTCAATGCTGCAGGTAACTCTAACCATCAAACTAGAACTTAGGAGAGGCAAGAAGAACCCCGAGTAACCAGACAGTGATCCAGTACTGCAATAGGTGTAGTATTATTTGAAGGCTCAGAGGGAACATCAATTGTAGTGCTGACCTGAATGTAGGGGACAATATGTGCTTTGAGCTGGGATACATGCACCACAGGATGGATCTTGCAGGTATCAGGTAAGTCAAGTTTGTTTGCCACTTGTCCAACTCGCTACAGGATTCTGAAAGGGCCATAGAATCGAAATGATAATTTCTGATTGCTCCTAGCCGCCATGGATGTCTGAATGTAAGGCTGCAATTTCAGGTAAACCAAATCCCCAACTTGGAATACTCTTTAAGTTCTGTTCTTGTCAGCTTGGGACTTCATTCTTTGTTGAGCCCTAGTTAGCTGCTGCTGAATGAAACGTGTGAGCAATTCCCTGTCCTTTAGCCACTGTTCCAGATCTGGGATTGAGCATGCACTGGGGTTGGAAATGCCAAAGTGCCTTGAGGGGTCACCATAGAGCACCTCAAATGGAGTATGGCCGAGAGCAGAATGGTAATTAGTGTTGTACCAGAACTCTGCTAGCGGCAGCCACTTACTCCATTGTTTAGGACAGGAGTGTGCAGTACATCTGAGAAATGCTTCCAGACACTGATTTAATCTCTCTGTTTGACCGTCTATCTGTGGGTGATAGGAAGAACTCATGAGTAGTTGGGTGTCGGAGAGCTTTAAGAGTTCTTGCCAAACTGATGTTGTAAATATCTTATCTCTGTCAGATATTATAGCAGTGGGCAGTCCATGTAACTTGTAGACAGTATTTAGATAAGTTTGTGCCACTTGGAGGGCAGTGAAAGGATGTGATAAAGTCATGAAGTGAGCATATTTGCTGAATTTATCTATGACCACTAAAATGACATCCTGCTTATTAGATAGTGGTAGGCCCTCAATAAAATCCATACTGACCACAAACCATGGTGAAGTTGGGACAGGAAGAGGTTCTAGCAAACCTGGGTACTTGACATGTTCATGTTTGGCCTATTGACAAGTGGGGCATTCCTTGATGTAAGCTATGGAGTTCTTTATATGTGGCTAGGCAAACAGGGATTTAATCCTGTGATAGGTGCCATGGAATCCTAAGTGCCTGCCAATGCCACTACTGTGCACAGCCTGGAGGACATGTTGCTGAGCCAATGCATTATTGTGTGACACTTCAGGTGTCTAGCTATTAGAACCTAAGTTTTGTGTGCATTTTGTGTATTTACCCTTGTGTGATAGTCAAAAAATTTCAATGCAAATTAAGGGCATATATGTATTTAAACAAAATTACTAGCCCCTTTTTGCAAAAAGTTTTAACATAGGAAGTATTTTCAAATTTATGAAGGGCTTTCTTGCAAATATGCTAGTAATCATTACTTTGGCAGCTTTGTTGCAAATAAGCCCCAAATTTATTGAATTTTGCTATCAAAAAGGTGTTTTCCTTTATTAATTCAAGTTCTTCCAATTTTTTCAAAATACTTAAAAATTCTTTGATCTAATGAAAATTTGCACAACATGAAAGTTGTAGATCTTGAAAAACTGAATAACTTTCATTTTGGGAACTTTTTCATTTGAGCCCTAGAATAGTGGGAAATTTTTGTTTACAGTGGAACCCCTGAAGTTTTCACAATTTCTAGGAAGGTCCCTCCCATCTTTCTTCCACCTGCAGCTCCACCGGAGCTCTGCACCGCATGCCACCGCCGGTTTTCCCCGCCGTTAGTTGGCCCCGTGCCGCCGTTGGAGCGCCGGCTAGCTTCCCTGCACCTCCTGGACCTCACCAACCCTCGCTGGCACTACCTCCCTCCTCCACGCAGCACCACCGATCTCGCCGCCCCTGTTCTTCTGCTCCGGCAAGTGCGCTGCCGCTGTTTCCACCCCCGAGTAGCCGCACCGCCTCGAAGCACCATCTTGTTGCCTCCACGCATCGCAAGCAAGCTCCCGCCGCCTTTTCCCTCACCCCTTCTGGATATCCGCGCTTGCGCCACGCCGCCCACCCGCAACACCTCGCCGGGCGCCCGCGGGTAATCGCCGCCGTGGCCGATTTCGCCCATCTCTCCTGCCAAGTTCATTCCTAGGCTTCACCTCTCGCTCATCCACTCCCTATTAGACCTATAAAAGGCCCAGATGAGCCCCCTCGCCGCCATAAACCCGCCGCCACCTATCTTCCTCTCCGGCGAGCTCTACTCCACCGCGAACCCGCCGCTCCCGACCTTCCCCAACCTCCATGACACTCTAGTAAGCTTTGCCTCCACCCCGTGGAACTCCTTGGCCTCTTTCCTCTGCCAATCCGTCACAGGAGCCACCTTCGCCGCCGTGTGCCTTCGCCGCCGCATTCTGCTCATCGCCGTCGACCTCCTCCGGCCACCCCGCGTCACACCCAAGCCATCTTGCAGGTGTGCCACGACCTCCTGAAGCTCCCTAGCCCCCTGGTCCTCGTTGCCGGTGAGCCACCTCGCCGGAATTTGGCCGGCCTTCCTCTTCTTTGCGCCGGCCATGCTTGAGGACCCGATTGCTCTAAGACAAATCTTTCCGAGGTCCTTTTTGTAAAAGTTCAAATCTTTTCCTTTTTCTTTTCTAGTGAACTTTGATAAATACTAGAAAAATGTAGAAAAATCAGAAAAATATGAATTTAATTTTGTTGTGTTCCTTTTAATCAGATCTATCATCTGGTGTGATGAGTTTGAAATGTTTCCTTGTATAGCAAGTTCCAAAAATAAATATTATTAATGGCTCTTTTTAATTATAACTTTTGCTCTAAAGCTATTCCTTAAGTGATCTTTGAACCTTATATTCTTTAAGGTGCATCTAGCTCCTTAAAAATTTTGTAAACCCTTTTTCAAACTTTAACATATACTAATAAAAATTTTATTGTATTTTGTTTATGCTTTTACAAATTTAATTAAAACCTTTTTGTGGATTGTTTAATTGGTTAATTTCGAACCCTTTAGTGAAGGAAAGCTATACTCAAGCACTTCATTAATTTCTAAATATTGCATCTCATTTAGAAATCACCCCGCTAATTGACGGAATATACGAGCTCACCCAGGAGCCAGAAGGGAACTTTTCTGAAGCTCAGGCCAACGTGGTCGATTTAACTGAAGCTCCGAACTTTGGTTCGGAAGAGCCAGAATTTACTGACCCTACAGACACCTCTGCAGGCAAGCCCCGGAGCATAATCCTATTATTTTAAATTATGCAATCTATTTACTTGCGCATTTAAGTTATTGGAGTTGATTGAAAACCCTAGTTGCGTAATCTTAGGTACCTATTGACTGAACACTAGATTTGAGTCGGAGTTAAATACTATGCTAATAGGATCGGTAAAAGTCGAGTGATTGCCTGTCACTCGCGAGCTTTATAGGAGTTGATTGTTTACTTTCTTGTAATCACTATAAGGATCATGAGCGGATTTATTGAAGTCCGTATGTGTTGATGAACTTGATAAGGCCGCAGTGTGTGGTAGCGGTAGTTAAGCATTTGAAAGTACTACCCACATGCCATAAATATGGTACGCGGCAAGCCTAGTAACTAATCGGCCCGGCAAGTGGACTTTACCCGACTCTCTCTTAGAGATAGGAAGTTAAATTTTAACTAAAGTTTATTTTATGTTGCACAATAAACCACGGGTGCAGAGAAGAGCGGTTCTCTGTAGTCGGGGAGAGTGGCCCTGATCCATGAACCGAAATGAGAAGCCAACGGTTGCTTAGGAGTGACTCAATAGTGCTCCAAGCGTGTGTGTTAGGTTTACCTTGCAAGGATTGAAAATCGGTTCAAACTGTTCCGCCTCTCACGGATTTTGAGACTACTTAATCTCTTTGCCCCAAAGAGTAAGAACTTGAACAAAGTTGATACTCAATATTGTTGGATGCAAATAATTTCTATACCATTCTTGTATAGATAGGTGCAAATCTAGAATGGTTAATCCAACTAGAATTTGAAAGCTAAAATTTGACCTTAAGGATCTACTCTTTGTTGCTTTTCAGCAAAAGAAACTCCAGAGCCTTCACAAACATTTCATGTCTAGTTAAAGGGCTATGTTATACCATTAGACGGGTCAGTCTTGCTGAGTATTAGTATACTCAGACTTGCTTTTGATAATGTTTTCAGGAATGCTTTCCGATGACCAAAACACTAGTTCAACTTGGCCTAGTGGTTTACTTGCTGGCTGGACGATGGAATGGGAACCATCCACCAGCTATGATTCGAATGAATGATGTCATGTTCGGGCTTGTCATGACATCTATCCCACGACGGTTGTATATAGTTGTGTGTTACTTTCCGCTGCTGGACCTCTTCTTTATAGTTTGTTTCTATGAAACCTATTCCTTTGGAATAAAACTGTAAGAGCTAAAGTTTTGGCTTGCTAGCTTCGAAACTTTGATGTAAATTATACTCCTTATCTATGTGATGTAAAATATTGTGGAATTGTTGTATCTCTAACTCGCCTTCGTGGGAGATGTATACTTGTGTTACGATCCGATATCAAGTGGCTATATCGGGATGTTACCCGAAGGACCAGTAATTATACCGGTTGAGGTGCTTTTAGATGTGTAGTGCACTCGAACTAGTGTAATTCAAACTGGTTCTGCCACAGCTGGTATCAGAGCAGGCAAGTATACTCCGGGTGGTACAACAAACCTTAGAAAGGTTTTGAATAAAAGATGTGCTCAACAAAGTGTTTACAAAAATGTGTCGGACTCGTTAAGGATGGTGCTTAGACCGTAAAGCCCTAGGGTGACGATTTATGGGTATTATAAGGTGGCTTTTAACTGTTTGTTTTCTGCAGGTACACTAACTATGTTTCGATAGGCTAAGAACGGTTAGGATCCTTCGACTAGATTTTATAGAGAGAGATGTATGCCACCGAAATTAACCACGTAAGACCAAAGGTATTTGGCAGTTATTTTTGGTTGTGAGGACGATAGAACGTGCATGCATTGTTTAAAAACTTGAACAATGTGCTTTGTTGATTGATTGATAGTAAAATGGTGAGTGCCTTATTCTAAAACCTAGATTTAGTGACCTTAGGAGAGGTAAGCTACTTGAGACTAGGATGAGTTTTTGTACCATTGATCTTTTGTTCAAGGAAGTTTCAAAGTGATCAACTAGCCTTGTTTGTAGTTTGATCATTCCTGGATTCTTATGAAACTCCATGCTTCAATGAATCAGAAGCATACTTTTCTGCCCACAAGTTAATGGATCAGGAGACATACAATAACTTGGAAGGTTTTGAAAATGCTAGTGAGCCATCAACCACCTCATCGTCAACACTGCACAACCTAGTGGAATTAATAGCTGCCCAAAATGATGTGCTCCGCCAACTTTTTCAAGGACAACAGACGATTCAGTAGTTACTGCAGCAACAACAGCACCAATTGAGAGAGTACCCTATCTACCAACCTCAGGTTGTAAACTATCAAGAGCCCAATGAAGAGACAAATGAAGAAAAGGATATTTACTCGGACTCCCTTTTACCTCCATCACAACTCCCGATGAAGCCTAGGGAAATGGAGACTCGTAATTCCAAGTGCAGTCTAGACCCCATAGACTTGACTGGATGGGAAATCTCATGCACGGAATTTATCCCAAGTCGTGAACATCAAGCTGTCAAAACTCCTGACCTTGATACAGTTTTCAGAGCAAGAACTCTTTCGTCTATCAAGGAAAAGAGGGACCAAGATCGATACCCTACACACGAAGATGATTCAGCAGGTATGCCAGTAATGTTGCCTTTAGATAACAACCAACCCAGAGGTCCGAGTGACACAAACCACTGCTTCAACTATGGAAGTCCTAGTCACTTCTTTCGAAACTGTTCCCGGGCCAAAACTCAAATTCAAGGTCAAAGTCCTATCGAAATTCCTAGGGACAATAGTAGAAAGAAGAAGATTGAGCGTAGAAGACAAAGGAAGGAGCACAAAGGACAGTAGAATGAATGCAAGAGGCAAACTGATCTCATCATACTAGAACAAACAAATCTCACTTCTCTTGCAGAACTTCCTGCCAGCATATCAGCAAGGATAGTTGGAAGAAACCTCATTTGCCTTTCTTGTGCAATTAACTAACCTTGAAGACCGAAAATGGTGTATGGAGACATCACTTGTAGCATAGTAGTATGGGAGTAGGTTGTGACTTTTGTAGTATCCATCACCATGACTGTAACATGAAGCTTGGAATAAATGGCGATGTTTTTGTGGAAACCTTGTTTTTCTTACATTGTGAGTTGAATTGATTGGATAGCATGCGAGATGTGCATGTTGTTATAATCAATATCATTCAATTTTCAACTGTCTTTATTTTGTTTTAAGCCATTTGATAATGGAAGCAAAGATGAATTATAATCTAATGGATATCTTCCATGATTCAGATGGTGGGCTCTACACATGGTACCCCGGAGGGATTTAGCCATGGCCAGGCTAGTGGACCTCAGCAACCGCCACAACCACCTCCTAGCTTGGCGGAAGTCATGGCCCTGCAGACTGAGCTGATATGCCAACTAGTGCAAGGGCAACAGAATCAGCCACGCTCGCAGTAGCGAGGACGTGAAGATCATGTTCACCAGGCAGCTGGATACCAGGAATTCTTTGGTACCCAACCCTCACTGTTCCATCAGACGGATGAACCTCTGGATGTAGATGCATGGCTTCGGACCATTGAATCAAAGTTTGCCTTACTGCCAGTACCTTGTTCCAAAGCAAACAAGTCTCTCTTCGCTGCCCAGCAGTTATGTTGCACCGCCCGTATCTGGTGGGACAATTATCGTGCCACGCTACCAGCAGACCATGTAGTCCTCTGGGACGAATTCAGGACTGCCTTCAGGGCGCATCAAATTCCCGAAGGACTCATGGACCGGAAGATGAATGAGTTCTTGGCACTGACACAAGGAAACCGCACAGTGCTACAATATGCACAGGTCTTTAATCACCTGTGCCAGTATGCTGGTTATCATGCTGATAGTGATGCCAAGAAGCGGGATCGTTTCCACCACGGACTCAACACCAAGCTTAAAGAGCGCCTCAATCTTGTCCGCCCCAACAGCGTCAATGAGCTAGTAAATCTAGCTATCACTCAGGACAACTGCATAGCAGCGCATCGTGCTGAGAAGAAGAGGAAGGCACCAACTGGACCCTCGGGTGCGCAGCCACCGAGGTATCGTCTGGTGCAGAACACAGTTCCCAGGGCCCCACAAAGGAATTCGCCATCAGGCAGATGGGTTTTCAGGCCACCCCAGCAGCAAGGAGCAGCTAAACCTCCTATGCCTCAGCAACAACAATCTGGGCCACGGCCAAACAATCAACAACAACAGTTTGGGCCAAGGCCAAATAATCAACAACCCAATCGTGTGAATGGTGAAAACCGTTGCTTCATTTGCGGAAGTTTTACACACTTCGTTAGGGCTTGTCCCCGAAATCAGAAGCCTGCCCAAGGTCAAAACTCGAAGCAGAACAACCAGGGCAAGAGCAAGAAGCAGGTTATGCAAGTGTGACAAGGAAAGATTAATTTTACTACTCTTGTAGAACTTCCAGAGGGCGCACCAATCATGACGGCTACATTCTCTATCCATCATAAACCTTCATTTATACTGTTTGATTCTAGTGCAACCCATAGTTTCATTAATGATAAATTTGGGGCAAGACTAGGATTGGATTCTAATCCTACTAAGGCATCATACCTGATCACCACACCTGGTGGTAAAATAGCTTCTAATCAAATCCTTAGACGTGTGCCAATTCAGTTGGGTAGCAGGTTGATTAAAACAGACATGATTTCTTTAAGTCTAGAAGGTATGGATGTTATCCTGGTTATGGACTGGATGACCCAATATAACGTACTGTTAGATATCTCTTCTCGATCCGTTGAGATCAATTCACCATACCAAGGAACCACTACTCTTTATCTTCCACCACCAGAGTACACTACTCCTTGTACCTTTGCCATGAAAGATATCAAACTAGAAGACATTCCGGTATTGTGCGAGTTTGCGGATGTCTTTCCAGATGACTTGCCCGGGCTACCTCCTGATAGAGATATTGAGTTTGTGATCGAGTTACAGCCAGGCACAGCTCCTATCTCTAAAAGACCCTACCGGATGCCACCAAAAGAGTTAGCAGAATTGAAGATCCAGCTTCAAGACCTTCTGGATAAAGGTTACATTTGACCAAGTGCTTCACCATGGGGTTGCCCAGCTCTATTCGTGAAGAAAAAGGATGATAGTTTGAGGCTATGTGTGGATTATAGACCTGTTGTCGGTCGAAACCCACCGGCGAGCAGCGATAGGCAACACGAAGAGCCGGGAGGTCGCCGGGGCATTGGCAGGCACTGCTCCCTCGTCGACGGCCTGCAATTCCGTCACGTGCCCGGAGGTTTCGTGGAAAACCGGGTGTGCCACCTGACCTATACCCGATCACGAGGGTGCGAACGTGCTTCAAACAGTTTCCTGTGTACAAAAACACGTGTAAACATAAGTCCGAGCCGTGGTCGGCTCCCCGGGACGACTCTTGCATCGGCTTTAAAGAGCCGATCGAGTTCCAGTGTCAGATTGGATCTGCACCTATCCAGATATTGATGAATAAAGAAAATAACTGTAAAGCTGCTTCAATTAAATCTAGTCAATCCAATCCACGATGGTAAAAGCTTCACTGCTAGATCGGAACATCCTACACGTGACTGGGCCTAATGAACGTAATAGATAACTAAACCAAAACCCAAAACAGAGGCCTAAGAACTAGCAAGAGCCGATTCCCGGAACAATCCCTATTAAGGCTAAGATAAAGCATCTAGTACGCCACCGGATCATCCAACCCGTTTGCAAGGCCTAATCTAACAGATATTACGCCAACTCTTAGAGATAAGAGCAAACCATAACAGATTAGATCTAATAGACATAAAAGAAGAAGGATGTTGTCTCTGTGCAACTAATTCTATGCGACAAGAACTAGCATAAGATTAAAACATGACTACACAGAAACAACATGATATTCGTAGATGATAAGCAACGAAGCACAACAGATCCACCAAAAGCCATGCTACGAACATCAGGATAACTAGCATTACTCGCCATCAAAAACGCTTCAGTACGAGTAATACCAAGGTAAAAGCAAGAACAACGCTGCCCTGATCGCGAGAAGCGATCAGGGCAGCATGGCGCTTACTTGGATGAAAACTCTAGGATTAGGGATGGCGATGCGCCGAGATTGTTGTTTGCGAGATGTGATGATCTTCTCCTTTATGAATAACATAGGGTACATATTTATAGTCCGGAGACTTGGGAAACAATCTAAACTAATCTTGTCCCGATCGGACTCTATCTCTAATCTTAAACTAAATCTAAGGATACATGGCCCATGTGGCCCAAATGCTCATGCAGGAGTCGATTTACAAGCCTTGTTAATCTTCTGCTTTAAGCCCATTTTGCTTTCAGCCCATAAATTAATCCTGTTAATTTATGGCGATAACACATGCCCCCTGGTTTTGGCAATGATAGTTCCAAAACCACTCCGTCGCTTCATCTTCCCGTTAATGCTCATTAAAACTGCTGCAACCACCAAGGAAGACGCAACGTCTCTGCAACTGGCTTCTCGTAGAATGTGAAACTGCCGATCCGTCTTCATCTTTTCACTATTTAATCTCACCCCGAATCGGCTCTTCTTCACAGCGAACTCCTTCTTCTTCCCAAAGCCAGTAGCGCAGAAAACCCCAATCCTTCACCAGCCATGGCCATCTCTTCTTCCTCTGGCTCCAACTCTTTTGGAGATTCCTCTTCTTCCTCCTCCTCATCTCCTTCTTCTTCTCCCCTCTCCGCCTCCTCCATCGACTGTATCCCAGAGAGCCGAGAGCCGACCCCCGAATGGGACCCGATAGCAGCGTATGAAGCGCTGGCTCCTCTGCATTGGGATGCAGAGGAGTTCGAATTCGGGGTCATCTCCGAGGAGGACGAGCCCGAAACTGAAGGAGAAGACCTCCGGCTCCTGTTCCAGGAGGAGTCGGAGAGCGGCGAGGAAGAGGACCCCTCTTCGGACGGAGTCGACTCCTCCTCGGAAGAGGAGATCGACTCTCCCTCCGATGATGACGAGCCGATGGGCGGAAAGCCCTTCCGGTTCCTCAGGTCCTCTAAGGAGGACAGCGAGGAAGAGAACAGCGGCGACGGCGACTGCTGGAGCGACTCCGGGTCTGAAGGCGGCAGCAGCGCCTTCAGCAGCGACGACGACGACGACGATGACAGCGACGACGACGGCAGCGGGGATGCGCCGGCCCGAAGCCCAAGCATCGTAGGTACTAGGTACCTACGAGCAGTAGCAGTAGGTAGCATCGTAGGGGTAGGATCACAAAGCCGAAGGATTGATTCCTTTGTAAAATCGGCTTTCCTTGTAATGATCTTTATTTTTAATGAAGTCGAATTTCCTTCAATTCCGTGTATATCCGCTTACTTTTCAAAAAAGCCGATGGCAACGCATCAGGCTTCTATAAATATCCAAGAGCCAACAAAATTCAAACTAGAAGCAACCCGCACAAGAATAGAGTATCACTTCCAACTTGAACAGAACTCGACGAACTCTCAAATTCGAGCGTAATTCGAAAACCAAGCTCTACAAATTCGAGCAAGAACTCTCCAAGCAGCCGAAATTCGAATCAGAACCCTCAGCAACCAAACCCTAAGTCAACGGATCTGAACCATGGCAGATTCTGCAGCTCAGACGACAAGCTCCGCAATCGATGATGCTGCAATCTGCGGCCTGAAGGTAATATTCGGCCTAATCCTTTAGTTTTCTTCAGCTTACCAAGCCTCTGAAACACTAAACTCTGAAACATGACACCATATGCATACTTCTGAATTTCTGAACTTCAGGTGTCAGACATCCTTCTACCGCATCTCTCCAATCCAAAATCTTTCTGTCTTGGCCCACAAACCCATGAAAACCCCATAGATTTGATCTCTTGTGAAGCAAATAGGATTCCTTTTGTGAATCAAAACATCGATCTGAACCTCTGGTCCAACTGCTTGAGAGCCTAGCCTAATCCCCCTGAGAGCTGGATTACATGGTATAGCAGAGTAGCAAAAACCTATATGCCCTTGTGGCAGGATTTGAACATAGCTGATGCACTTAGCTTATCACTGTCACCCCTTGACAAAGATGAAAATCTTCTGAAAACCATCGGTTATTTCTGGTCTGATGCTCTGAACTACTTCTTCTTCGGTCATGGACCCATGACCATTACTCTGCTAGATGTTACCATGATCACTGGCCTAGACATTGGATCTCCTAATCCTGCTGCCCACAAAATGGCAGAAGTCCCCTTCAAACTCTCTTCCAAAATTAACTGCACAAACTGGGGCACTTACATGAATCAGCACATGAAAACAAAAGGTCCAGTGACTGAGAAGGAACACACAGCCTTCTTAAATCTTTGGCTAGAGCACTTCATCTTCTGTGGTCCTTCCTTAGCTCCAACTAAGAACTATCTCCCCTTGGCCTATCACCTGGCCCATGGTAATCACACCGGCCTAGGCAACGATCGACCAGCCGCCATCGTTCCCGGTCGCGGGCTCTTCTCCCGAAGTTCTTGATCTTCGAGTTTACGCTTCCGGGTAGCCGTTCGTCACCTTCGGCGCGGTGGAGATGAAATCCTTCGGACCGAAGGTCTTGGAGTTTGCGCTTGCACTTCAGGGCAGCTATCCATTACCTTCGGTCCTCAGAAGGTGATATCCTTTGACCCGAAGGTCATGGTCTTCGAGCTTGCGCTTCTTAGTGTTCATCCGATACCATCGGGTGCGCTTAGCTCCATTTCGTTGTGGCCCTGCAAACAGGTTAGGGAGCATTTCTGAGGGTGAGGGCTTGACCCGAAGGTCCAATCCCCAACAGTAGCCCCTCGAGGGCAAGGTCCGAAGCCGACGGTCCGAACCCTTGTTAATGAAGAAGATTGCGCGTAACCTTCGGGAAGCTCCCGAGGAAAAACGTCTCCCGAACCGTCGGCTGCAACGGTTGGTTTTTGTTGTGTACGTGTCGTTGCCTGATTGCGCCGCTTGGGCTGACGTCTCCTCGGTTTTACCGCTAGAACTGTTCCTTTTCACCGCCTATATAAGCGGAGGAGGGGGGTAAAACCTGTGCCCTTTCGAGCTTTGCTATCCTTCGTCGCTTTTTGCCATAAAGCATTTTGTCCGAAGGTTCTTGTGCGCGGTGAAGCTGCTTGTTTTCCTC
Source organism: Panicum virgatum (assembly GCF_016808335.1). Classification (NCBI taxonomy): domain Eukaryota; kingdom Viridiplantae; phylum Streptophyta; class Magnoliopsida; order Poales; family Poaceae; genus Panicum; species Panicum virgatum. The sequence continues at coordinate 44,617,744 of NC_053143.1, forward strand.
GGTGTAAGTAACTTTGAGGCACATGGCTCGCACTAAACAGACAGCGAGGTTGATCGAAGGTTCGTTTGAGTATTTGTTTGTAATTTGACTTCGTTTTTTTGTTTACTTTTGTAGTTATGGCATTCATTAAGAGGGCAGTTCTCCGTACAGACTCTGGTCCAGCTTTTGAAGGAGAGGCGGGTGGTTCGTAGCCTTCTCAGCAGCAGCAGTCCAGCGAAAGCCTTTCGGCTGTTTCTGCGGACGTGTCGGATCTGATGGCTCCGGAGAAATGTAAGACTCTGCTTTTCGAGCCATCTGTCGTATCTCAGAGCATGATAGACTTCTACGTTACGAAGGGCTACTTCGCCGCGGGGGTTTGCCACCCTCCGGGGGCAGAATTGATTCCTGTACCGGAGACCGGCGAGGTTGTAGTCTTTAAGGATTTTTTTACAGCGGGACTTAGACTTCTGATGGATCCAATTGTGCCGAAGCTTTTGGAGCCATTCAACGTGAAGCTACACCATTTCACTCCGAACGGGATTGTTACATTGTCCAAGTTTCTGTGGGTAGTGCGGAGCTTCGGAGGGGAGGTGTCTGTGGATGCATTTTGCAAGCTCTTTCAGCTACACTGCCAGCCTCAGAAGGTCTATGTAGATGACGATGATGAGCTTAGCGAGGTTCAGAACGGTTGCTGCACCTTCGTTCCTCGTAAGCCGAACAAAAGGACTGGCCTGTTGAAGGTTATGCTCTCGACAGCTTACAAGAACAAGTGGGAAGGGAACTGGTTGGAATACTGGTTTTACGCGATGATTGGCTTCCCCGATCCCGAAGGTTCTAGCGAGGAGAAGTATCTCCTTGCTTCGGACATTGAGATGTTCGATCACGTTTATCAGCCTGCCTTCAACAAACGAGGGCCAGGTTTCAAGTCGTGCCTGGAAGCTTTCATGTCAGCTTGCCAAGTTTGTGGTGGCCGGGATGCTGTCGAGGAGTTTCTGGCTGTGAAGGTTTGGCCACTGGCTGCTGGCTGGTCTCCGTTGAGGTTCGAGCGCAAGCGCTTTGTTGGTTTGAAGTACGATGTCATTTCTCTAGTTTTTGGGCTTTGGAGACCTGAAGGTGGTAGTGATGAAGTTATTGTTGACGAGCTAGAGCGTCAGGCCGCGGAGATTCTTGGGCCATGGAACAAAAAGGAGTACCGTTCTTTGGTGGAGGTGTGTGGAGGAAACATTCGGTTGAACCGTTGCCTAGCTGAGATGGGCGTCGCTTACGAGCCTCGTTCGGTCCCGGCTAACGCCGTTCCTAGGATGACTCCGCCGGGGAACGTAGGTTCGAAGGTTCCTGAGGCGAAGTCTAGAGGAAAGGCTAAGGTGGAGTTGGCGGGGAGCTCCGGGTCTACCGGTAAGCGGGGGCGCGGTCGCGGTCGGAAACCTTCGAGCACGAAGGTTTCAGTTGCGCGGGCAGAGAGCGCGAAGAGAAAAGCGCAAGATGAGGAGGTTTCTTCGGGCGACAGCAGTACGCCCTCATTTATGGAAGAGCTCATGGGGACGGTGGGCGGGGAGATTGTAGTTCCCGAAGGGAGGCTTTTTAGATCCCGTTATGATCTTAACGATGAGTACAGGACCATGCTTTTCGGTTCCGGCCGTCGGGTTGAGGTTGCGAAAGTGTTGATTAATCTTCATTGTTCATCCGAAGGTATGACAAAATGCCGGAGGATTCAGAGCCTCGTCAAGACTGGGACCAAGCCTGCGGACCTTCTGAAGCCGCCCATGCCGAAGGGGGCTTCCTCGACGGCCGATGGCACAAAAGTCTCGGCTCCTGCGCCGAAGGTCACGCAGCCTGTTCTTGCATTGAACATCGAGGAGGGGGAGGTCTTGGTGGGTGAGACGCTGATGGCGCTTAGAGGTGGGGAGGCTCGTGGAGGTTCCTCTGCTCCATCTTCGGACAAGGAGGTGGAGGCTTTGGAGGGAATGACCTTCGACGAATCTGGTAAGTTTCACGTACTTGACCTTTCCTGATTTCCTAGTTCGTTCGCCGCTTCCGAAGGGGTTTTTACATTGTTTATTTTCTGCAGCTGTATCGGCGTCGATGCAACAGCTCCTGGCCGCGATGCAAGGGCCTGGCGCGACTGGGATTCTCCCTCCCGAGAAAGGTGTGGGGTCTTGTTTTGTTTATCTCTTGTTCAATTTTTAGTGTTCCCGAAGGTGATTTTGTTTTTTGATTCAGGGTTTAACGCAGCTGTGGCGGAGGCATCTACCTCTGACGCTGCTTTCATCATTGCTGATCTGAGCAAGAAACTTGCCCACGCCAGCCGAGCTTTGATGCAGAAGGCCAAAGCGGATGCGGACCTTCGGGTGGCGAGTGCTACCGAAAGACTAGGTTTGGCTGACAAGCTCCGGCAGGCTGAGGCTGAAAATCTCGTTTTGAAGGATGAGAACCAGCAACTGAAAGCCATGTGTTCGAGGCTAGAGTCTATTGCTTCGGATAACGAGAAGGTTCTGGAGAGCCTTCGGAGGACCGTGGAGGCTGATGCGAACGAGAAGGCTGAACTTAAGAGTAGGATCTCCGAGCTTGAGTGGGTTCAGGCTAAAGTGACTGAGCTCGAGCGGGTCATACCCGAGGTTGCTAGACGGGCCGAAGGTGTTTACCGGGAGTACAAGAAGGCTCTTTCTGCCCTTGGGGCTAAGCCTTTGCCCTTGATTGAGCCAGTCGAAGGTCCACAAGTTTTCTTCCTGCTTTTGGATTGGCTGTTGTCCGAGTTTGAAGGCCTCGGTGAGGTGATGAGTATCGCCAATGACAACGCGGCCTCTGTCTCCTTCGAGGGGCTTGTTGGAAATCTTCTTCGTGCCGGCGCAGTTGACCTTGCCCGACTCGATGATTTTCAGTATGTGCCCTACGAAGGCTTGGCAGCGGAGGTGGGAAGAATTCAGGATGTGAAGGCTGCATTCTTTGAGCGTTTCTGGGAAACTTCTGGCAAAGTTGCCGTTCGGACTTTGGCAGCCGCAGCTGCTGAGGTAGGTTTGGTTCTAGCAACTTTTCATTTTTTTTGTTTGTTTTTAATTGATTTCGTCTGTTTGGTGCAGGAGGGGACTCCTAATCAGCCTTCGGAGGACAATCGTTTGTCCGAGGATCGGAGGTCCCCTTCGGAGAATGTTGCTGCTGGTGCTTCGGGGGCTCAGGTGTAGATTGGCTTGTAGTTTATTTTGGTAGTTTTCCGGCACTTTGGATTGTAAATATTCCCCTACTGTAGGACGCAAACAGTGCTAGGGTATTGATGAGCTGGGTGGCTTTCAGCCTTGCTCATCCTGGATGCAGCGTTGCAGAGTACTTATGCTGGTCCGGTCGTGATTCATTGTAACTTTTGTTTTGTTGTCTGAATGCTACCTTCGCGAGGCCTTTCAAATTGTATAATATTCTTTCTAGGCCTGTTATTGCACCTTTCGGGATGCTTTCCTGTGTTTATCCTTCGATTTGTCGTTCTGGATGCGACCTTCGAGAGAATTTTTTTTCTCATCCTTCGAGGTGCTCTGAAATGCGCATCCTTCGAGATGGTTTGACGTGTGCATCCTTCGAGATGCTTTGGTGTGTACATCCTTCGAGATGGTTTGATGTGTGCATCCTTCGAGATGCTTTGGTGTGTGCATCCTTCGAGATGCTTTGGTGTGTGCATCCTTTGAGATGCTTTGCTGATTGCATCACTCGAGATGCTTTGTTCTCATCTTTCGGGATGCTCTGATATGTGCATCCTTCGAGGTGCTATGTTACACTTCGTTATTGGTGTTAGGACCCGAGGAGTTAAGTGCGAGAGGAATTTTAAGAAAAACGTCTCCCCCCTTTCTCGCACTTGGTTTGTTGGTGTCCCTTTTTGTGCGTTAGTGCTTTGCTGGTCGTTTCCTTCGGTTGACAAGTTGTAGCCATAAGAGGCGATGCGCGCAAATTTTGTTCTTGGAAAAACGTCTCCCCCCTTCCTTGCGCGGCGTTGCCTCATAGGATAGTCGAATGATGGATGCCGAGGGTTCGGAAAGAAAAAACGTCTCCCCCTTTTCTGGCATCCGTCTTTCGATTCTTTCAAGTTGCTTTTTTGCCTTAGGTTTTTTGGTTCGGACCATTTGTAAGGTTGAAGCCTTGGCGTTTTTGCACTTATTGTGCGTTTGCTTTTTTGCCGAAGGTTTTATGGTTCGGACCATTTGTAAGGTCGAAGCCCTGGCATTTTTGCACTTATTGTGTGTTTGCTTTTTTGCCGAAGGTTTTTTGGTTCGGACCATTTGTATGGTCGAAGCCCCTTGGTGTTTTTGCACTTATTGTGCATTTGCTTTTTTGCCGAAGGTTTTTTGGTTCGGGCCATTTGTATGGTCGAAGCCCCTTGGCGTTTTTGCACTTATTGTGCGTTTGCTTTTTTGCCGAAGGTTTTATGGTTCGGGCCATTTGTATGGTCGAAGCCCCTTGGCGTTTTTGCACTTATTGTGCGTTTGCTTTTTTGCCGAAAGTTTTTTGGTTCGGGCCATTTGTATGGTCGAAGCCCCTTGGCGTTTTTGCACTTATTGTGCGTTTGCTTTTTTGCCGAAGGTTTTTTGGTTCGGCCCATTTGTAAGGTCGAAGCCCTGGCGTTTTGATAAGTATGCAAAGTTTGCGGCTTCTGCGTACTTTGCTAACTTACTATTTTTGTGCAGTATGTAAATGCTCCCCGAAGCTTGCCTTCCGGGCTGTTTCGGCGAAGGTGACACTTGGTTGATGGGAAATTCATTGTATTGAGAGTTTACACTGGGTCCGCCTCATCAAAAACCTCACCTCCTGTGCGGAGTTTCCCCTTGTGAGGAAAAGAGTACGGCCCGTTTACATTGTATGAAATAACTGTAAATAAATGCGAAGGTCCGCAATCGCTTATAGCTTCGACCAAAATAAGCAACCAGTGATTGCTTATCACTGGGTCCACGGTGGGCGCCGCTGTTGGGATCTTTGCTTTGTAGATGCCCAGACAGGGAGCATGAACAGTAGGAAAGGTGGCAATGAAAGTAAGTGTCGAACTCTCCAATAATAATCAGAAATTTCAACCCTTTATACTGTGGAGAGAGGGGGCTATTTATACCCCTAGCCCTCGACCAGGTTTTCCTAAATTGCCCCCTCCCAACTTATTTACAGCTCACTCTTGGCCGATTCCGGGGTAAAATTATAAGGTGAGAGGTTTACAAATCCGACCTTCTCACGTATTCGGAAGGTGTACAACTCCGACCTTCTTACATACTCACGTTTTACTCACATGTCTTCAGTTGACGAAGGTCACCATAACCTTCGGGTACCTCCGGGAATTTGGGTCATGTAGGTTCCATCAACGATCGACCAGCCGCCATCGTTCCCGGTCGCGGGCTCTTCTCTCGAAGGTCTTGATCTTCGAGTTTACGCTTCCGGGTAGCCGTTCGTCACCTTCGGCGCGGTGGAGGCAAAATCCTTCGGACCGAAGGTCTTGGAGTTTGCGCTTGCGCTTCAGGGCAGCTATCTGTTACCTTCGGTCCTCAGAAGGTGATATCCTTCGACCCGAAGGTCATGGTCTTCGAGCTTGCGCTTCTTAGTGTTCATCCGATACCTTCGGGTGCGCTTAGCTCCATTTCGTTGTGGCCCTGCAAACAGGTTAGGGAGCATTTCCGAGGGTGAGGGCTTGACCCGAAGGTCCAATCCCCAACAAAATCTACGTTGTCGAGAGCGCCTTCAGGCGAGAACCCCTTCCACTTAATGCCATGGTTGCGGGTCCTCTCAAAAGAGCCGATGAGATCGGCTTCCAACAGAGCTTTGATCTCATCATACTTCTTCTTGTGTTCAGGAGGGAGCTCTTCATACATGATAGGCTTGGGAGCAGGTTCTTGATCTTGAGCTCCAGACATTGTTGCCGAGAAGCGTCCCACAGGGCGTGCCAGAATGTGTTGTCGGTCGAAACCCACCGGCGAGCAGCGACAGGCAACACGAAGAGCCGGGAGGTCACCGGGGCGCTGGCAGGCACTGCTCCCTCGTCGACGGCCCGCAATTCCGTCACGCGCCCGGAGGTTCCATGGAAAACCGGGCGTGCCACCTGACCTATACCCGATCAGGAGGGTGCGAACGTGCTTCAAACAGTTTCCTGCATACAAAGACACGTGTAAACATAAGTCCGAGCCGTGGTCGGCTCCCCGGGACGACTCTTACATCGGATTTAAAGAGTCGATCGAGTCCCGGTGTCAGATTGGATCTGCACCTATCCAGATATTGATGAATAAAGCAAATAACTGTAAAGCTGCTTCAATTAAATCTAGTCAATCCAATCCATGATGGTAAAAGCTTCACTGCTAGATCGGAACATCCTACACGTGACTAGGCCTAATGAACGTAACAGATAACTAAACCAAAACCCAAAACAGAGGCCTAAGAACTAGCAAGAGCCGATTCCCGGAACAATCCCTATTAAGGCTAAGATAACGCATCTAGTACGCCACCGGATCATCCAACCCGTTTGCAAGGCCTAATCTAACAGATATTACGCCAACTCTTAGAGATAAGAGCAAACCATAACAGATTAGATCTACTAGACATAAAAGAAGCAGGACGTTGTCTCTGTGCAACTAATTCTATGCGACAAGAACTAGCATAAGATTAAAACATGACTGCACAGAAACAACATGATATTCGTAGATGATAAGCAACAAAGCACAACAGATCCACCAAAGCCATGCTACGAACATCAGGATAACTAGCATTACTCGCCATAAAAAACGCTTCAGTACGAGTAATACCAAGGTAAAAGCAAGAACAACGCTGCCCTGATCGCGAGAAGCAATCAGGGCAGCATGGCGCTTACTTGGATGAAAACCCTAGGATTAGGGATGGCGATGCGCCGAGATTGTTGTTTGCGAGACGTGATGATCTTCTCCTTTATGAATAACATAGGGTACATATTTATAGTCCGGAGACTTGGGAAACAATCTAAACTAATCTTGTCCCGATCGGACTCTATCTCTAATCTTAAACTAAATCTAAGGATACATGGCCCATGTGGCCCAAATGCTCACGCAGGAGCCGATTTACAAGCCTTCTTAATCTTCTGCTTTAAGCCCATCTTGCTTTCGGCCCATAAATTAATCCTGTTAATTTATGGCGATAACAAGACCTCACAATGCGGTAACAATCAAAAACAAGTATCCTCTTCCCCGCATAGACATCATGTTTGATCAGTTAGCTGGAGCCAAAGTTTTCTCCAAGATTGATCTCCGTTACGGTTATCATCAAATCAAAATTCGGCCATGTGATATTCCGAAGACGGCTTTCTCTACCAGATATGGACTCTATGAGTATCTGGTTATGTCTTTTGGCCTTACCAATGCACCGGCTTATTTCATGTACCTGATGAATTCGGTGTTTATGCCAGAATTGGACAAGTTTGTCGTTATTTTTATTGACGACATTCTGATCTATTCCAAGGATAAAGAGGAACATGCAAATCACTTACGAGTTGTTCTTCAACGACTCCGGGATCATCGCTTATATGCAAAATTTTCGAAGTGTAAATTCTGGTTGGATAGTGTGAAATTTCTAGGACATACTATCTCCAGTGAAGGCATATCCGACGATCCGAGCAAAGTTCAAGAAGCAATGGATTGTAAGCCCCCTACTTCAGTCCATCAGATCAGAAGTTTCCTTGGCTTAGCCGGTTACTATCGCCGCTTCATTCCGGACTTCTCCAGAATAGCCAAATCAATGACGGAATTATTGAAAAAGGGAGTCGAATTTGTTTGGAATGATAAGTGTGAAGAAGCATTCCACACTCTTTGAGCTCAACTAACTACTGCCCCAGTGCTGGCTCAACCAGATAATACCAAACCATTTGATGTTTATTGTGATACTTCTGGCACTGGACTCGGATGTGTGCTTATGCAAGACAATTGGGTAATTTCTTATGCATCACGAGCACTTCGGAATCATGAGAAGAACTACCCCACTCATGATCTGGAATTAGCAGCAGTTGTTCATGCTCTCAAAATATGGAGACATCATCTTATGGGAACTCATTGCAATATTTATACTGACCATAAGAGTCTCAAGTACATCTTCACACAAGCTGATCTGAATATGAGACAAAGACGATGGCTAGAGCTCATCAAGGACTACGATCTTGAAGTACATTATCACCCCGGCAAAGCAAATGTGGTTACGGATGCACTTAGTCGCAAGTCACATTGTCATTGCTTAGAGGCGGAATCATACAACGAGACTCTATGCAATGAAATGAGAAAGCTGAACCTAGAGATGGTTCCCCAAGGAAGCTTGAGTTACATAGCAATGGAATCCACGCTCCAAGATAGTTTCATCTCAGCACAATTAAAGGATGAAGGTATCAAAATTATCAAGCAAAAGCTAGCTCAAGACGAAGAAAAGTACAAGTGTTTTCATCTGGATCATAAGGGAGTTTTATGGTTCGACAATCGCATTGTTGTTCCTAAGGACCATCAACTCCGAAGGCAAATTCTTGATGAAGCACATTTCTCAAAGTTCTCCATTCATCCCGGAAGTACTAAGATGTATCAAGATCTCAGACAACATTATTGGTGGACCATAATGAAAAGGGAGATAGCCAAGTATGTTTCTGAGTGTGATGTCTGCCGGAGAATTAAAGCCAGTCATCTCAAGGTAGCAGGTACACTTCAACCACTGTCAATCCCATCCTAGAAATGGGAGGACATCAGTATGGACTTCATTGTTGGCTTACCCAACACATCCCAGAAGCATGATTCAATATGGGTGATCGTGGATAGATTGACAAAGACTGCCCATTTTCTCCCCGTGCATACTAATTATTCTGCTAAAAGATATGCAGAAATCTACCTTGATCAAATAGTTCGTCTCCATGGTGTACCCAAGACAATCATATCTAATCGTGGAGCACAATTTGTTGCACATTTCTGGGAGCAACTACAGGCTTCTCTTGGAACTAAGTTGATTCGTAGCTCTGCTTATTATCCTCAAACAGATGGGCAAACCGAAAGGGTAAATCAAATATTTGAGGAAATGCTCAGAGCATGTGTCATCCAGTATGACAAAAACTGGGATAAATGTTTAGCCTTAGCAGAATTTTCCAACAATAATAGCTACCAGTCCAGTTTGAAGATGGCACCATTCGAAGCATTATATGGCCGAAGATGTCGGACTCCATTGAGTTGGTCACAAACCGGAGAGCGCAAAATCTTTGGACCTGACTTAGTAACTGAAGCGGAGAACAAGGTGAAAACTATCCAAGCGAATCTCAAGGCAGCTCAATCTCGTCAGAAAAGCTATGCAGATAAGAGGAGAAAGCCATTGCAATTCGAAGTTGGGGATCACGTATATTTGTGGGCATCTCCAACTAAAGGTGTTCAATGGTTCGGCATAAAAGGAAAGTTAGCGCCTCACTACATTGGACCTTTCGAAATCCTTGAAATATGTGGACCAGTGGCTTACCGAATTCAACTTCCTTCTCGATTAGCAGCTATCCATGATGTTTTCCACATCTCTTAGCTCAAGAAATGTGTTAGAGTCCCTGAGGAGATTGTTGAACAACAAGACTTGGAAATAGAGTCAGATCTATCATATGTGGAACATCCAATGAAAATCCTCGACACTAAGGAAAGAAGCACCAGAAGAGCAAAGGTTAAAATGTACAAGATCCAATGGAACAATCACACCAAGGAAGAAGCCACCTGGGAAACAGAGCACTACCTCCAACAAAATTTTCCCAACTTCCTTAGAACGAATCCAGGTACCTAACCTTCCAGTCCATTTCCTACTCTGGAATCTCGGGACGAGATTCTTTTTAGGGGGGAAGGTTATGACACTTCAGGTGTCTAGCTATTGGAACCTAAGTTTTGTGTGCATTTTGTGTATTTACCCTTGTGTGATAGTCAAAAATTTTCAATGAAAATTAAGGGCATATATGTAATTATACAAAATTACTAGCCCCTTTTTGCAAAAAGTTTTAACATAGGAAGTATTTTCAAATTTATGAAGGGCTTTCTTGCAAATATGCTAGTAATCATAACTTTGGCAGCTTTGATGCAAATAAGCCCCAAATTTATTGAATTTTGCTATCAAAAAGGTGTTTTCCTTTATTAATTCAAGTTCTTCCAAATTTTTCAAAATACTTCAAAATTCTTTGATCTAATGAAAATTTGCACAACATGAAAGTTGTAGATCTTGAAAAACTGAACAACTTTCATTTTGGGAACTTTTTCATTTGAGCAAAATAATAGTGGGAAATTTTTGTTTACAGTGGAACCCCTGAAGTTTTCACAATTTCTAGGAAGGTCCCTACCACCTTTCTTCCACCTCCAGCTCCACCGGAGCTCTGCACCGCACGCCGCCGCCGGTTTTCCCTGCCGTTGGTTGGCCCCGTGCCGCCGTTGGAGCGCCGCCTAGCTTCCCTGCACCTCCTAGACCCCACCAACCCTCGCTGACACTCCCGCCCTCCTCCACGCAGCACCACCGATCTCGCTGCCCCTGTTCTTCTGCTCCGGCGAGCGCGCCACCACTGTTTCCACCCTTGAGTAGCCGCACCGCCTCGAAGCACCGACTTGCTGCCTCCACGCGTCACAAGCAAGCTCCCGCCGCCTTTTCCCTCACACCTGCTGGCCATCCGCGCTCGCGCCAAGCCGCCCACCCGCGACACCTCGCCGGCCGCCCGCGGGTAAGTGCCGCCGTGGCCGATTTCGCCATCTCTCCTGCCAAGTTCATTCCCAGGCTTCACCTCTTGCTCATCCACTCCCTATTAGATCTATAGAAGGCCCAGATGAGCCCCCTCGCCGGCATAAACCCGCCGCCACCTATCTTCCTCTCCGGCGAGCTCTGCTCCACCACGAACCCGCCGCTCCCGACCTTCCCCAACCTCCACGACCCTCTAGCAAGCATTGCCTCCACCCCGTGGAGCTCCTCAACCTCTTTCCTCTGCCAATCCATCACCGGAGCCCCCTTCGCCGCCGTGTGCCTCCGCCGCCGGATTCTGCTCATCGCCGTCGACCTCCTCCGATGTAACACCCGGTTTATAAAAGAACATAAACCGAGCAATCATATACGTGCCAGGATCAAGTCACACATATATACAACAGAATGAACAGTATATCATAGCACATATCACGAATAAGATATAATAAATCGAAATACGAATGTTATTTATTACAATAATGACAAAATGTCTGATACAGCGGAAGCGAAGTACAAAATACGAATAAAGCTCTCCGAAGCTGAAGCAGGGCGCCACAGGGACGTCGACTGGGAGACGAACACCTAGAAGTCCTCGAAGTCCTGGTAGCGCTGAGCGAACTCCCTCGCGTCGGCAGGAACTGAGCAGCAGTAGCGTATCCGAGAGGAAAAAGTAGAGAAGAGGCAAGAGTGAGTACACAACTTGTACTCAACAAGTATAACACAAACTATGAGGCTCTAAGGTTGGCTGACTCAACTGCATTAGCTTTTAAGTGTTGGCAAGATTTTATTAAAGCTATTTACTACGAGTTGATGAATTACCGTTAACCCAGTTACATAGTAATTAATCAGAATTAATTAAGAAACTACTGAGAACCAAACCGAAACCAAGCCACCAAGGTAACCCCGAGAGGCACCTCCCTCGTCGGAAGGAGACAACCCCACTAATCAAAAGGAGGATCTGGGCCGCTCATAACCGTGAGCACGGCTAGTATACCAGTTTTACACTCTGCAGAGGTTGCACATCTTTACCCACAAGTCGTGAGCTACGCCAGTTGTTCCTTCGGCGTGGCGGAGGGGCGTGGCCGCGGCGACGCGGGCTCTGCTCCGGGCGGAGCAAGTTGCAGCGCGACGGCGGCTAGGGTTTGCGTCGAGGCGGCTGGGGATGGGAGGATGAGGGAGGCGCAGGGCTGCGGGGCCAATTAAAGGGGGGCCCCGGGCATCTTGGGGAGGCGCGCCCAGGGAGAGGCCGGCGGGAATCGCGGCCGTGATCGCGGGCGGGCGTTGCGGGAGGAGGAGGACGATGCTGACGGCTGGGCCCGGGCTGGCAGGGGCGGGGCGCGTGCTCTGCGGGCTGCTGCGCGAGCGGGAGCGCGGGGCAGGCCGGGCCGGGGTGCTGGCTGGGCCGTCTCGGGTTGGGCCGCGGGGAAAGGAGAGGGAGGAGTGGGCCGGTGCTGGGTTGACTTGGGCCGGGTTTTGGGTTTTGGCTGGGTTTTGGATTTTGCCTTTTCTATTTCTCTCTCACTTCTAGTTCTAATTCAAACAAGTTTGAATTCAAATAAAAACTTGAATTCAAACCACACTCAATCAATTAAAAGCTATGCACCAGCATGAATGCAACACAAAATTTAAACCTATGGTAAAATTTTAATTACTAAAGAACCAAAATTAGATTTAATGTCATCTAAGCACAATAAACCTTAGAAAATCTAAATAAAGCCAATTAAATTTGTTAATAAATGCTGGAATTTAAATTAGGGTGTTACATCCGACCACCCTGCGTCACACCCAAGCCATCCTGCAAGTGCGCCACGACCTCCTGAAGCTCCCTGGCCCCCTGGTCCTCGCCGCCGGCGAGCCACCTCACCGGAATTTGGCCGGCCTTCCTCTTCTTTGCGCCGGCCATGCTTGAGGACCCGATTGCTCTAAGTCAAATCTTTCCGAGGTCCTTTCTGTAAAAGTTCAAATCTTTTCCTTTTTCTTTTCTAGTGAACTTTGATAAATCCTAGAAAAATCAGAAAAATGTGAAATTAATTTTGTTGTGTTCCTTTTAATCAGATCTATCATTGTAACACCCTAATTTAAATTTCAGCATTTATTAATAAATTTAATTGGCTTTATTTAAATTTCTAAGGTTTATTGTGTTAGACTCGCATTTAATCTAAAATTTTGTTCCTTAAGTAATTAAAATTTTATCATAGGTTTAAATTTTGGTGTTGCATTCATGCTAGTGCATAGTTTTAATTATTTGAGTGTGGTTTGAATTCAAATCTGTATTTGAATTCAAACTTTGTTTGAATTAGAAATAGAAAAAGGAGAAGAAATAGAAATAGGAAAGAAGAAACCCAAAACCACCCCAAGGCCCGTTGGTCGGCCCACCCTCTCCCCTCCTGGCCCAGCTCCCTTGCCTCCCCGAGCCCACTCGCGAGCAGCCCGACCTCCTCCCCTTCGGCCCGCTCCCACGCCGAAACCCGCACCGGCCCATCCTCTCCCTACTCCGGCCCAGTCTTGCGCGCGCCGGCCCACACTCGCGCGCCCCGCGTCGCGCACGGACCGCTCACCCCGCTCGGCCTGCAGCCCGCACTCGCCCGCGTCCCCGCCGTTGCTTCCGCTGACCAGCCGGGCCCGCTTGCCAGCTTCGTCTCCTCCGCAGAGCAACGACCGCGCCCAATCCGCCGAGATCACCGGCGAGTTTCCCTCTGGGGCACACCTCCCCAGGATCCCCGCCGGCCTTTAATTGGCCCCCCCACGGCCCCCCTGCTCCCCATCCTAAAGGCCAGCGCTGCCACCAGGAACCCTAACCGCACCGCTACATCTAGCTCCACCGCAAAGGGACCCCTGCGCCACCGAGGGTCCGCTGTTCCGCCGCCTCTCCGCCTCCGCAAGCCGCAGGAGGAGCTCCGCTCGGAGGCCAGGAACACCTCCGAGCCCACCGTCGCCGACCTCGACCTCTGCAGCACCCTTCTCCGCGAACTCCACCCCGTCGCCGTCGCCGGCCCTGCACGTCAGCACAGCTCAACTTCGAGCCCCGGTGAGAATCTCCCCAGCCCCCTCGACCTTGCGCACCTATTTCCTAGGCATGTGGGCCACTTCTGCGGCCGGACACCGCACGCCGGTGATTCCGCTGCCACGCACACCCCTGCTCCGTGGCGGCGAATCCCCTACAGCACACCCCGATCACCCCCGAACCCGGAAAACTTCCCCAGTGGATCACGCGTGATGCGTGGAGTCCTCCCGACCCAAAAACCCATCGATTCGACCCCAGGATGGCCGATTTCGGCCATCTCCGGCGAGTTCTCCCCACGCGCTGCCGTGGGAACCCGCCGCCGGCGCGTTCCGCCGCCGCTGCCGCCCGCGAAGCAACCCAGCCGCCCGATCCGAAATCGACGGCCGCGATTAGAACCCCAGTTATTTAGATCTGAGCCTTTAGATCGAGATCCAAGCGGCCAGATTCAAAGATACCGGTTCGCTGTGGTGGTTTTGCATAAGAGCCCCTATCTTTGATGGTTATCAACCCGCAGTCCACAGAAGTGTAAAACTATTTACACAGAGGCCCAGTTTTTAGCGCCCAGCCCCCTGATCTTTTTAAATATATAACCCGCCATCCAGAGCCGTCGGTTTTGCACGTTAGCCCTTAGATTTAATGTTTAAATACATTTAGGCCCTCAGTTTTTGCAGAAAACCCCCTGTAACTCCAGTTTTCTTACAAATAGGTCCCTAAAACTTGTTTTTAGCCTAGATTATGCGTTTTAACTCCGTTTTAAGCGTTCTTTATATCCACGCGATCATTGTAACGTGTAGAATAGTTTTAGACTAGTTTATTGTGCTGTTTATATGTATTGATGTACTGTTTCTTAGCTTTTGTTAGTGCTTGCTTGTATGCTTATTGTTGTGCCTTGTTTTGGCCATGTGTTCGTGAGTAGACGTTGATCCATCTGAGGAGCCCCAGTATCAGTACCAGGAGCAGCCGTCTTCCGAGCACTTTGAGCAGTAGCAGGAGCAGTACGAGGAAGGCAAGTATAACATGAACAACCTATCACCTTTTAAATACATTTTCATACTGCATTTTAATACTGTATGCCTATAAGGACTTTCCTAGCCACTTTATATCCTTTATATATACCTTTGGGTTGCATTTTGGTTAGTTGTGCTAGGTTGTTGCGCTATAACACATTCTGGTCCTTTTTAATTAAATTGATTAATGGTTTACTTGAACTTAATTCTGAGAGTGGCCCTCTGTGTGGTTTGAGTAGCTCACGTCTCGTTAAAGGATGGTTTTTGTAGAAACATGGTTTAGGGGGCCAGCACGGTGCTTAGTGCTTGGTTGGCCACTCTCCATAAAGACCGGTTCATAGAGCGACAACCTGGGACAACAGCGCTACCACAAGGCTAGAATGGGATAGACTTGGCTTACTAATTAGGTCTTTTTGGTTTGGAGTAACTTACCTGCGGGGCAAGAGTAGTTAGCTTCAATGGTCCCTGCTCCTCCGGCTTGGTCTGTGCTAGGATTGCGCTCCGGTGCTTGTACCCCTGGAGGTGGGCCCCATTGTCGCTGACCTAACTCTCGCGGTTATGCCTTACCAACGAGATTCTTTGTAACGGCCTCATAGTGAGTCGCTAGTCATCTCACCTAAGGAAGTGTGATGAACCTCTAGCGTAGCTCACGACTTGTGGGTAAAGATGTGCAACCTCTGCAGAGTGTAAAACTGGTATACTAGCCGTGCTCACGGTTATGAGCGGCCCAGATCCTCCTTTTGATTAGTGGGGTTATCTTCCTTTGACGAGGCAGGTTTCCCCGGGTGGCTTGGTTGGGTATGGTTCTCAGTAGTATCATGATTAAATTTGACTAATTACTATGTAACTGGGTTAATGGTGATTCATCCACTCGTAGTAGTTGGCTTTAATAAAATTTTGCCAACACTTAAAAGCTAATGCAGTTGAGTCAGCCAACCTTAGAGCCTCAGAGTTTGTGTTATACTTGTTGAGTACAAGTTGTGTACTCACTCTTGCCTCTTCTCTACTTTTTCCTCTTGGCTACGCTACTGCTGCTCAGTTCCTGCCGACGCGAGGGAGTTCGCTCAGCGCTACCAGGACTACGAGGATTTCTAGGCATTCGTCTCCCAGTCGACGTCCCTGTGGCGCCCTGCTCAGCTTCGGAGAGTTTTTATCGTATTTGTACTTCGCTTCCACTGTATCAGACATTTTTGTCATTATTGTAATAAATAACATTCGTATTCACTTTATTATGTCTTATTCGTGATATGTGCTGTGATATACTATTCATTTTGTTGTATATACGTGTGACTTGATCCTGGCACATATATGATTGCTCGGTTTATGTCCTTTTATAAACCGGGTGTTACAGAGTGGTATCAGAGCCATATCGACTGTAGGACGAAGCCTAGATAGAACTGGTCGAGTTTTAGGACTTCTTCTCTCCAATCCTTGTCTGCTGAAACTATTTTACTATTATACCCCTTGAATTCTATGAATTTTACTCATCTTGCCTTGATTTCTCTCTCTAAAGAATAGTTTTCGTAGATTTGGCCTGAATCAGTCATCTGACCACCATGAGTATCAGCTAGGTGACCCTTTATAATAATACGGTAGTACGTTCTGCGACGCGTTGTGTTAGTCGAGTCGGATGTTAAACTCGGCTAAGTTGTGAAAATTGTCTGCTTGTTATTATGCTACATGTTTGATTTGGATTTTTGAATGATTGCATAGCTTAGTAGTTTAAATTTGTTTAAAGAAAATCACTCTTATGTTAAAGTTAACTAATTAATAAAATGAGTTAGATCGTTGGGGGTAAAACAGTCCACTGTATCCTGTCTACTTTATCATGGCTGAGTCTTTTTCCGCAAAGAGTTATCATATCCATCTGAATTTATTCCTGCAATATCCTTACTCGTGAAATCTTTTGTCCAAAATTAGATGGTGAACACCAGGCGTGGTTCTGACCAGCAGGGGCAGAACAACCAGGGGCAGAACACCCAGGGGATCGGGATCCCGATGCCTCCGCCTTTGACTCCGGAGCAGTACTTCCAGCTCCAGATGCAGATGATGGCCACCCTGAACAACACTGTTCAGGCTCTTCAGCAGGCTCACACTCAGCCTCCGCTTCCTCCACCGCCACAGCCTCGCGACAGGCGTGCCGAGTTCCTGAGGGGTCACCCGCCGACGTTCTCTCACACGTCCGACCCTCTTCAGGCTGACGACTGGCTCCGTGCAGTGGAGCGCCAGCTGGACATCGCCTAGTGCGATGATCGTGAGCGCATCTTGTACGCAGCAGGACAGCTGCGTGGGGCAGCTTTGGACTAGTGGGAGTCCCACCCAGTTCAGGACCGTGAGGCTCTCACCTGGCTCCAGTTCAGGGAGCGTTTCCGCAGCCACAACGTCCCCGCGGGCATTCTGAAGATGAAGCAGAAGGAGTTCCTTGCACTGAAGCAGGTAATCTCAGATATAATCAATCAGCGTTTCCTTTTGAGCTAATACCCCCTTGAGCTATCTTTCTGAGTCATGATTAAATATTTCGATATCTATCTGTCTTTTTCACTTCAGGGGACTATGACGGTCACGGAGTATCGCGATCGTTTTCTGCAGGTTGCTCGCTACGCCCTGCCGATGTTGCGGATGACCGCAAGAAGCAGGAGCACTTCATGGAGGGCCTTGAGGACTACCTCTAGTACGCGCTACTCAACCTCTGCTTCAACGACTTCACCCATCTGGTTGACAGCGCGCTCAACACTGAGCGCAAGCACTTAGAGATGGAGGACAAGAAGCGGAAGATTGTCCCCGTTGCTTCTGGCAGCAACACTCGTCCTCGCCTCCAGCAGCCCCAGCAGTACCAGCAGCCGCAGTACCGGCCTCCTCAGCAGTACCAGCAGAGGCCACCGTAGCAGTACCCGCCTCGACAGTAGCAGCAAGCATGTTAGGGCCCGAGGTTACCGGCACCTCCGGCTCGTGCTGCTCCACCAGCACCGCAGGGTCCACGTCCGGCAGCTCCAACCGGACAGCAGGCTTTGACACTTACACGCGTCTGCTTTCACTGCGGCCAGCCGGGGCACTACGCCAATGCTTGCCCCCGGAAGGCGCAGGCGGGACAGCAGGGGTGCCCAGCTCAGCCCAGGGCGCCACTTCAGGGTAGGGTGAACCACGTGACGGCCGAGTCAGCGGCCGAGGCTCCCAACGTGGTTATTGGTACGTTCATGGTTAATTCATATCCAGCTACAGTGCTTTTCGATACTGGTGCTACGCATTCCTTCATTACTCAGTCTTTTGTCGAGCATCATGGTATTCATACTAGCACATTAAAGAGGTGCCTGTTAGTATCTTCACCGGGAGGACAGTTGAGGTCTCACACTTACTGCCTGAGAGTCAGTCTTTCCTTGAGGGGAGTAGAGTTCTGTACTGATCTGATGGTGCTAGACACCAAGGGCATTGATGTCATTCTGGGAATGGAGACTCTGGCCAAGTGGGGAGTTCGGATAGATTGTGCTCATAGGACAGTCTTGCTATCAGCTTCCAGTGGCCAAGAGGTTGTTATCAGTGCAGTAGAGCCTTCGGGATTTCTTCATCAGATGAAGGCTAGACCCACGGACGGTATTCGCGTGGTGTCTGAATTCCCGGATGTCTTTCCGGATGATCTGCCAGGTATGCCGCCTGAACGCGCCATTGAGTTTTGTATTGATCTCTTGCCTGGCACAGCTCCTATTGCAAAGCGGCCCTACCGTATGGCACCTATAGAGCATGAAGAAGTCAAAAAAACTATTGATGAGTTGCTAGCCAAGGGCTATATCCATCGCAGCTTCTCTCCTTGGGCTTTTCCATTATTGCTGGTAGATAAGAAGGATGGCTCGAAGAGGATGTGTGTCGATTATCGGGAGCTGAATGCAGTTACCATCAAGAACAAGCATCCACTGCCCCGTATTGAGGATCTCTTTGATTTGCTTCGAGGTGCTCGTATATTCTCGAAGATTGATCTTCGTTCGGGTTATTTTCATCTGAGGATCCGTCCTGGGGATATTCCGAAGACGGCATTCACCTGCAAGTACGAGCTATATGAGTATACAGTCATGTCCTTCGGCTTGACTAATGCCCCGGCTTTCTTCATGCATCTGATGAACATGGTCTTCATGGATTATCTGGATGTCTTTGTGGTGATTTTCATTGATGATATTCTGATCTTCTCCAAGATAGAGGAAGAGCATGAGGAGCATCTGAGACTCGTATTGCAGAGGCTGAGAGAGCATCAGCTGTATGCCAAGTTCAGCAAGTGCAAGTTCTGGATTGACGAGGTTCCATTCCTCGGTCATGTTATCTCTCAGGGAGGCATTGCTGTTGATCCGAGTAAGGTGAAGGATGTGCTCGAGTGGGAGACACCGCAGACGGTGAAGGAAGTCCGGTCATTCTTGGGCTTAGCTGGATATTATCGGAGGTTCATTGAGAATTTCTTCAAGATCGCGAAGCCTTTGACTTCCTTGCTAGAGAAGAATGTGGCATTCATATGGACTGATGAGCGTCAGAAGGCCTTTGATGAGTTGAAGAAAAGGTTGACTACGGCGCCAGTCCTGACTCTGCCAGACCAGACGAAGAGATTCATGGTGTATTGTGATGCTTCAAAGGAAGGTCTTGGGTGTGTCCTGATGCAGGAGGGCAGAGTGATTGCTTATGCTTCACGGCAGTTACGTCGGCATGAGCTAAATTATCCCACTCATGATCTTGAGTTAGCCGCAGTTGTGCATGCTCTGAAGATTTGGAGGCATTACTTGTATGGGCAGCGGTGTGATATCTACACTGATCACAAGAGCCTCAAGTACATTTTCACGCAGAATGAGCTGAACATGCAGCAGAGAAGATGGCTAGAGTTGGTCAAGGACTATGACCTGGAGATTCACTATCATCCGGGTAAGGCCAATGTTGTAGCAGATGCTTTGAGCAGGAGAAGTTATGTCAACATGGCCGTGGCTTTCCAGATGCCTCCAGAGTTATGCGAGAAGTTTGAGCAGTTGAGTCTGGGTTTCTTGCATCATACTTCGAGTGCAGCATTCGAGGCAGTACCCACTCTAGAGGCAGAGATCCGGCAGCATCAGAAAGAAGATGAGAAGTTGCAGGAGATCCGTGAGTTGCTCAAGAAGGGTAAGGCACCTCATTTCAGAGAGGATGATCAGGGTACCTTGTGGTACAAGAACTGGATCTGTGTGCCAGATGTGAAGGATCTCCGGAAGTTGATTCTGAGTGAGGCCCATGATACAACTTACTCTATTCATCCGGGCAGCATGAAGATGTACTATGATCTGAAGGAACGTTTCTGGTGGCATGGGATGAAGCGTTCAATGGCAGAGTACGTGGCTATTTGTGACACCTGTCAGCGTGTCAAGGCTGAGCATCAGAGGCCAGCAGGTCTATTACAGCATTTGAAGATTCCAGAGTGGAAATGGAAGGAGATCACGATGGATTTCATAGTTGGATTGCCTCGTACTCAGAAAGGGTACAACTCCATATGGGTAGTAGTGGATCGTCTGACGAAGGTTGCTCACTTCATTCCAGTGAACACTACTTACTCCGGTGCTAGACTTGCAGAGTTGTACATCTCTCGGATTGTCTGCTTGCATGGTGTGCCCAAGAAGATTATATCTGACAGAGGATCTCAGTTCACTTCTCGATTCTGGGAGCAGCTCCATGATTTGCTGGATACGAAGCTGCGTTTCAGTACGGCTTATCACCCTCAGACAGATGGGCAGACAGAGAGAACCAACCAAGTGTTGGAGGATATGCTGAGAGCTTGTGCCATTCAGTATGGTACTAGTTGGGATAAGTGCATGTCTTATGCTGAGTTCTCATATAACAACAGCTATCAGGCCAGTCTGAAGAAGTCCCCCTTCGAGGCATTGTATGGCAGAAAGTGCAGGACTCCTCTCTATTGGGATCAGATTGGTGAGAAGCAGCTCTTTGGCCCTGAGATCATAGATGATGCAGAGCATATGGTTCAGGCTGTGCGAGAAAATCTGAGGATTGCACAGAGCAGACAGAAAAGCTATGCTGATGGCAAACGGAGAGATCTGACCTTCAGTGTCGGTGATTATGTGTACCTGAAGGTGTCTCCGATGAGAGGGATCCGCAGATTCAATGTCAAGGGGAAGTTAGCACCTCGGTATGTTGCTTATCGCCTGGAGTTGCCCACCAGCCTCTCAGGAGTTCATGATGTCTTCCATATATCTCAGCTGAAGAGGTGTCTGTGAGTAACCGAGGAGCAGGCACCACTGGATGGGTTAGAAGTTCAGGAAGATCTGACTTATACTGAGCATCCGGTGAAGATTCTGGAGATATCAGAAAGGGTTACTCGAAACAAGCGCATCAAGATGTGCAGAGTTCAGTGGAGTCACCACAGCGAAGCTGAGGCTACTTGGGAGCGAGAAGACGAGCTAAAGAAGACCTATCCAGATCTCTTTGCTAGCCAGCCCAGCTAAATCTCGGGGACGAGATTTCTTTAAGGGGGTAGGGTCTGTAATACCCTAATTTAAATTTCAGCATTTATTAATAAATTTAATTGGCTTTATTTAAATTTCTAAGGTTTATTGTGTTAGACTCGCATTTAATCTAAAATTTTGTTCCTTAAGTAATTAAAATTTTATCATAGGTTTAAATTTTGGTGTTGCATTCATGCTAGTGCATAGTTTTAATTATTTGAGTGTGGTTTGAATTCAAATCTGTATTTGAATTCAAACTTTGTTTAAATTAGAAATAGAAAAAGGAGAAGAAATAGAAATAGGAAAGAAGAAACCCAAAATCACCCCAAGGCCCGTTGGCCGGCCCACCCTCTACCCTCCTGGCCCAGCTCCCTTCCCTCCCCGAGCCCACTCGCGAGCAGCCCGACCTCCTCCCCTTCGGCCCGCTCCCACGCCGAAACCCGCACCGGCCCAGCCTCTCCCTACTCCGGCCCAGTCTTGCGCGCGCCGGCCCACACTCGCGCGCCACGCGTCGCGCACGGACCGCTCACCCCGCTCGGCCTGCAGCCCGCACTCGCCCGCGTCCCCGCCGCTGCTTCCGCTGACCAGCCGGGCCCGCATGCCAGCTTCGTCTCTTCCGCAGAGCAACGACCGCGCCTAATCTGCCGAGATCACCGGCGAATTTCCCTCTGGGGCACGCCTCCGCAGGATCCCCGCTGGCCTTTAATTGGAACCCCCACGGGCCCCCTGCTCCCCATCCTAAAGGCCAGCGCCGCCACCAGGAACCCTAACCGCACCGCTACATCTAGCTCCGCCGCAAAGGGACCCCTGCGCCACCGAGGGCCTGCTGTTCCGCCGCCTCTCCGCCTCCGCAAGCCGCAGAAGGAGCTCCGCCCGGAGGCCAGGAACACCTCCGAGCCCACCATCGCCGACCTCGACCACTGCAGCACCCTTCTCCGCGAACTCCACCCCGTCGCCGTCGCCGGCCCTGCACGTCAGCACAGCTCAACTTCGAGCCCCGGTGAGAATCTCCCCAGCCCCCTCAACCTTGTGCACCTGTTTCCTAGGCACGTGGGCCACTTCTGCAGCCGGACACCGCACGCCGGTGATTCTGCTGCCACGCACACCCCTGCTCCGTGGCGGCGAATCCCCTACAGCACACCCCGATCACCCCCGAACCCGGAAAACTTCCCCAGTGGATCACGCGTGATGCGTGGAGTCCTCCCGACCCAAAAACCCATCGATTCGACCCCAGGATGGCCGATTTCGGCCATCTCCGGTGAGTTCTCCCCACGCGCCGCCGCGGGAACCCGCCGCCGGCGTGTTCCGCCGCAGCTGTCGCCCGCGAAGCAACCCAGCCGCCCGATCCGAAATCGACGGCCGCGATTAGAACCCCAGTTGTTTAGATCTGAGCCTTTAGATCGAGATCCAAGCGGCCAGATTCAAAGATACCGGTTCGCTGTGGCGGTTTTGCATAAGAGCCCCTGTCTTTGATGGTTATCAACCCGCAGTCCACAGAAGTGTAAAACTATTTACACAGAGGCGCAGTTTTTAGCGCCCAGCCCCCTGATCTTTTTAAATATATAACCCGCCGTCCAGAGCCGTCGGTTTTGCCCGTTAGCCCTTAGATTTAATGTTTAATTACATTTAGGCCCTCAGTTTTTGCAGAATACCCCCTGGAACTCCAGTTTTCTTACAAATAGGTCCCTGGAACTTGTTTTTAGCCTAGATTATGCGTTTTAACTCCGTTTTAAGCGTTCTTTATATCCACGCGATCATTGTAACGCATAGAATAGTTTTAGACTAGTTTATTGTGCTGTTTCTATGTATTTATGTACTGTTTCTTAGCTTTTGTTAGTGCTTGCTTGTATGCTTATTGTTGTGCCTTGTTTTGGCCATGTGTTCGTGAGTAGACGTTGATCCATCTGAGGAGCCCCAGTATCAGTACAAGGAGCAGCCATCTTCCGAGCACTTTGAGCAGCAGCAGGAGCAGTACGAGGAAGGCAAGTATAACATGAACAACCTATCACCTTTTAAATACATTTTCATACTGCATTTTAATACTGTATGCCTATAAGGACTTTCCTAGCCACTTTATATCCTTTATATATACCTTTGGGTTGCATTTTATTTAGTTGTGCTAGGTTGCTGTGCTATAACACATTCTGGTCCTTTTTAATTAAATTGATTAATGGTTTACTTGAACTTAATTCTGAGAGTGGCCCTCTGTGTGGTTTGAGTGGCTCACGTCTCGTTAAAGGATGGTTTTTGTAGAAACATGGTTTAGGGGGCCAGCACGGTGCTTAGTGCTTGGTTGGCCACTCTCCATAAGGACCGGTTCATAGAGCGACAACCTGGGACAACAGCGCTACCACAAGGCTAGAATGGGATAGACTTGGCTTACTAATTAGGTCTTTTTGGTTTGGAGTAACTTACCTGCGGGGCAAGAGTAGTAAGCTTCAATGGTCCCTGCTCCTCTGGCTTGGTTTGTGCTAGGATTGCGCTCCGGTGCTTGTACCCCTGGAGGTGGGCCCCATCGTCGCTGACCTAACTCTCGCGGTTACGCCTTACCAACGAGATTCTTTGTAACGGCCTCGTAGTGAGTCGCTAGTCATCTCACCTAAGGAAGTGTGATGAACCTCTAGCGTAGCTCACGACTTGTGGGTAAAGATGTGCAACCTCTGTAGAGTGTAAAACTGGTATACTAGCCGTGCTCACGGTTATGAGCGGCCCAGATCCTCCTTTTGATTAGTGGGGTTATCTTCCTTTGACGAGGCAGGTTTCCCCGGGTGGCTTGGTTGGGTATGGTTCTCAGTAGTATCATGATTAAATTTGAATAATTACTATGTAACTGGGTTAATGGTGATTCATCAACTCGTAGTAGTTAGCTTTAATAAAATTTTGCCAACACTTAAAAGCTAATGCAGTTGAGTCAGCCAACCTTAGAGCCTCATAGTTTGTGTTATACTTGTTGAGTACAAGTTGTGTACTCACTCTTGCCTCTTCTCTACTTTTTCCTCTTGGCTACGCTACTGCTGCTCAGTTCCTGCCGACGCGAGGGAGTTCGCTCAGCGCTACCAGGACTACGAGGATTTCTAGGCGTTCGTCTCCCAGTCGACGTCCCTGTGGCGCCCTGCTCAGCTTCGGAGAGTTTTTATCGTATTTGTACTTCGCTTCCGCTGTATCAGACATTTTTGTCATTATTGTAATAAATAACATTCGTATTCGCTTTATTATGTCTTATTCGTGATATGTGCTGTGATATACTGTTCATTCTGTTGTATATACGTGTGACTTGATCCTGGCACGTATATGATTTCTCGGTTTATGTCCTTTTATAAATCGGGTGTTACAATCATCTGGTGTGATGAGTTTGAAATGTTTTCTTGTGTAGAAAGTTCCAAAAATAAAAATTATTAATGGCTCTTTTTAAATATAACTTTTTCCCTAAAGCTATTCCTAAAGTGATCTTTGAACCTTATATTCTTTAAGGTGCATCTAGCTCCTTAAAAATTTTGTAAACCCTTTTTCAAAGTTTAACATATACTAATAAAAATTTTCTTGTATTTTGTTTATGCTTTTACAAATTTAATTAAAACCTTTTTGTGAATTGTTTAATTGGTTAATTTCCAACCCTTTAGTGAAGGAAAGCTATACTCAAGCACTTCACTAATTTCTAAATATTGCATCTCATTTAGAAATCACCCCGCTAATTGACGGAATATACGAGCTCACCCAGGAGCCAGAAGGGAACTTTTCTGAAGCTCAGGCCAACGTGGTCGATTTAACTGAAGCCCCAAACTTTGGTTCGGAAGAGCCAGAATTTACTGACCCTACAGACACCTCTGCAGGCAAGCCCCGGAGCATAATCCTATTATTTTAAATTATGCAATCTATATACTTGTGCATTTAAGTTATTGGAGTTGATTGAAAACCCTAGTTGCATAATCTTAGGTACCTATTGATTGAACACTAGATTTGAGTCCGAGTTAAATGCTATGCTAATAGGACCGGTAAAAGTCGAGTGATTGCCTGTCACTCGCAAGCTTTATAGGTGTTGATTGTTTACTTTCTTGTAATCACTATAAGGATCATGGGCGGATTTATTGAAGTCCGTCGGCGTTGATGAACTTGATAAGGCCGCAGTGTGTGGTAGCGGTGGTTAAGCGTTTGAAAGTACTACCCACATGCCATAAATATGGTATGCGGCAAGCCTAGTAACTAATCAGCCCGGCAAGTGGACTTTACCCCACTCTCTCTTAGAGATAGGAAGTTAAATTTTAACTAAAGTTTATTTTATGTTGCACAATAAACCACGGGTGCAGAGAAGAGCGGTTCTCTATAGTCGGGGAGAGTGGCCCTGATCCACGAACCGAAATGAGAAGCCAACGGTTGCTTAGGAGTGACTCAACAGTGCTCCAACGTGTGTGTTAGGTCTACCTTGCAAGGATTAAAAATCGGTTCGAACTGTTCCGCCTCTCACGGATTTTGAGACTGCTTAATCTCTTTGCCACATAGAGTAAGAACTAGAACAAAGTTGATACTCAATATTGTTGGATGCAAATAATTTCTATACCATGCTTGTATAGATAGGTGCAAATCGAGAATGGTTAATCCAACTAGAATTTGAAAGCTAAAATTTGACCTTAAGGATCTACTCTTTGTTGCTTTTCAGCAAAAGAAACTCCAGAGCCTTCACAAACCTTTCATGTCTAGTTAAAGGGCTATGTTATACCCTTAGATGGGTCAGTCTTGCTGAGTATTAGTATACTCAGACTTGCTTTTGATAATGTTTTCAGGAATGCTTTCCGATGACCAAAACACTAGTTCAACTTGGCCTAGTGGTTTACCTGCTGGCTGGACGATGGAATGGGAACCATCCACCAGCTATGATTCGAATGAATGATGTCATGTTCGGGCTTGTCATGACATCTATCCCACGATGGTTGTGTATAGTTGTGTTTTACTTTCCGCTGCAGGACCTCTTCTTTATAGTTTGTTTTTGTGAAACCTCTTCCTTTGGAATAAAACTGTAAGAGCTAAAGTTTCGGCTTGCTAGCTTCAAAAGTTTGATGTAAATTATACTCCTTATCTATGTGATGTAAAATATTGTGGAATTGTTGTATCTCTAACTCGCCTTTGTGCGGGATGTATACTTGTGTTACGATCCGATATCAAGTGGCTATATCGGGATGTTACCCGAAGGACCAGTAATTATACCGGTTGAGGTGCTTTTAGATGTTTAGTGCACTCGAACTAGTATAATTGAAACTGGTTCTGCCACATATTGCCAGTCCATACCCTGCCTTTGTACCTGATAATACCATCAAGTAGTGTGTAACCCTTGGAGTTGGATCATGTCACAGTTAGTTCTGTAAGCAGTTCTTTGGTGTCTGGGTCATCAGATTACCCTGCGTCAAGTTATTCATCCAAGAGGGAGAGCAGACAGACAAAGAACAAATGGGTTCAGTTTGTGGACAATGGGACAGTGCGTCAGCAGCATTATTGTTGATGCCTTTCTTGTACATAATTGAGAAATTGAGGTCCATGAGCTTGAGCAAGGCCTTCTACTGCAATTTTGTGTGGGCTCTTTGTTCTGTCAGGTATAGCAGGCTTTTATGATCAGTCCTTATGGTGAAGTGTTGATGCTGTAAGTAGGCACTCCATTTCTCAACTGCCATTAGTATTGCCATACACTCCTTCTCATAGGTGGATAGAGCTTTGTTTCTAGGGCACAGTGGTTTACTGAGATAGGCCACAGGATGACCATCTTGCATCAATACAGCACCCAAACCCAGGTCACAAGCATCAGTCTCCAGTACAAAGGGTTTAGTGAAGTCAGGGATAGCTAATACTGGTGCAGCAATCATGGCCTGCTTTAGTAACTGGAATGATTCTTCTGTTGTTGGTGTCCAGAGGAACTGCACTCCCTTTTTCAGTAGCTTAGTCAAAGGTTTACTAATGATGCCATAGTGCTTGATGAATTTTCTGTAATAACATGCGAACCCAAGGAAACCTCTGAGTTCGTTTAGTGATGTGGGAGTTGGCCACTTTTGTACATCTTCCACTTTAGTAGGTTCAGTGGACACCCCATCAGCTGAAATGCAGTGGCTTAAGTATTCAATGCTTTTCTTGGCAAAGGAGAATTTAGACATCTTGAGCAAGTACTGATTTTGCTGGATGATCTCAAACACTTGTCTTAGCAGTGATATGTGGTCTTCCAGGGATGCTGAATAAACCAGGATGTTGTCCATAGAAAACAAGACAACTTTCCTTAGAATGGGCTCAAATATCTTATCCATCACACTCTGGAAGGTTGCTGGGGCATTAGTGAGCCCAAATGGCATGACCATGAATTCATAGAGCCCGCTATGTGTTCGGAATGCTGTTTTATGCTCATGTCCTCTAGCCATATGGATCTGATGATACCCCGATCGAAAGTCAAGTTTGGAGAACCATTGGGCACCAGCTAACTCATCTATGAGTTCTTCAACAATGGGAAGTGGATGTTTATTTTTGACAGTGAGAGTGTTCAGCTGTCTGTAATCCACACAAAAATGCCATGATCCATCCTTTTTTCTTACCAGTAGCACAGGAGAGGCATAGGGACTAGAACTAGGTCGAATTGTGCCATTAGCCAATGTCTCAGCCAATTGTTTCTCAATCTCACTTTTCTGAGCTGGGGCGTATCTGTAGGATTTGACATTGACAGGTTGAGCTCATGGGATCAGGGGTATTTGATGATCACAATTCCTTGTAGGAGGTAGCCCAGATGGTTCTTGAAATAGCTATTCAAATTCGGACAACAAGTGCTGAACCTCTGGGGTTAATGCATGCAGGGTCTGATCAGATGTGGATGTGATAGCTGTCAGGGGGTGAATTGTCATCTCAATGCAGTGAGAAATAGCTCCTCTCCTTAACAGGCCTTTGAGTTTCCTGGTGCCAATTGCTGTGCACTTAGTGACCTCAGATTGAACACCCTTAAGACAGATTCTCTTTCTGTTGTGAGTAATCTTCATGATCTTTTTCTTCCAGTGTACCCACATGGGGCTACACTCTTCTAGCCAATCCTCTCCAAGGATCATATCATAGCACTTGAGGGGAAGGATGCCCACATCTGAAGTAAAAGTATGTCCCTATGTTGCCCATTGCAGGTTAACAATCCTTTTGCCACAGACCATTGGACTGCCATCCACAGCCATATACTGAGAAGCTGGGCAGGGGGTTGTGGAGTACTACAACTGGTCAGTGAGGTGAGAACTGATGAAAGTTGCCACACTGCCAGAGTCAACCAAGATCAACATGTCTTTATTGCCCACCCGGCCATGCAGCTTCATAGTTTTGCGTTTCAGAGTTTGCTTTGAATCAGAAACCACAAGAATAGTGTCAGGTTCAGAGTCAGTTTCACTGTCATCATCTTCAGGCGTTTCTAAAGCATCAAATAGTTCCTCAATGACATCCAATGGAACATGGGGGGACAGGTGTGATTGTGACCCATTTTTCACCACACTTATAACACAAGCCATGTTTCTTGCGGTAGGCCAACTGTGCTTTCAGCTTGTCATCAGCAACTGGTTTCTCTACCTTGGCTGTGGAGCTACTGAGTTTGTCATACTTGTCGAGGTGAGGGTTCTTGGACTTATCAGGCTGAGCAAAGTTTCTAAAAGAAAATTTCCCACTATCATGAGATGTCCCCTTCCGGTTGGAGTGTGCCAATTCCTCTTCCTGGAGAATTGCCAAAGTGCTAGCAGTCTGAACATCTATTGGCTGATGTAGTGAGATACCTGCCTTTCAGCCCGCCCAAGAAATGCGAACAACACAATATGTATCGTCGTAGGATGCATTGTACAGAAGGATCCCATGAGAAAGCTGCTCGAACTTCTCAAGATACTCTGCCACAGAACCTGTCTGACGGAGTGCATCCAACTGACGCAATTGCACCTTGTACTGTTCACGATCAAATCTCTCAAAGACGGCTTGACAGAATTTTGCCCAATCCAGCTCGCGTCCACGACGTTCAGCAGTCTGAAGCCAAGAAGCAGCCGCACCCTTGAAGTTCAGTGCCGCGAAGCGGGTCTTCAAATGATCTCCCACAGAATAAACCTCGAAAAACATTTCACAACGATCATGCCATAGTCGGGGGTTATCACCATCGAATTCGGGAAATTCGAGTTTAGGAAGAGGGGGAGCGCGAGAAAAACAATCGCGAACAGGCTCGGAATGCTGGGATTGGGGAAGGGAGGAGTCGGTGTACATACTCGTGATTGGGCGTGGCGTCTGGGGACCAAGAATCCCGCCGCCAACATCCCGGTGGCTAGTCTCGACGCGGTGCCCGCTGGGCCGCTCCCCAGAGAACGCAGGTGGGCGCGTCACCGGTTGTGGAGCAAGGTTCAAATCGAAGGGGTCCGTCCATCGCGGTGGGGGTGGAGGGGGCATCGTGGATGGCCGTGCGAACTGTGGTGGATGTGGTGGCGGTGGCGCTTCGAGTCGGTGGAGGTGCGACTCGAGTCGCGCAGACTGCGAGAGCAGCCTGTCGGTGGCATCCTCTGTTGTGGTCTTCCACGCCTCCAAGCCAGACAACTTGTCTAAGGCCTGGGTCATCAGGAGTTCGAAGCTGTCGAACTTCTTGCTGAGATCCTCCATGGCAGTGGTAACCTGGGCCTCGAATTTGGTTGGTTTTCATGGCACCAGATCGGAGTTGGCGTCAAGGAGCACCCGTTTCTCAGGCCAAGACCTAAGCGGCACGAACTGAGGTGTGGTTGACGGAGCCAGAATGGTTAACCGGCAATCTGCGGTGGCCGCCGAATTGAAGCGAAACGGCAGAGCAGACCCAATGCGCCGAGGAGGCGGTTCGGGTCGGGAACGAGCGCACGGCCGTCCGAGAAATGAGCAATCTGATACCAGTTGTTACGGTCCTGATCGCCTAGATAAGCAAGAAGCACCAGAATGAAGAACGAGAAGAACATAACCGAACCGAGGAAGATGACAACTCTGATAGAGAGAGGGTTCAGATAACTGTTCTATCCATGTCTTGAACATAGTGAATCCTGGGTTTATATCACCACCCATACATGGGCTTTCAGCCCGATAACTTGGCCCATGCCCACACGGCGGCCCAAAGGAGAGTTACAAAGCTTTTAACCTTTCCACTCGGCTATACGCTCAGTCTGTCTTCAGGGTCGTTGTAACAGCACGCTGTAGTGCGCGTGGTGGCGCACCTGTGGTAGTATATCACGACGGCGCGCGGTGTCGGCAAGGGCGAGACCACCGAGCTACACGTCACCGTGAACAGGCGGGCGGATGCGCCGCCCGTAGGCCGTGCACGTGGCTGCCCGAGGGGCCGGGTGCACCGGCAACATCGTGCTCTGGGCGCAGCCGGCCGCCACCGAGAGGTGTCAGTAGTAGTCCAGACCAAGGTTTTTTTATCCGACCGTTTCCACCGAACCGCCGGCCACCAGTTCCGGTTAACCGGACCGGTTGGACCGGTTACCGGTTCATACTGGCCAAATTCAAAATTAAATTCAAACGCTCACGTTGTAACGGCTAGGACCGGTTAGCCGGCCGGTTTGTTGGTAAAACCGGACCGGTTTCACCAGTTACCGGCCTTTGAACAAAATAAACCGACAGTTTTAAATTGGTTCCGTGGTGTGAAATAAAAGGAAATTTTGGTATGAACTATGCACATATTAATGTAAAATACCACACCAAAGTAACAATTTATAATTATGCAGAGATATACAATATTAATGCGCGTGCATACAAATACCATAGTCATAATCGTGCCTACAAATACAGTAGTCACTGATACACATTAATAATAGTTCAATGTAAGAATGGGAAGACCCCCATTCTGGACGCCATTTGGTATTCGGCGATGGACATAACATTCAAACCTCGCACTCTAAGCAGTTCAGCCTTGTAGTCTTGCCAAGATTGCCCTGTTCATGCCGATGTTGTCTCCCATTCCTGAACTAACATAGTGTAAAAATGGGGGTCTTCCCATTCGTACACCCATCTCGTCTGTGGCTGCATGCTGATGTCAGGTATGGGATAGTGAAAAGAGTGCCTGGAATCGCTATAGGAGGAAGAAGAGTACTGTGGAGTATCGTTGTCCGTCGGTCCAACCGTTCTCCTCGGCGATTTCGGTGCTCCATGATTGGGGTCCTGAGTAGCATGTGTGAACTGAGTCTCCCCTGCAATTAACCATATATAATAATTAGTACTCATAATCAGAAACAGGTGTGCATATATAGGTGCAATGTATACCTGTGAAACGAATGGGAATACCACCACCACTACTACTACCACCACCACCACCACCACCACCACCAGCATCAGCACCGTCACTACCGTCACCATCACCAGCGGAGCTGCTATCCCCAGTCTCTTGATACGGTGGACTACGCTCACCATCGCCATCATCAGTGGACGTGTCACTGTTCACTGATTTTGCTGTTGCTTTTCCTTTTTGTTTTTGACGCTTCGAGTCACCCTTCGTATGCCCCCTCTGGAATTTCCTCTTCCCTAGGTGAGTGTCACCCACATGTCTACGTGCCCAATCGCTGATGCAAGCATCCCCCGTAGTGTCACGTAGATCTGAGAGGTTTATTTGATCCCTGACAATATGAGACGGGAGAGGGACGTCTCCGTCATCATCATCCTCGTCCAGAACTGGAGCGCGGTTAGATCGACCATATTTCATCCATTCCCGCACCGGATTATTCTCATCATAAAATGAAAGATGGGCCAGCTGGTCGATAAAATCACCTTCTTCACGTATCGGTGGGCCGGAGACCTCCTCTAGTCGCAGACGAAGGTTGTAGTTGA
Source organism: Panicum virgatum (assembly GCF_016808335.1). Classification (NCBI taxonomy): domain Eukaryota; kingdom Viridiplantae; phylum Streptophyta; class Magnoliopsida; order Poales; family Poaceae; genus Panicum; species Panicum virgatum. The sequence continues at coordinate 44,649,681 of NC_053143.1, forward strand.
CATAGACCAGCATGTTAAGTTTCTTGTGCGACAATCGATTGCGAACTTTTGTATGCAGCAAGGCAAAAGTACTCCGGTCCAATCTCGTCCACCACCTTTCGAATCTCCTGTCAAAATAGGTAGAATCTTTAGTAAGTTTCAAAATATACTCAAAGTGAATGGGACATGTTTAGGGCCTACCCTAAGCAAATATGTGCTATCTTGTGTTCTTCCACTCGCATCAATAGACTTGTGGAACCACATGACTCCATTGCAGTATATCAAAAAGTTGATGACACTCATCCTCGTCGGCCCAGTCCATGAATCACACATCAACGTGACGCCAAATAAGGGCCAGTCTTTTCGAAACTTTACGTACCTCGTCTTCAAGTCTTGCTCGTTCTGATCAAGGTACTTGCCATCAATATCCCGTCCAGTTGGTGATGCGATACCTTCACCTACAAACATATGAAAATCATGAGATACAGAAACGTAAGCTCATAGGTGTCATACGGATGAAAGAAAACATACCCCACTTCTGTGTCTCCCTGACCGCGCTGACAAAGTAAGGATTGTCAGCCTGTCTTCCAGGTACTCCCGCAAAATGGAAAAACTTTGACCAAGCTTTAACAATAGCTTCCTTTGCATTCCTACCCTTATGCGTCCAGGAGTCTGTATCAATTCTTTGTTGGGTCATTCCTCTTCTCCCACCGGATGCCACGTTATAGTCCTCCACCGCAGGACTCTCCCTCTGCGAAGTTGCCCTACGCAACATCCTCTGCAAAGGATTCCCCCTCGTCGAACCACTATCCCCTCCATGCTCGTATACACCTCCTCTCTGTTCCACCCCCCGTCGGTACACTGCTTCCGCTCTCGATTGGTCCAAGGCACGCTGCAGCTGAGTCTCCTCATCTTCTTCTTCACCGGGATAGTTTCCCTCTGCTGCAGCCTTCTCCCGTCTCAACCTCTCTCGAGCCCGTTCAGTAGTTGCCTTCCTAGCCTTCTCAATGTCACGCTGAAAATACTCCCGCACATCTGGTGGCACATTCCTGCAATGGACCACCTCCGCCCCACGGTGAGCCAAATGTTGTTTCAATCTAGTCGCACCACCTCCTGCTTTCTGCGTATTACAATACTTGCACCGCCATCCGGGATAAAAAAATTTCACCATGTTCCCATACAACATCTTTATCTCTACCTGACATTGTCTATCTGCATAAATGGACAACAAAAACATATCAATCACATAAATCCTAAATCAACCTAAATCCTAAAAACATATATGCACCTTAATATTCAATTCTACCTAAATCCTAAATAAACCTAAATCAAATCAACCTAAATCCTTACGTCATACACTTAAATCTTACCTAAATCCTAACTACACCTAGGTCATACATCTAAATCCTAAAACAAATCATCTAATACTTGTAAATCAACTCAAAGGAAAAAAAAATCAAACGGCTTACCGACCTCCCAGGCCGGCTTACCGCCGATCTCGGCCGGCTTACCGCTGTGCCCGGCCGGTTAACCGGCGCGGACGGTTAGATCCAGGCCGGGGCCGGCTAAACGGTTCTACCGGCCGGCTAGCCGCGCTACCCGAGCGGTTGGCCGGCGGTGACTGCCGGTCGGGCTTCCTGGCGCCGCCTGGAGGGAGAGGGAGGCGGAAATGGGGTGGGGGGCGCCGGTCTGAAGCTTCTGGGGGGTGTGGCGCCTTATGTGTCGGTTACGGGCCGTTGGGCCTTAATGGGCCGCCCGTTTTTTTATTTAAATTCAAATGCCCCCAAAATATATCAAATGAATGAATATTTCAAAAATTTTAACACCATTACATTCCTCGCAACTTGAAGTATTTTTATGAATTTTTTGGGATTTTTTCATTTCCTAGAATTCAAATTTAAAATTTGAATTTGCCCCGGTTTAAAACCGCCCGGATCCGGAACCGGGCCAGACCGGTAAGACCGGTTACCGCGGTAACCGGTCCGGTTCCGAGCGGTTTTTTTAACCCTGGTCCAGACTAATAATAGACGTGTTGAATCTAACAGCACCAGCATGCTTTATTTGGGTTACAGCAGCAACAGTAGCCGCCATATAGACAGACCGATCGACCCACATGCATTTCTGCTGAGGCCCTGTTTAGTTTCAAAAAAAAAATCTACAGTACTCGTCGTATCGAATCTTTGGATACATACATGGAGCATTAAATGTAGTTGAAAAAGATAATTAATTACACAGTCTAACTGATTACCACGAGATAATCTTTTAAACCTAATTAGTTCATAATTGGACATTAATTGCCAAATAGTAACGAAAGTGCTACGGTGTCAAAACCCAAAAATTTTCCCGCCCTAAACAAGGCCTGAGAGCGCAGCAACCACGCACGCGCAGCTCCAAAGCGGGTTTCACACAGCAGCGATGATGAATGTTCACGAGATGACCGAGCTGCCAACCTGCTGGAGAACAAAATCCATCAACATGAACCTCAGAAACCAACATGAAACGAGCATAGGGGACTCGAGATACACAACAATATGGCCTTTTTATCAAAGTGTTCAGTTGACAAGTATAAGAAGCACTCGAACAATTCTCCTGTTAACATTTTCACTTTTTCACGCAGATGAGCTAGTTCTCTCTGCTTCCTCCCAACAAACAAATATTCTCAGCTTCAATTCGTTGATACATCGTCAGCGGTTGTCCATAATCTCTGACACAATAGCCATATGCTGTAATGCAGACAACCTGATCAGATACATATATACATCAATCTCAAATAAATTTACATCAATCTCAACCAGAGAACCAACTTGCACAGATACATATTTGCCAATTATTCCGAGTGGAAAAGCATACAACATATAGTCCAGCGTTCAAACATATAGAGGCTACTGACTGTGAACAGTTATTAATTACATACCACTAGTTCCTTTTCGACTGACAATGTAAGAAAGAAGATGAACAGAGCAGGCACATGAACAGCACCGTCCGTAAGCGACTATATATGTGTATAGTTCGACAAATGCCTCACTGGTGGCTTACTGCTCCAGATTCAAAACAGGACTGTTCTGATGGTTCGCAAGCTGATGCTCCAAGTCTAACCTGACATAGTTGTTCAATGAACTCCCCTTGAGGCAGACTTCCCTGAGTGAAAGCAAATGCTCTAGCCCAGAAAGCTGCAATCCAGACGCATCCAAGCAGTCAAACTTCAGCTGCTCAAGGTCTTTCATCACTCCTTCAAAGTTGACTTCTAGCTCGGAGCTGAAAGAAATCTCAAGCACCTTCAGTTTCTCAAATGTAGTGTCTTGCACCCTCCTTGGACACTGGAGCAGTGGCTCATGATTACCGAGGAAACGAAGGCACAGGGTATATAGTCCTTTCAGCATGCCAAGGTCCTAAATGTCCTGTCGTGATAAATATCTCACTCTCTCTAAAGATAACTTGGTGTCCTCAAAGCTTGCACCTTCATAAAAAGTTGCATGTAAGCTATCGATGCAAACAATCTCGATGAGCTTCAGTTGGCCGAAAGGACGGGCTGAATATGTGCTAGCATCAACCCGTTCCTGCATGAAGCAGAAAAAATTGGGAAGACCACCTTGAATGGCGCTGACACGAAGGCGTAGAGTATGCATCTTTTCTAGCTTCCCGATGGCCTGTATGTACTCTCTACTCAAGCAAAAGTCAGGCATCTCTAAATTCAACTTCATCAGATTCTGAGGAAATTTGATATTCCAAGACTGGCTTGAGAAAAGCGAAAACATGTTTAGTCTGTTTGATCGGGGGGTCGGGTATGCATACGCCTGACACGTGGAGGTTCTTCAACTGTTTATGGTCATGCAGCTCAGCTAGAATAGCCTCCCCAGCTGTTATGGTGACATTTACAACACCCATCTTGTGCAAGGCTTTCAGTTGTCCAATACCTCTAGGCATTGTGACACCGTTACGGTTGCCTACCTGTCCTTGCCTGCGGGATTTGAACCAACTGAAACACTTAGTGCGTAGCCTTGAATAATGGCCCTCAGCAGCCATACATTCATCATCAACCCAAGTTGATGTAGTACCTGCACGAAAGTACTGCAGCTTCTGTAGTTTCACGATGCTTCGTGGCAGCTTTATGATCTTGGTGTCTCTGATATCCAGAGTCTGGAGCTGCCTCTGGTCACCCAAGGAATCTGGCAGCCTAAAGACTTCTTTGCATCCTCGTAGGGAGAGGAACTTTAGGCGAGGCAATATCTTCCCGATTGGCTCAAGATCGCCATCCTTTACATTTAACGTGCCCTCCAGATCGAGCACCAGAAGCACCCTCATCTTGTCTGAGATGAAGAATGTTTGCCATTCTCCAGACACCGTCAATGACCGCAGCCGAGAGAAGTCCAAGCGGTCGAAAATATACTCTTCCCTCTCCCAGCTGCCCGTAATGGCTAGGTGCTGTCCTACGTGTTCTGTCTTTAGACTGCTCTCTCCTTCAAGCACAGAGATTTCCAGGGGAAGCAAAATGTTCTCTTCTCATTCCCGTGAGATGATGTACTCGAGGATCAAGGAATAGACTTCCCATGATGTCGCTCTCCGGCCTCCAGACCAAGGAATAGATATCTGTGGCTGTTGTCCCAGGATGCCCAGGTCAGCAAGCTTGTACAAGAGCTTTTCAGCGTACTTCACCATGCTGTTGCTATCAGTGCACTCCGAGTAGCCCTCTGCGACCCACCGCCTCACCAAGCGACCTCGCCGGATGATGCTGCGTTGAGGAAAAATAGACAGATAGAAGGTGCATTTCTTCAGGATTTGGGGACAACGACGGAAGCTTGAATGCATCTGGGTGAGTGAATCCTGCAACTGACGGAGCTCTGGCTTGATTTCAAGCTCAAGCATAAAGTTGGCGTTCAGATGCTCCACCGCCTTATGCTTGTCTGTTTGGCTAGCCAACAAGTAGCCATCTAAAGCATATGCTGCTTCTCTGCGAAGCCTGCCGCACTTGTTTATGAAAAGTCTAGCTTCCTCCTTCGTCTTGTCATCCCAGTTAGAGGTTCCAGATTCTCCACTTTCCTATATATTATATATAGCCAATTTAAAATGTTGTGTTAATTATCATTGCGCTGAGATGTTTCAGATGCAAATACAAATCACACAATGACCAGAGTATTTTATTGATCACATATTTCTCAGAAAGAAACAAAAGAATGGTGAATGTATACTACCTTCACAAGTTCACATAACCAATGTAAACAGTTCCGTACAGTCCTGAAGTTAATTACTTTGACCACTCAAATTCAAAAAATGCATTTTTTTTTAAAAAAGAAGGTGAAGAAAAATATCACTACCTTTGTGTGTGAACTTCCTACTACAAGACAACTGGTGTAGAACTAACCTGTTTTACATTTCCTATAATGTTATCTTAAAGAAATAATTAGTGTGTAACATGGAGCAATCCGGCCATATATCTTCTTAATTCACGTGCACAAAGCCCAAATGAACTTTCAAATTTTTGGAATTAGAGGGGGCGTCAAACCAACTAAGCAGTGAAATCTAGAAAAAGATGATTGACTAATTAATTTATCAATTCATATTTGTAACTGGCTCATTTTACAGGTGCTGTATGCAACGCCTTGCTAGGAAAATGTATAGGTTCCCCACTGAAAAAAAAAGCCAGAAACAAGTAGACGAAAAATAATTCATTTATAATACAAATACTAATTAGGAACAATTGGGGCCTCAGTTAGATGGACAACTTCCATTCCGTAGATGAAAAATAACAATGCCGATGTTAAGTTTGATTAAATTCTTTGAACTGTAGCCAAAAGATTGGAGTGAGCTATTTGGTATAAAAAACAAGGAGTTGTTTTTTTTTCAAGTTAAACTTATCATGGTTTCAGTTAAAAAATGGAATATAATCAGGGGAAAATATGACATTTGAAAAGTTGAACCACTAGCGCAGTATAATATATACGGAAAATTATATATGTCTGATCCAATCATTGCATGGATTCATATATATATATATATATATATATATATAGAAAAAAAATTTCTACACTCGCTTGTAGCTACTTTCATGGTGTGTATCTCATGATACATGACGTATCTGATCCAACAAAAAATATGTATATGAAGTATGTGTACGTACTAGAATATATATGATGATATATATGTTGGGTATGTGACCATATATGGAGTATATGGACATACTTATTTTATATAGTAATACTAAAGTATAATCATAGTATATTTAAAAAATAGGATGCTTTTGAAACTTTTCATGTATATACCTTTGAAATATCTTAAAATAAGTATACGAACATACTCAAAGTGATAAATGAGTATGCGGACATACACACGATGGTATACTGATGATGAGAGTAGCTACACGCGAGTGTAGAAAAAACTCGTCATATATATATATATACATATATATATACATATATATATACATATATATACATATATATATACATATATATACATATATATATATATATATATATATAGCTTGGGGTTTCTCGAAAGGAAAAATTGTATGTAAGATTGTGGAAATCGAGCAGTTTTTGCTTTGAAAATCCCTGCTTTACCATAGCCAGTTTATATGGGGAGAGTTTCTATGCTAGGGACCCTGTAGGAGAAACTTCTGCGTTGAGTTGCTCTCGTTTAGCCCACGGAGAGGCGTCTGAGAGAGCCCGTGTCCATAGAAAATTTTTCCCTTCGGGTGGAACTGCCTGGGGAGACGATAGAACCTCGCCTCATATCACTGTGGCTTGGGTGCTGTTTGGGAAAGAATTAGCTGCTTCCGAAGCAAACTCGCGACGCGTATGGTGAGTACCGAGTAGGACAGACACAACCAATGCACGCACGCTTTGCTGAACCCTTGGCCTCGCAAGCCTGCCAAAGATCCTGAGAATCGCACGCATACCCATATTTCGCTAATCACGGTCATAATAATCACGCACTCCACGATCATAATATCCATGCACTCCATCATCCACGCACGATCACCATAAACCACCTACTGCTCCACCCACAGTATAAGCATAGTAGTGCCTTGAAAAGTAGAAATTTGGGTGCCTGATACACTCCCCGGTGAGTGCTCTTTGCACTGTTCATATTCCGAATTTAAATTTTGACAGAGTATTATAATGTCCTTAAATTCAAACTTTAATAACCAGGCTCTGATACCAGTATAGGAACAAAGGAGGCGAGAACACGGGGGAAACTCGAAATTTCAAACCACAAATTCAAAAACTCGAGTTACTATTTACAGCACTATTCAAATTTAGCTGGCACTATTCAAAACCGTGGCACTATTCATAATACGAGGTACTATTCAAATTCGGAATATGAACAGTGCAAGAGCACTCACCGGGGAGTGGATCAGGCACCCCAACTTTCTACTATTCAAGGCACTACTATGCTTATATGGTGGGTGGAGCACCAGGTGGTTTATGGTGATCGTGCGTGGATATTATGACCATAGAGTGCGTGATTATTATGATTGTGATTAGCGGAATATGGGTATGCGTGCGATTCTCAGGATCTTTGGTAGGCTTGCGAGGCCAAGGGTTCACCAGTGTGCATATGGTTGTGTCTGTCCTACTCGGTACTCACCATACGCATCACGAGTTTACTTCGAAAGCAGCTAATTCTTTCCCAAATAGCACCCTAGCCACAGTGATATGAGGCGAGGTTCTATCATCTTCCCAGGCAGTTCCACTCGAAGGAAACACTTTTCTATGGACAGGGGCTCTCTCAGACGCCTCTCCCTGGGGTAAACGAGAGCAACTCAACGCAGAGGTTTCTCCTCCAGGGTCCCTAGCATAGAAACTCTCCCCATATAAATGGGCTACGGCAAAGCAGAGATTTTCAAAACAAAAACTGCTCCATTTTCACAAACAAGCTTATATACGGTTTTCCCCTTTCGGGAAACCCCAAGCACTTACACACGCTAGGTAGATTACCTTACAGACAACTGACGCTCACAGTAGGCTCCCTTATTTCTATATTACAATGGGAGTGGTACTAATTAAAGTGGAGTGGAGGTGGATGTGTTCTGAGTATTCGGCAGTCGGTGTCTTCTCTCCTCTTCTTGGTCCGGCGATGAATGCGTGCGTCTGGCTTCTTCTTTTATAGACGGGAGGAGCCTTCTGGCTTAAGGAAGCGTCTGAACATATATATAGTAGCTCTATTTAGTACCTAGATATGGAATAAGGTATTCCATACCCGATCCCAACTCGCGTACCCGATCCGTCTGCTCCACCGGAACCCACCTCGCTGATCCGCCGCTCCGGTTTCGCATCCGGTTCGCCCGGCTCGCGTCGCCCCACACACCACACCCCGCACCCCCACTACCACCACTAGCAGCACCACCGCCGCCGAGCCCAGCACCCGCTCAGATTTCTGTTCACGGCGGCGCCCAGTCGCCCACCCAATCCCGGCACCCAGTCGCCGCTCCCTCCCCCAGACGCAATCCCAATCCCGGCGGCCAGCTCGGATTTCTGTTCCTGGCGGCGCCGCACTACCCTGCCGTCGGCGGGCTTCCCGTCGGCGAACCTCGGGCCGTCCCCACGAAGGGCTGCGCGGCCGGCCCCCGTCACGCCCCGGCGAGCTGCAACCTCAGGAGAAGCTAGCCCAATTGCGCCGCTGTACAGCCGAGAAAAACTGGTGCGTGACCACGGTGACCGCTGCGGTGACGGAGTTGTTGGCGGGCGGGGACGGCGGCGTGACCTCGGCGGACGCCGAGTCCTTATGATCCCGCATGGATGGCTAGGTGCTGGTCTCCGTGTGGGCAGCCTCTCCTTGACTAGCTCTTGGCACGATGGCGGTAGGTTCGTACCCCATTTTTCCTGCGGAAGCCTTGATTTTCCTTGCCAGTTCCCCTTCGGATCACGGTCGACTGCAACGGAATCGCATTTACGGCGTTCTTTCTCAGTGGGGCGTGGTTCCAATTCCTCCCGTTATCCATGGATTTCTTAGGATTCATGAGCTCTCAACACCCCCCCCCCCCAACCGCAAGGTGCCCTCTTTTTTTCTCCCGCATTTCTGTTGATTTTGATTGATTTACTGCGTTGGTAGGAGGATCTATGCAGGTAGTCGAGCATTATTGGCCATCCATTGTTGCAATCTCATAGTCGCCACTTAGGATTTCTTCTAGTCGGCTGCACCCACATGGGATTTATGCTGTCTCTGCAGGGATGACGAGAATGATTCAGTTGCCGACGCCTATCCGCAACCAACGAGTTGCAGGAGACTAGCAGGCGCTCGACAATGTGTTGTGAAGTCCCAGAACTGTCCGCCTCCAAGGCTCCAACATGAACGCAGTGTGCAGAGCACCTCTGTCGAGATTTTGGGAGCAGTACGTCTTCTTGCAAACTTCCAGGCGCTGAGGTAGATTTCTAACTGGTTCAGTGTGGTTTCCAATTGTTGTAAGACTGTACCTGCTGTTGTTCATTTGTTTGGGCTCTTGGATAAGATGGATTCAGCAAATTGTTATCTTCTTGGTATTTATTTTTGTTGACAACTAATTCAAGTTTGCAGTAAAGAGTGGGTCGAGAAGTGTAGATCCCATAGTTTGCTGGCTAAAGGATGCTTGTTCTTCATACAAGAACTAGATGTTGTTTGTTGGCTGAGAGATACCTGTTCAGATAACTAGAGCTTTAATTCCTTTTTGCTAATAAACTAATTGATGACTTTTCTGTGTGAATATGACTAGATGAGTTCTTGTTCCAAACTCAGATATGCAACTTATTTTTGTTCAGAGATGTAAATGTTCACATATGCATGCTTCTTAGTTGTTAGTGCCTGATATGGATTCACCCGAAAGATGCTGAATTGCTGATCTGATTTGCTAATCCAATTTTGGTGCTAGGTGAAGACCTGCTTTGGTTTGATAGCCTGATATGAGTTAATATGTTTGGATCAATATATTTTCCTAATTATTCTAGATGTTCTGAAGCTTTGGTCCACTATACATTTCGTTTCGTGAATATTGATACTAGTTTGCCTGATCAATGCCTTGTTCTATGTGAAATGCTTATGGTATGCCTGATTGGTTTCGTCTTTCGTGTTTAATCCCTGGTGTTGTGAGTTGCTTTCTCTTGCACTTCTCCTGCTGATTTGGACTGAATAATTTGTTGACAAATTCCCAAGTCTGCAGCCAGTTCGTGCACCTGAGTATATCCTGTCTATGGGGTTTGTTGCAACACAATTCCAATCTACTTAATAATAGTTTTGCTCTTATGTAATACGTATAGGCTGTCTTAAACCTGCATATACTAATAATTCTTAGCTCTTATGCAGATTGCAATATGCATGCTGGTAATCTGCACGTGAGATGGTTGATTGGCTAGATAGTTTCTGATTTCCTTTTTGTTTATTGTTCTGCCAAATTGTAAAAACAGGGTCAATGAAATAGCAAAATGCATTGAGTTTTTATGAACTCTTATTGTGTGCTCGGTTTAAATATGGTGAATGGAATTGCAAAATGTACTCAGTTTTAGATTGAAATTGAGATCAATCAATCACAAAATCACTATATTCAATTTGTATTTTCATATATGCAAATTTGTTTTGTCATAAGAGAACTAACTTGGTGTTAGTTTGCATAGAATTGAAGTTTTTATGATTGCGCATGCTTCAGCGACAAATCTTTATGGTATGATAGAAAATGGTTATGGTTTTACTCAATGACGTGAACATCATCCCAGCTGGAATTAAGATATTTTCTCTCTAGAATGAGAATATTATATGTTTTTACCAATAATGGCGTGCCAACAAAAAATTTTACATCAGTCCTTCAACTTCACACCAACAGTGAAAGGTATTATTCCTCAGAAAACATTGGAATCGTCGTATACCAGCAGTTGCACTGGTGTACGGATCTTCCAGGCCGCGGAAGGCGGAAGCCGCCCAGACTGCCAGCGTCATCATATATGGCGAACGGTTCCATAATGTTGAGCGATTCAACAAGTGCGTGCATGGGAAAAGAAAACCAGGCGCTAGCCGCTAGGCCCACCGGCCCACGGACGTGCGTGTCCCTCACGCAAGAAAATCGGACGCGCTCGCTCGGGTGGGTGCTGCTGCGGGGCGGCGGGAGACGGAGCGCGCGGATGCGCGGGTAGGGGCGTCGGGCAGCTCGGGTATGGATGGAATAGCGGTGTACTATATATATATCCACTATAAATTGTATATTAATCACTATGCAAGAAACTTAACATAAAAAAATCATGAATATATGTTTACTACGTTTTGTCATACCATGGCAAAGAAAATTAGCTAGCGGGTTCCAGAGAATTATCAGAGCAGTGGGACGCTTGTCGTGAGAAATTAAAGCCAAAACTCACCTTCCCTTTGATGAATAGATCAAGGGCCTCATCAGATTCAAGATCCTTGACGTGGTACACTGCCTCATTAGACGTTGCACAGTGTCTTGCGACACTTTCATCTCTAGTAACAACGACGATACAGCTTCGAGAAGTTCCCAGTGACAACTTAGCTCTTACATTCTCCCAGTCAACCTTAACCTCCAAATGGTCAACAACAAGGCAGCGATGGTGATGCAAAAGAGACCGACACATATTGATGGTGGTAGAGTAACCATATTTGGTACCGCGTTGGCCGCTCAGTTCCGAAAATAAGCTACCGTAGAAGTCATTGATACCTGACTGCGCATGAATCCAAGCGTACTTTTCGAAAATCCGTTTGACCACGCAACGGTAGAAGACGGTTCTGACAAGAACTGATTTCCCAACATCAGCAGTCCCCCACACTGAGACCACATGATGTGGTATATCAGTCCCTTTGCCTGGCAAATGAATTTTCCCCATAAGTTGATTCATTGCAGAATCGCGCACAAGCAGGCAGACATTTTTCAGCCAGTCGTTGGCACTAATTTCTAGCCTGGATAATAAGCGCCCACTCATGCTGCTCCCGATATCTTCTTGAATATCCTGCAAATATGTTATGGACATGATATTTTGAGCAAGTATCAGAGGAAAAGAAAGTGTCTCCAAAAACTATATACTGCCAATCTAATCCAATTCAAAAGAGTAAATCCACTTTTACCCCAAGTCCCAACACGTGCAAGCTTAGTGTATAAGGTATATTCAAAGAATGCAATGTCTACAACAGTAATTTTGATTTGGTCCAACACACATCACCAACGGGTGGAATTTCAGCATATATAATGAGAGCAGAACAATAACACTATATTGTAATCTAGAAAGACTCAAATACTATGTAACCAAAATGGACTCGAATACAATGAGAGCGTGAAAACACTATCAAAGAAATTCCATTGTAGAAAAACAAAAGTCAGTCATGACGCATATGTGGCTTTTGACTGCGACAACACACGAGCATATTTGCTAGTATAAGGTAAAGTACAAGACAACAATAAGATTGACATGGATATTGGTAATAAAATAAAATAAAATAAAATAAAATAAAATAAGGCTACCATTCGATTAGATTAAAGCGCTACCATAATAGTTGGAATGTCTAACACCCTGTTTGGATGTAGGTATTCACCCTTAGATCAATTAGATTAAAGCGCTACCATAATAGTTGCAATGTCTAACACCCCATTTGGATGTAGGTATTCACCCTCAGAATTCGGAATTGGCATTTATGAGCTCCAATTACAGCTGTTTGGTTGCTTTATAATTCAAAATTCGAATTGTGCCTCATTGCCAACCAGCATTCATAGTACTCGTGCCTGTCCTCCCTCAATACTGCGCCATATCCCTTCATATTGGGCAGAATTGCCCGTTTATTCTCGTCCGCCCGCAGGCAAGACTTTTCCCCGCGCGCAACACCTCGTTCCTCGATGCCTCAGCCACCGCCGCCGCAACCCTTCCCATCTTCCTTGCAGCCGGCACCGCTTCGCTTCTTCCTCACGGTCGGCAGCCTGGCGCCCCTTCTGTTCTTTGTCGCAGCAGGCCCCTTTCCACCCCTTCTTCCTCAAGGCTGGTGCCGGCGCCCAGCCGCCACATCCCTTCTTCCTCACAATGGGTTCCTTCAGTTCTTCCTCACAACCGGCGGTGCGGCTCCCCTAGATGGCTAACCCATGTGTCGTCCCACTCCCGCCCCTCCACCGTCGTGCTGCAGCCACGTGACGTGTCCCATCCCTTCACTGGCCTGCCCCTGCGGCATCCCGCTCCAGCCCCTGCAATGTCCCGCTCTCACCCCTCCACCGGCGTGACCGTGTGAGGCGGCCACGTGGCGCGGGATGTGAGGAATGTGGAGTACTCTATCCTGCTTGTGATGAGTGAATTGTCAACCGTGCGGTGTGATCGTGCGCTTGGTCTTTGGTTGCAGGTACACGGGCATCAAGTGTCGATAGAGAGCTGCCGTGGAGGTGCTGTGGCCGATGGACTGTGCGGTGGATGGCGGTGAAGGGCAGCCTAGACCGGAGCTCGGGCCGGGCAACAGCTGTGGCGTCTACTCCTGGATCGAGGGCGCAAGCAGCGACGGAAGGCGGGTTTCTTGGTTTGCGCCACAAAACCAAGAAGGCGGATGGCGGTTGAAGATGCCAAGTCGTGGAGGCACGGGCATCGGTCTCGGGACTGACGGAGGCGACGGGCGTCGACGGCGTCTAGGGCCTCGCTGCGGGCGAGAAGTTGATGGGCGTCGGACGGCGTCTAGGGCCGTCAGAAGGCCGAGGCGGGAACGGCGTCTAGGGGCACGGCGTGGAGGCGGGAATCTTCCCGCGCGTGGAGTTTTGGCGGTTTTCTCAAAACCGGCCACCTACCCGGGTTTCGCGGACCCTCCCAAAACCGCGAACCGGATCTTCATCGACATGGCGGCATCGCGGAGAAGGCTTCGAGTTGAAGAAAGAACCTCGGCCGTCGGATGAGTCCAATGTATCTTTTCCAGTTTTGCCCCTACGGGCTTTCTAGTGTCTAGTTAAGTCTAGGGATATTTTAGTCTTTAGTTTAGAGAGTTAGTGGGGTTAAAAGTTGATCAGGGTAGCCAACTCACCTTGTGCCTGGCACCATCAGAACAGCCGCCCCCTCCTCCAGGCACCCCTCTCTCCCTCTCGGTTCTCTCCCTCTCCTCTCTAGGACAAGGGTTTTTAGCCATGGATTCTTGAGACTTTGTAAGTGGATCGATCGAGAAAGGAGGCCCATCCCTCCTTGTGCCCTCCAGGGTTTTGATCTCGTCTCAATTCTTTTCGTTTTGTGCCTTGTTTGGTTGAATTTTGATTTTCGTTGTCGATTCTTGTGCACGAGTTGAGGAGTTCATTCTTGTTGTTCTCGTGACTCCTTGGGGTGTTCCTAATACTTCTAGCCTAGTGCTAAAACCCTCAGATTCATGAGCTCCTTCGAATTGACGTTTTTGAGCTCTAGAGAAAACCCCGTTCTTGCTCGGGAATTCCTCGATTCCTCCCAAACCATGGAGTGATTCGTCGATTCCTTTGGTGGGTATGTTTACAAGGTCCTTTGTGATCGTACCTGCAAATTTTGGTGAGATTTTGACTTGATTTGATCCTCCAATCACCAAGTTTTCCAATGAACGGGGGCTGAAAAATCGTTTCTGGGCACGGGCAGTGTTTCCTTATCACCGGTTAATCCGACGTTTGAGTTTGGTATCGTCGGTTCAACCGGTGAGTAGGTTACTCATGAGTTAGGGTTTTTGGGGTTTTTTCGTTTGGTTGCACTTATGTATTAGTCACTAGATGCATCGGATCAACCGGTGTTACCACTGGGTTTTCTATTTTGCCCGTTCAACCGGCTTATAGATTTTCCTTGACGTCAGTTTAACCGGTGCTCAGTGCAGTTCGTTTTGTTGCTTCTCTGGGTAACTGCACCGGTGCTTTGGATTTGCTATCGTCGGTTTAACCGGTGCTTGGAAAATCGGTCTTGTGACATCTCTGGACAACTGCACCGGCGACAATTTTGATTTTGTTAGATCATCAGGTGTGCATCGCCGGTTGAACCGACGACGTGTTAATCTTTATGTCGGATCAACCGGTGCTCGCTTCTCTCAGCTGCCGGCCTTGTCTCATCGGTTGAACCGATGCTGTTTAAATCAGTACGTCGGATCAACCGGTGAGTTATACCGTGCTGTTTCTTCGACTGTTTCTTCGTGTTAGCTTCTGCACGTGATCTCGATTGTTCCTAGGGGTGTTTTGTGTTAGTGTAGCTCTTCCATAGCTACTCCATACTTCACCTAGGATTCTAGGGTCGGGTGTTTACTTGGGATCTTAAGCCGAGCTTCCGTTTGCAAGAAATTTTTATCGGCTCCCATTCACCCCCCCTCTCTGGTCGCCTTTTCGGTCCCTCAATTGGTATCAGAGCTTGGTTGAGGTTTTCAGTACCTTAACCGGTTCGAAAACTACTTGGCGACCATGGCGAGTCTTGGTAAGATCCCAGTATTTTCCGGCGAGGACTATGCTTATTGGAAGGTTCGCATGCGTGCCTTCTTACAAAGCATGGGAGCCGAGGTCTGGGATATTACCAAGAACCAGGCGTACGAGGTGCTTGCCATTCGGACCTCTCCTCTTCAGGTGTCCGAGCACGAGGCTAACGCCAAGGCTGTCAATGCCTTGTTCGCTGGCATTTCTCGTGCAGAGTTCTCACGCATCCAGGGTTTTCAGAAAAGCCCACAAAGTTTGGACGTGCCTTGAGAACTACCATGAGAGCACACCTTAGGTGAAGGCCAGACTATTCGAGACTCACCGGCGTGAATATGAGAATTTCACACAGGGGCCGGGTGAGAGCATTGGCGACATGTTCAGTCGGTTTCAATCGATTATGAACAAAGTCAGTGCGAATGGATCTGCTGATGCCCTTGAGTACACAGAGCATGAGAAGGCCCTCAAGTTGCTCTACGCACTTGACCACTCTGTGTGGGATCTCAAGGTGAACACAATCATCGAGTCTGCAGGCTATGAGACTCTGACCGTGAATGAGCTTTTCAACAAGCTCAAGGCCACGGAGGTGGATAACCAGACACGAGCCAAGCTCAATGGTGCCCCTCCTTCCAAGAGCATCGATCTTGTGACTGACCCAGGTGGATTGAGCTCTAACGCTAACTCTGCTCTTGGCTTTTCTCTTGCCTCTCTGCTCTCTGTTACAGATGAGCAGTTAGAGACGCTGGGCGACGACAACTTGTGCCTCCTCATCAGCAAGTTCCAGCGTGTCTACCACAACAAACAGAGGAAGAAGAACCCCGGGTGCTACCACTGCGGCGATATGGACCACTTCATCGCCGACTGCCCCAAGAAGTCCGGTGGTGGGCAGAACAACAACTTCAACTACTACCGCCACCGCGACTGCGACGAGGGAGGCTCCAACAAGGAGCGTCGGCGCCACAAGCACCGCAGTCGTGACTGGGGAGGATGCTTCGACAAGGAGTCGCTCAAGAAGCGCTTCCAGTACAAGGCCAAGAAGCGGGAGAAGGCTTTCCTGGCGCAGCTCAGCGACCTCGACAAGAGCTCCGACACTGACTGCTCTTTTTCACCGACCTCCGACGACGACGACAAGAAGAAGAAGAAGCGGGACAAGGATGCCACCGGCTTCATCGGCCTTTGCTTGGCGGCCGGTCGGCGCAAGGGTTTCTGCACCATGGCGGGTGAGGCCAATGGTGCTCGTGCGTCTCCAGGTGGACATGCTACACCGATGCACGGCGACTCTTCTCCTGGATCCGAGAGTGATTCAGAGGTAAACTCCACGATTGACCTGCTTGATACGGAGGTTAGGGAGTTGTACGCCGCTCTCGACAACCAGAAGAGGCTGCTTAAGGAAGCAGCTAGAGAGCGTAGAAAGCTTAGGGCTGAGCTGGCTTGCGCTAGAGAGAAATCTGGTGAGGATGAGTGCGCTGGCTGCATATCTCACATGAATGATCTTGTTGCTCTCCATGCAAAGCATGATGAGAACGTCGCGAACTTAGATGTTGCTAAGACTTCGCTTGCTGACGTGTCTCACGAGCTAGCCAAGGCCAAGCATGAGCTTGAACTGGTCAAGGACGCTCCCATAGTTAGTGATGTGCTTGAATATGATGAGTGTCCCATTTTTAAGTCTGATCTAGCTTCTTTGCAGTCTAAGTTTGCCACTGTTGTTTGTGAGCTAGAGGAGCTTAGATCTAGGCCTGTTCTGCTTGGTGCCTGTAAGCTTTGTCCCACGCTTAGGTCAGAGCTAGATGAGAAGAACGCTTTGATTAAGTCTTTAGGGAAGACTAAGGTCGTAGAGTCTAGCCCACCTATTGATTGTCATGTTTGCCTTGGTTTGATTTCTGATTTGGATAATCTTGCGGTAGAGAAAGCCAACTTGGAGAATGAGAATACCTATCTTAGGGCGATTCTGAGTTGGGTTTCTAGCAGTGAGCCGCAGTTGGGCATGATGATCAAGCAGTTTAAGCGTGGTGATGGTTTTGGGGTCGGTTACACATACACGAAGTCAGACTTTGACAAGCTATATGGTAAGATCGGTAAGGCTGCTGGAGCTCCAAGTGCTCTAAACACTACTAGCACGAGCACGCAGCCTTCGCTTGTTGACCGCGTGGATGGTGTGCTTAAAGAACCATCGAAAGCACCTCCATAGAAGCAGGTTTGGGTTCCAAAGCCCAGTGAGCTGAGGAATCCCCTCGATACGCTCTCTGCTGCCACAACCCAGGTTGCCCAGAAGAAGGGGGATGCTCCTCCCCGTCCGCAGGCGAGGTCTCCACCTCCCAAGAGAGAGGTGGGGTACCACTGCGAGTACTTTGACAGAGAGGGTCACCTGGAGGAGTTTTGCTTCAGGAGGAAGCGGGCTGTGAGGCGTGAGCAGGAGAGACGCAACCCGAACATGTACTCTGCTTGGGTGCATGGTCCTCCTCGGCGTGGTGTTAGGCAAGATGCTAGGGTGCGTCGTGTAGGTGGAGGACAGGGAGACGGTGGTGGTTACCGTGCTCCAGCGGGTGGTTGCTTTGCCGGTCGTGCTCCTGGTCGTCCTCAGTACAACTATGGACCACGGGACCGAGGCTTTGGAGGAGGTTACGATGCACCACGCTTTCCTCACGGTGGTGGTCGTCAGCCTCACGGTAGACGGGACACGGGATACGCTTTGCCTGATTTTGCTAACCCCTCTGTAGAGCAAATGGCTCGACACTGGTTTGCTTCACACTTTGCTAACCTCAGTGTTGAGACATTTGCTCACCCTTTATCTCACTACCTCAGTGCAGGTTGGAGGCTTGGAGAACAGGTGGATCATGGACTCCGGTTGTTCGCGTCATATGATCGGGAATGACAAATGGTTCTCCAGCCTCACCCCAACGCGCCACAAAGAATACATCATATTTGGGGATAATGGTAAGGGCAAGGTACGTGGTGTTGGCGCTGTTATAGTTTCTGATCGCTTCACCCTGAGAGAGGTTGCTTTGGTTTCGAATCTTGGTTTTAATTTGCTCTCTGTTTCGCAATTTCTTGATGAGGGGTTTGAAGTTCGCTTCAAGGAGGGCTGCTCTCGAGTTTTGGATTCCAGAGGAGATCTGGTTTGCCGGATTGTTCCTCGTGACTGAGTTTTCTTGGTTGATTTCTCTGGAACTCCTTTTGGCCCTTTTTGTTGCTTGTTGGCTGGTCTTTCTTCTGATCTGTGGAAGTGGCATAGAAGACTTGGACATTTGAGCTTTGACTTGTTGTCGAGACTTAGCTCACTTGGCCTGATCCGAGGATTGCCCAAATTGAAGTTTGAAAAGGACCTTGTTTGCCACCCGTGTCGCCACGAGAAGATGGTTTCCACCTCCCATGCGCCTGTTAATCAGGTGATGACCACTCACCCTGGAGAGTTGCTACACATGGACACAGTCGGTCCTTCTCGGGTGATGTCGGTTGGTGGAAAGTGGTACGTTCTTGTGATCGTGGATGATTTTTCTCGCTATTCTTGGGTCTTTTTTATGAGAACCAAGGATGAGGCTTTCAAGTTTGTTCGAGACTTGATCTTGAGGTTGAAAAACAAGCTACCCCAGGCCATGAGAGCAATTCGCAGTGATAATGGCACAAAATTCAAAAACGCTCATTTTGACACCTTTTGCAGTGATCAAGGACTTGAATACCATTACTCTTCCTCCTACACTCCACAGCAGAATGGAGTTGTAGAACGGAAGAATCGGACGCTGGTTGAGATGGCGAGGACGATGCTCGATGAGCATAGGACTCCTCGAAAGTACTGGGCTGAGGCGGTTAATACCGCTTGTTATGTGTCCAATCGCATTTTCTTGCATGCTTTTATGCACAAGACTTCTTATGAGTTGCGATTTGGACGCCAGCCCCATGTTGACCATCTCAGAGTTTTCGGTTGCCGGTGCTTTGTGCTGAAGGAAGAAAATCTTGATAAGTTTGAGTCTCGATCGTCTGACGGTATTTTTATCTGTTATTCTTCTCACTCTAGAGCTTACCGTGTGCTGATTATTGATACTAACATCGTCAGAGAGACTTGTGAAGTCACTTTCGACGAGACTGCACCGTGCAATTCTTCTGTCTTTGAGATTGCAGGAGATGATGAACTCGGAACCCCCCATCTTTGAAGATGAGGAGGAAGAAGCTGTTGAGGGTGATGCTGAGGCTACCACGTGTGCTGTAGACCCAGTCGCCTCCCCCACAAGCTCGGACGATGATGATGGCCCCGAACCGACTACATCCACTTCCCGGGGGCCGATCGAGCAGGTGACTCAGCCTTCCCCAGCTGCACATGAGGAGACACCAGCTTTGGTTAAGGAGGAGGCGACTTCGACAAGGGAAGCACTGCAACACATTCAGCGTCGTCACCCACCTCAACAGATGCTAGGTGACCTCAACGAGAGAGTCACACGGTCCAAGGTAACAAGTATCGCTGGCTTTGCTCATTCAGCGTTTGTTGCCTCTTTTGAGCCCAAAGATATTGGACACGCTCTTTCTGATTCTAATTGGGTCAATGCCATGCATGAGGAACTTGAAAATTTTGAAAGAAACCAAGTTTGGGTTTTAGTCGAGCCTCCACCTGCTTGTAATCCCATCGGAACGAAGTGGGTTTTCAAAAACAAGCAGGGTGAGGATGGGTTGATTGTTCGAAATAAGGCTCGTCTTGTTGCCCAGGGGTTTTGCCAAAAAGAAGGAATTGATTTCGAGGAAACTTTTGCCCCTATTGCTCGTTTGGAAGCGATTCAGATCTTTCTTGCATTTGCTGCTTCTAAGGGCTTTAAAGTTTTCCAAATGGACGTTAAATCTGCCTTCTTAAATGGTTTTATCGAAGAAGAGGTTTATGTGAAACAAGCCCTAGTTTCAAAAATCCCAATTTTCCAAACCGTGTTTATAAACTTCAGAAATCACTTTATGGTTTGAAACAGGCACCTAGAGCTTGGTATGATAGACTGAAAATATTTTTGCTGGCTCAGGGTTTTTAAATGGGATGTGTGGATAAAACTTTATTCCTCATGCGGTCTGGCACTAATTTTCTATTAGTTCAGATATACGTGGATGATATTATCTTTGGTGGCTCTTCTCACGCTCTTGTCTCCAAGTTTTCTGAGCAGATGTCCAGGGAGTTCGAGATGAGTATGATGGGTGAGTTGCAGTTCTTCCTCGAGATGCAGATCAAGCAAACTCCTCAGGGCACGTTCGTCCATCAAGCCAAGTACACCAGGGACTTGCTGCGGAAGTTCAACATGAGTGACTTGTCTCCTCAGCCGACTCTGATCAGCACATTGACGACGTTTGATGAGGACTTGGATGGCGAGGCGGTGGACCAGACGGAGTACAGGAGCATGATCGGCTCCCTCCGGTACCTGACGGCGACACGGTCGGACATTCAGTTCGGCGTCTGCCTCTGCGCATGGTATCAGGCTTCTCCACGCACCTCCCACAGGCAGGTGGTGAAATGCATCTTCAGGTATCTGAAATTCAACCCTGAGTTTGGTCTTTGGTACTCTGCAGATTCTTCTCTGGTTTTGGTGGGCTTTTCTGATGCCGATTTCGGTGGGTGTCGGTTGGATCGCAAGTCGACATCCGGCACTTGTCAATTTCTTGGTACATCTTTGGTGTCTTGGTCCTCTCGCAAGCAGGCTAGCGTAGCGCTTTCTTCCACAGAAGCTGAGTATGTTGCCGCTGCTAGCTATTGCTCCCAGATACTTTGGATGAAACAAACCTTGCAGGATTATGGACTGAGTTTTGATAGGGTTCCCATCTTTGTAGACAACATATCCGCTATTAGCATTGCAAAGAACCCTGTCCTACACTCCAGAACCAAACACATAGATATCCGGTTCCACTTCCTGCGAGACAATCATGAGAGAGGCCACATAGACTTGATCCATGTCCCTTCAGAGAGGCAAATCGCAGATATCCTAACCAAACCTCTTGAGCAGGACACCTTTGCTCGCTTGCGAGGGGAGCTTGGGGTTTGTTACCCCTTTTGATCGCTGACTTTTCTTTGGTTAGCTTTGTAGGGTTTATTTGTTCTTCTCTTAATTTTTCTAGGTTTGGTAGTTGCATTGTGCATATGCATTGTACATTTCTGCATTTTGCATTGCCTCACTTGCACTAGCATTCTTGTATACATTGCTATGATCTCCTAGTGCTTGCTAGTGTGAGTTTATAAACGTGATCATGAATAGCTTGCTCCACTGTGTATATGACATCATCTGAGTTAAGCTATTTTGATTTGAAAATTTGAAAACATGGTCACCCTGTCTTGGCTACTAGCATGTTAGGGCGTGTAGGTATGCTTTGCTATCTCATTCATGCTAGTGTAGCCTTTCGTTCAGCAATTCATATGTGACATGATCTAAAAATTGATAAAAATTGCTTGAATTGTGCTTAATATGGAATGGAAAGATCCAGGTGGGATTGCTTGTCGCACTGATCGAGCTTTTGGGACACCTCACTTTGCACTTGTGAGAACCCGGGCAAGGCTGTGCATGACTGAAACGAGTGTCTTAAGCTTCTAACTACCTTTGGTATAGGCTTGGCCTTGTTGCTAAGTAAAGCATGACAAGCTTTCAACCCCTGGCATTAATAATGAGATTGCAAAATCAATGTTTACAACATGCTTTGGAGGTTTTTGGCTCACCTGTATGAGTTTGATTAGCACTGTCTTTCATTCCCGACTTGCTAGTGCTAGATCAAGGGTGATGCTTTTATTTCTCTTAAACTGGAACTTGCCTAGCTCTAGACTGATTTGATATACCCTGTTGAGCTAGATGCAGGTCTTGTTTATGGATGCACACGTGCTTGTGACTAGTTGTTGCTCATATCATTGTATCCCTGAATGCTTTCACTTACACCTCCTGTATTGCATTCATCGCATAGCATATGTTCAGGGGGAGTCTCAGTTTCAGGGGGAGCTTTAGGTCTGTTTAGCTTTGATGTGTGCATGTGCCAACAAGGGGGAGAAGTTAGTGATCGAACAAGAGGGAAATTGTTTGATTTATCCAAAAATTTGTTGTGCACAGGGCTTTGAGTGCATACATGTGGTGAGAGTTGCACTGGTAAGGGGGAAATGCATGGAGTTTCTGCTTTGTTTAGCTCCTGGTTTTCCTTTTGCTTCTGGCATGAATGTGTCGATTCCTGCCTCTGTCTTTGAGGAGTCATGTCTATGTTTGATCAATTGCGTCGAGCCGTTGCCCTTGTCTGAGGGAATCGATCTTTGCTTGGTTAAGTGACCTGTTCTTGCTTCTTTCGAGCTTTTGTCACTTGTTCAAGTTCTCTTGTTTCCTTGTTCTTCTCTATTTTTGTTTATCTCTTGGTTCGATTGTGGTGTGTTGACAATGCACTCATCAAGGGGGAGATTGAGGAATGTGGAGTACTCTATCCTGCTTGTGATGAGTGAATTGTCAACCGTACGGTGTGATCGTGTGCTTGGTCTTTGGTTGTAGGTACACGGGCGTCAAGTGTCAAAGGAGAGCTGCCGTGGAGGTGCAGTGGCCGATGGACCGTGCGGTGGACGGCGGTGAAGGGCAGCCTGGACCGGAGCTCGGGCCGGGCAACAGCTGTGGTGTCTACTCCTGGATCGAGGGCGCAAGCGGCGACGGAAGGCGGGTTTCTTGGTTTGCGCCACAAAACCAAGGAGGCGGACGGCGGTTGAAGACGCCAAGTCGTGGAGGCACGGGCGTCGGTCTCGGGACTGACGGAGGCGACGGGCGTCGACGGCATCTAGGGCCTCGCTACGGGCGAGAAGGTGACGGGCGTCGGACGACGTCTAGGGCCGTTAGAAGGCCGAGGCGGGAACGGCGTCTAGGGCCACAGCGTGGAGGCGGGAATCTCCCCGCGCGTGGAGTTTTGGCGGTTTTCTCAAAACCGGCCACCTACCCGGGTTTCGCAGACCCTCCCAAAACCGCGGACCGGATCTTCATCGACATGGCGGCATCGCGGAGAAGGCTTCGAGTCGAAGAAAGAATCTCGGTCGTCGGATGAGTCCAATGTATCTTTTCTGGTTTTGCCCCTACGGGCTTTCTAGTGTCTAGTTAAGTCTAGGGGTATTTTAGTCTTTAGTCTAGAGAGTTAGTGGGGTTAAAAAGAGATGAGGGCAGCCAACTCACCTTGCGCCTGGCACCATCAGAACAGCCGCCCCCTCCTCCAGGCGCCCCTGTCTCCCTCTCGGTTCTCTCCCTCTGCTCTCTAGGACTAGGGTTTTTAGCCATGGATTCTTGAGACTTTGTAAGTGGATCAATCGGGAAAGGAGGCCCATCCCTCCTTGTGCCCTCCGGGGTTTTGATCTCGTCTCAATTCTTTTCGTTTTGTGCCTTGTTTGGTTGAATTTCGATTTTCGTTGTCGATTCTTGTGCACGAGTTGAGGAGTTGATTCTTGTTGTTCTCGTGACTCCTTGGGGTGTTCCTAATACTTCTAGCCTAGTGCTAAAACCCTCGGATTCACGAGCTCCTTCGAATTGACGTTTTTGAGCTCTAGAGAAAACCCCGTTCTTGCTCGGGAATTCCTCGATTCCTCCCAAACCATGGAGTGATTCGTCGATTCCTTTGGTGGGTATGTTTACAAGATCTTTGTGATCGTACCTGCAAAATTTGGTGAGGTTTTGACTTGATTTGATCCTCCAATCACCAAGTTTTCCAAAGAACGTGGGCTGAAAAATCGTTTCTGGGCACGGGCAGAGTGTTTCCCTATCACCGGTTAATCCGACGTTTGAGTTTGGTATCGTCGGTTCAACCGGTGAGTAGGTTACTCATGAGTTAGGGTTTTTGGGGTTTTTTCGTTTGGTTGCACCAGTGTATTAGTCACTACATGCATCGGATCAACCGGTGTTACCACTGGGTTTCCTATTTTGTCCGTTCAACCAGCGTATAGATTTTCCTTGACGCCGGTTTAACCGGTGCTCAGTGCAGTTCGTTTTGTTGCTTCTCTGGGTAACTGCACCGGTGCTTTGCATTTGCTATCGTCGGTTTAACTGGTGCTTGGAAAATCGGTCTTGTGATGTCTCTGGACAACTGCACCGATGACAATTTTGATTTTGTCAGATCATCCGGTGTGCATCGCCGGTTGAACCGACGACGTGTTAATCTTTACGTTGGATCAACCAATGCTGTTTAAATCAGTACGTCGGATCAACCGGTGAGTTATACCATGCTATTTCTTCGACTGTTTCTTCGTGTTTGCTTCCGCACGTGATCTCGATTGTTCCTAGGGGGTGTTTTGTGTTGGTTTAGCTCTTCCATAGCTACTCCATACTTCACCTAGGATTCTAGGGTCGGGTGTTTACTTGGGATCTTAAGCCGAGCTTCCGTTTGCAAGAAATTTTTATTGGCTCCCATTCACCCCCCCTCTGATCGCCTTTTCGGTCCCTCAGGATGTCTTTGTCCGCCCTGCCCCCTCGCGGTGCAATGCCCACGCTTCCGCTCCAATGCGCTAATTCGCAAGACGAATGCATGTTAATCCATGATTAGCGCAACTATAGCAAATTATGAATTGATTATGCTCATTAGATTCGTCTCGCAAATTAGCCTAGGGGTTATGGAATAAGTTTGTCAGTAATCGACATTTAGTACTTCTAAATAGCAACATTCTAGAGGAATAATTATTATCCCAGTGCATCCAAACAAGGCCCTAGATTGTCTGGGATCAGCTGCATAAGGGCCCAGATCCAGTGTGGTCTTCCGTTCGTGTGGTCCTTGTGTACTATTTGCATGTCTACCCCCTCGTGTTTGGGACTAACACACCATGCGCTTTAGCATGCCCCTCTGGCAGGGTATGGCCATGCCGCTGCGTCTAAGCACATGAAGATCAAATTGCAGTATAAAAAAATTTGGAACTCAAACTTCCAGAAAACACCTCAGCAGTAAATTTTATAAATAGGATCACTAAATACTTGCTGAAAAATAGGTCTACAAATTTATCAGTATAATACCATAATTATTTAATGGAATGCTGTAACAAATGTTGACTTTCACTTCATTCAATCATTGTCCTTATGTTTTTCATGTTCGAAAAGATACAATACAATGCTAGCACTATATTATAAATGAAAATGTATGTTACATGGTCCGGTCATTCGTAGGTTAATAACTACGTACTATGTGTCGGATGTTAATTCATTGTCATCTTACGAGAACTTACAGAATGAAAATTTTTGTCGAAAAATTAACGTTGTTTAGTCCAAGACATAGAATATTCAAACTCACCAGATCATGGGCAGCATTTGAGTGAAGATCTTTCACGTGGCACACTTCATCGTCTTTCGTTGCACAATGTGGGGCGAAACTTTCGTCCCTAGTGAGAACAACGATACAGTTCCGAGTTTTCTGAGACAGCAGACAACTTAGTTTTTTTACGAAATTCCAGTCATGCTTGGGTTTCATGCGGTCAATGACAATGAGCCATAAATGTCGACGAAGAAGATCCAGAGCCTTGCTGATGTCATAAGAAGGTTTGGTTTGACCTAGGCTCCGTTCCAAAAATAAAGTCCAAAGGCCCAAATCAGGCTCTGAGTTTTCGTCGGGTGCATCAACCCAAACATACTTTTCAAACATCCCATTGACCATGCATCTATAGTAGACGGTTCTGACGACAGCTGATTTCGCAAAATCAGAATTCCCCCACACGGAGACCACATGACGTGTACCACTCTTGCATGGAGAATTTATCTTTCGTTGAAGTCGTGCTACTTCAGAATCACGTCCACGGAGGCGGACATTTTTCAACCACCGGGAGGCAGTCTCCAGCATGGATGGGTATGGATGCCCCCGAACCGATTCCTCTGCGGTTGTTGCAGAGGGACTCAGGTAGGTGACACATGAATCCGGTGGTGCAGGAGTCTCATCCTCCTCGCTGTTTTTATTACCATCTTGAATGTCCTGTCAACAATAACAGACTTGAATGATCATGTTTGTTCAGGGTTTGTATTTAACCCAACCATTTTAATGTGTGGTCCTCTTGTTGTTTTGAGATACCTAGATACAAATTATAGTAAAATCTATGTTTACATATTTTCGAAAAATAAAGATTGCCTTGCAATAATGGTTCTATCAAAGACTTACTAGTGCCAAATTCAATTATAAATGGTTAACTTCTACATGATCTTTCTACACCAAATTTGGAAGTAAAAAATTACAGAAAGTTGCGAACATAGTTGCTCTACAAACATGAATTCGTAAAAATATGTCCTATTAGTTGTAGAAAAAGAACAGTGGATCCAATTAAAAAAGTTTGCAAAATAATTTCTTAGCTGGTGTTTGGGTCGGCTATAGATCGATCATGAAAACCAGATTACAAAAAATGTAATAATCTAACTACTCAGAATACTATATCTCATAATCTGGTTTGTGCCAGCTAATAGTAGATAATATTACCCAGTTTCCTATAATCTAGAGACCAAAACAGCCCAGATTATTGCCATCTAGGTTTTTAGTTTCCGGTTGTTTATAATCACTATTCATAATCCATATTTCTATAATCTCTTCTGCTTTTATTGCCGGAAGCAGCCTAGGATGGGTTGGTAGCCGGAGTAATTGCCATGTGCTTATTTAATCCGAAATAGATCCATAACTATTTGGGCTAGCAATAAAAAATTGTATAATAAACTTGTCAATATCAATGTGACATTATAGTAAAAGAAGTAAAGAGCACGGAAATAAAACTAGGCGTGACATATAGTATGTAGGAAATTTTTTGGAATAGTCAATGATGTCGATCACCTTGCTGGAAAACAAGTAGACAGAGTGATTGGCTGAGAACTGTTTAATCTCCGATACATAATATGGATGCCCTACGCACACGCTTGCAATCTCGAGCTGGTGCGTTGACACGATGATCCGGCTCCCATTGTTCATGTCTGGCAGGTATGCCCTGATGGGATCCCACTGAGCCATGCTGGATAGGTCTTCAAGGATGATGAGATACCTTTGCTGGTTGATGACTTGGTTTACCACCTTCTCGACATTAGTGTCGGCAGGCGCATGGATCATCGCCATAACATCTGCGCCTGACATTGGCACTCCTGGCTTCTGGTAACAGTTTGTGTAGAATTGATCAACCAAGTTCCGGATGAACTCATGAGAATTGAAAGGAAGAACCAACTTCACCCAGGCGCGGCACTTGAATTTGGAGCATATCTCTGAATCCTCATACACCTTCCTGATGATGGATGTCATCCCAAGATCACCTCCTGTTCCACAAACCGACATCACCCGAAGGTCCTTATCTGCAATGGATATCGAAGTTTTGAGTTCCGAAAAGGCGACCAGATCCTTATCGTCTTCCCTCGCCTTGACAAAAATGTCCAATGCCCTTGAGTTTGCAGAGAGCTTCTGTTCCATCTCCGTGACAGGTTTGGAGCCAGAATCACTGATGAGGTTGTAGCGCATGCTCCTCTGGCTCAGATCCTCCACACGGGCCTTGAGTAGCTTTATCTCTGCGACTTCTTCGTCCAGGGGTAGCGCTGCTCCTGCGACCACACAGGATGGCAGCAAGCGGAGCCACCAAAGCTGCTTTGCGTCCAGGTGGACGACGAACTCAATGCAGTCTTCAGTGTCACAAGACAGATCGCGGACCTGCCTCACCCAGGTCTTCACCACTTTATTCTTGATGCAGTCCCCATTGGTGGCGTCGAGGAAGGACTGCATCATCTCGAACTCTTCCTTGATGAACACCATATCACGCTGGACGGTTTGCCACTTCTCCTCATCCTCCTTGAGGGCGGTCTTGACCTTGTTTAATTACCAGCGCATCCAAGGCTGTCTTGGAAACACCAATTGCAAGATCCACCATTGCTCTCCCTCCCTCCCTGTTTCTCCTCCCTCTCTGTCTCTCTCGTTTGTTTTCTTGTGTGGTGGTGGGATTACCTGGTGTCAATTAAGCGGTGCTGCTACTGTTCAGAACGAATTTTGTAGGCTTCACTAACTCACCAAGCATCCATTAAGTTAATCGATCATGTCATAGCTGGTGCCTCTTGGATCAACGAATCTGCAATAGCGCCAAACTATATATATTAACCAGGATGATACAGAATTCTGTACAGGTTGTCACAAGGGTGTAAGATGACCAATTAAAACCAAGTAATCAACATAGTTTTAGTACGCCTCAGAGAAAAGAAACAAAGCAATTCGGAGCTGTTTCATTTGTTCGCAATCAGCCAGCTGTTAATTGGATGCCCACCCTATATAAATTCAGCTAAGCGAACAACTTTCTTATGTTAATCAGATATGGAAAAGATGAGGCCTTCAACTAATTCAATGTTAGCACTTATATTAGTCAGACATGGGATAGTTGATGCCTTCAAGCAGCTTATTATTATTGGTGGAATGTCGAATAACAGTGGTAGACCAATTAACGACACAATTATATACTGAATTAGATATAGGTCTGTCGTTGGCTGTGAAATAATTTGCCAGCTGCGAAGGCCCAGCCATTGCACGATGAGCGTTGATGTTGGGGATTGCCCCTGCAGAGGTGGCACCTCCCGAAGGTCACTCGAAGGTTAGCGACAAAAACTTATAATCCACACAATCCCATTTCTATTGAACTGCAGGGTAAAGTGAAAAAGGAACCTTCGGATGCTGTACCCCGAAGGTTGGACGGCTGAAGCTTCGGCATTGAGAAGAATACTCGGTGGACACTGATCTCGAGAACCGGCCTGAAGAACCTTCGGTCATCTGCGCGAGGGGTTTGAGACCAAGGCCTTGCCATGCCCCGAAGCCGGAACCTTCGGTCGTCTGCACGAAGGTTTGAGACCAAGGCCTCGCCATGCCCCGAAGCCTGCCGAAGATACATCTATCGAAGGTTAAATCCGAAGGTTACAAGAAAGATCACGTGTGATGCGTGATTTCGGGTTGGAGTATTCAAGTCGGACATTCTAACCTAGGAAAATGACCAAAAACCCCTACTGTACTATCTGAACCTCTGGAAATAGCAGAGGGGCCTTTTGGGAATGATGTAATAAGGTAGGGGGTATAAATAGATGCCCACCTCAACTTTGTAAAGGGTTGAACTTTTCTGAAATTATAGTACAATTACGATTGTGCCATTGATTCTAATTGTTGAATACCTTCGGCTCACTTTCATTGATTATTGTTTCCTCTGTTTGGAGATCGCAAGCTAGATCCCAACCGATGCGCCCACCTGTGTTCTCAGCTCGACGAACAACTCACGATGGCTCCACAAAAGAAGAAAACCACCAACCCGAGCACCTCAGGTCCCGAAGGTTCTAACCTTGTCGGCGTCCTGACCCGGCGGTCCGGACCCAACTAGTAATGTTGCGTGTTTCCTCGTCCCAGATGTTGATGCAAGAGGCAACACAGTAACGCATGGGTATATCCTGGTTCCGGCCATGGGGCCGTACGTCCAGCAAGGGGGTGTGCGAGGGCACTGTATTTTCTTGCACCGGTGGTGCCTGTAGTAGGGGGTACAAGCGAGGCGCTGTGGAGGAGTGGTTGGCCTTTAATGCCTTCGTATGACGGGCGGGTGAGCGGAAGGGCCGTTTGTCCTCTTTGTCGAGGGGTGGCCTCGAGCGAGGCGGAGACGATTCGTCTCACTCAAGGTTAGGTTCGCTACCCTTGAGCGAGGCAGAGACGATTCACCTCCCCGAGGGTAGGCTCGCTACCCTCGAGCGAGGCGGAGACACGGGGCGCAGTCGAGGGTCTCGATGGGGAGCCCTCGAGTGAGACGGAGATCACCCCGTGAGTCCGAGGGGGGTGCGGATGGGCCGCATGCTGGGCTTCTTTGAGTCCTTTCCTTTCTTCCAGATTGGAAGGAGGCCGTAGGCCTTAGTGGGCTCAGTTGCCTAATATGTGTTTGCGTTTTTATGGTGATTTAGGTACCCCGATTAGGGTGTCCCTGATCGTGGTCGCCGACAGTAGCCCCCGAGGCTTTGGTCGAGTCAAGGGATTCAGCCAAAGGGTATTTCGGAGATTTTACCCCTTGACGTGAACGATCGGTGCTGAGCTCCCGCCAGGCGCACCTGGTTGTCGGCCTAGCGGATGCGACAGCTCGTCGGTCGGGGTAGTGCACCTGCGGAGAGAGTACTCCGAGGCGCGCGCCCCTTCTTGTTTCGTTCCAGGGACAAGATGCGTCAGCATGCTGAGCGGGCCAGGGCCACGATGGCGCCTGCTGCTCTGAAGCTGGTGCTTATGCCGCACTGTCCTGGGCTCAGGGTCTCGGCCCTGCTTTCCCTGGTCGCCTTGCGATGCGCCGTTCGAGGGCAGTCGGCCAGCGCCGATGCTGCGCCGCTCAGCGTCCAAGGGCTCAGCTTTGCTTTGTCTCGTCATGTCTCAGCATGGTAGCCGAGGGTATCTCTCGCTCGTGGGGAGCCGCGCCGTCACGGGCGGTCCAAGCCTTCGTCCTTCGGCAGGCTTAAAGCTTGGCGCCTGACACAGCTATAAATAGGGGTCGTGGGATTCCCTTTCCTCTCCAACTTCCCTGCTCTTACTTCTAGCATCGCCTAAGTCTCATAATGTTTTCCTTTGCCTTTCACGACCAGCCCCCAGATGGGGTGGCCTGGCCTTTTCAGGCTTTGATGCTAGAAGAATGCTTGCGAGCGGCGGAGGAAAGCCGGAGAGGGCATGCGCACCATCCCTTAGCTTCAGTGGGATTAGCAGAGGAGCATTGGGCCTGTGGGGTCCTGCTTCTACGATGTCCCTCAGCCTGAAGGGGGATTGAGATGCCTTACCATGGCGTTGGTGCCAGGTTTGGTGGCTATTCTTCGCATCGTCCCTCCTGGCGACAACGTCGCGCTAGGGGAGATGGTGTGGAGGGTGCTGTCCGCCAGCTTGACCCCCCGCAGGGTCTTTGGTGGGGGAGATGCTAGAAGAAAGCTTGCGAGGAGAGCATCCCGCTAGACCCGTGCGGTCTGGGGGCTGTTCCTTGCAATCCCTAGCAGCCTGGCCGTTGCCCCGGCCAAGGGCTCGGTACTCTTAATCTTCGCTCCCTCCTCCCCAATACAGGGAAAATTGCCACGCAGGTGGCAATGCGTTTATACTTTTCGACGGCTTTAAGCCGGTAGCCCTTTGTAATCTTTGTTTGTAAAGAGCAATGAAGTCTCCTTCTCCTTCGCGGAGAGGACGACCGTAAGTGTATGGGTGGGTGCCACCCCTGCAGGAGATTTTGGTCCTTGAATGTGTGAAGTTTCCTCCGTGGGGGCGTGTCAATGCACCCACGGGTGTAGCCCCCGAGGCCTTGGAGGAGTGTTTGCACTCGTCCAAGGGCTATAATCATCGCCTTGCTTGGTTGCTTCACTGAGGTGGCCGCCCAGCGTCTTTTTCAGCCGGCATCGGCACTCCTTTCAGCTGGCCTCGGCATTTTTCGTGCTGGCGCAGCGACCCAGTGTTTGGTTAAACACACGGGACTTCATAATCGACGGTCGTCGACCCATTCGAGGGTGCGGCCTGAGCCGCAGTGTGCGAGGAGCCCCCGAGCCCCGGCCTACGTAAAGGCATTTGGGGAACCCTCGACTTTGGTTACGGCCCTCGTCGCCCTTTCGCAGGGAGGAGGGGTGAAGCGCACCATGCTACCCATGCCCGGAACACGAGCTATAGCTGCTTCGGTGAGCTGTTATCGGGTAGTTCAAGTGGACGTTCGTGCCCCGTTAGATAAGGGTCGGCTCGTGGTCCGTCGACATGTCACATAAAGCGCTTGCAAAGGTTCGCTAGGCGGGGCTCGGACCCATTTGATAGGGTCCGAGGGCTCGATGCTCTCCCTCGATGGGATCCCCCTGCTAGGCACCCTCGATTGGCCTTGAACACTGCGTAGGACGACTCGAACTCCATGTTCCAGGGTAGCTTGTACGGCACGTCCATGCAGTCCCTAACTCTGGCGATCTGGGGCACCTGTCGAACCCTCAACGGGCCAGGCTTCGAAACCCTGATCAGTAAGGCCTCGGAAATAGATTCCCTCGAGGGTGAAGAGCCCCGAAAGGAATATTCCATCACGGTTCGCAAGCGGCGCGGAGTCGCTGGTCGTGTGCGCGGGTCTTCCGCTGGTCGTGGGCGACATGACCCGGTTTATGCGGTGTAGTGCGGGTGCGCCTTTTCAGGCGACTACATCGGGTAGACGAAGCGGCGTGGGCGGCGGCTGACGGATGGAACATCACAACAGTCACGCCGTGCCCGTCGGTTACCGCACCGTAATTATTGCCGAGTGCGCGCGTGGGAGACTCCGCGGTCATGGGACCCATCCGTCAGCGACGGCAAAATCTACCGCATTGAATACGGCGGATTCGGGCCATGGCGGTGTATCCATGCGTCGGGGTGAAATAAAAGCGAGAGAGGGGGGTTGTTTGGGCTCACCTGGCCATTTGCCTTCATCTCCCTTGCCTTCTCCACCTCCCCTGCATCCTGAGCCCACAGCCAAGAGCGAAAGGAGGAAGAAGGAGAGAGCGATAGCGCACCTTAGGCACCATAGAGCTTGCCTTCCCACCTCCCCCCGTAGTTCGAAGCAATGTCGGATGTGCGAGAACCGTTGCCGTGGGGGAAATCCACCGCCACAGAGGCGGTTCTGGAGCAGCTGGTCGCCGACCGGCTGCAACCGATGAGGAGACTGAGCTGAATCCCCCCGAGGGCTACGTCGTGAGCCTCGTGCGTCTCCACGAGCAGGGATTCGGCATCCCTGTCAACAGGTTCATGCGGGCGTTGTGCAAGAACTACGGAGCAGAGCTACACAACTTCGGGCCCAACTCCATCTCACAGGCGGCGGTCTTCGTCGCTGTCTGCGAGGGGTACCTGGGGATCGAAGCACACTGGGACCTGTGGGTCCACCTGTTCCGCGGCGAGCTCTTCGTCGAGAATGTGCGGGGCCAGCCGAAGAGGTTTGCGCGCGCCGGAGGCCTGATGCTCCATTTGCGCCCGAGCCGGAAGAATCTCTACATCCCCAACAAGATGACAACGAACAACGCCGGGTGGACTCGAGGGTGGTTCTACCTACGCAACTTCGGCAACAAGCTCCCGGCGTTCACCAACAAGGTGCTTCGGGAGAGACCAGCCAAGTGGGACTGGGGGGTATCGCCCCCAGCGCACCAAGCCAGGCTCGAGGTCCTCACCGAGGCGTTGGTGCATCTGGCGAGGAAAGGGTTGACGGCGGCTGCCGTCATCGCGAACTTTCACCGGCAGAGGGTGATCCCTCTCACGGAGAGGAGCATGCCGATCTTCGGCCTCACCCCCGGGGTTCCAGCCTCGGGGTCGAGGACGTCGATGGTGCTGCTCCCCCGTGGCATCGCTGCTCAGAGGGCAAGGAATGCGGTGGCGGAGTTCCCCGACGACGCAAACGATCTCTGGGAGATCAATATGCGCCCCGAGCCGGGGTACCTTTCAGTGGTGAGTCTCGATTTCAATCCGTTGTCGATTTGTGTTATTCCTTTCCCCACTTCTTGAGTCTGATTTGACTGCGTTTTGCAGGGGATGAGCCGCAAATGCCACCCCTCGAGGCCTCCGATCCCGGAAGAACGCGAGGTCAACTGCCTGCATGGAGAGGCGGTGAAGAAGCTAAAAAAAGCGGCGGAGGCAGCTGCCGACAGGAAGAGGAAAAGGAAAGAGAAGCATGACAAGGCGTGCAAAATCACACGCGCGGAGGGGAAGCCGTGGCCCGCTACGCCTGAGTCTACTGATGAGGAGGAGGACACCTCGGATGCCGAGGTCAACCTCCCGGGTGATGACGAGATGGCAACAGGCGCGGATTCCCCGCCGGTATATCAAGAGGCTGGCGACGAGGATGCGCTAGCGATGCTGCGTGAGGCGAGGCCCGCACCAGGGTCGTCGGCAGACCTACCCCTCGCGAGGACGGAGCGAAGGTTGCCCACGCCAGCGGCGGTCGGAAGATCATCTACGCCCGCGACAGAGTTGAGGTTGCCCCTGCCAGCAACGGGTGAGGGGATCCCCGCACTCGCGATGTCGACGGGCGGCGACGGCTCCGCGGCGAGCGTGGGGACACCCGCGCAGATAGCCTCGAGGTTTCAGGCTGGTCCGGGAATGACACCCTCGGATCAGTCGTCAAGGGGCGTCAGTGTGCCACGGGCCCGAAGAAGCGGCACGGGCAAATGCAGTATGAGGGCCCGGTCCGGGTAGGTGTTTTCGGTTTTATTCATTGCGTTCATTTAATTGATCCCCCAATCCTGCTAACCTCAGCCCTTCTTCCCCGATTTCCAGCTTCGGGGCCGTTGCCAAGGATGCAGCCCCGCTCGCACCGACCAAAGCCATCAAGATCGGGGCGCGCGCCACGCCGCACTCGGCGCCGCAGCCACCGTTTGTTGTGGATATCGTGGCGGAGGCCGCGAAGCTGCGGGAGGCCATGGCTCGAGGGGCCCAAGCGGCCCAACAAGCTCGAGCGCCGGGGAACGGGGGTGAGGCCGGCCAGAGTGGCATTGAAGCAGCCGCTCCGGCTGACGCCGTGGGGGAGGCCGGCCGGGGCGGCGCAGATGGCGCCGCCCGGGCGGACGTTGAAGTCGAAACCGGTCGGAGCGACGCGGATAGCACCGCCCGGCCGGTCACAGAGGATGGAGCTGGTGGGGATGCGTGGGAGCACCCTGCTAGCCAAACGGAGGTGGAGACCCTCGTTCCCGAGCCCCCGAGGGCTGGGGTCGAGGGCGTCGTGGAGGAGGAGTCGGCTCCGAGGGTGCCGGTGGCAGAGGAAGCCCGCGTCTCGGTGCCCGCTGAGGCCCAGGACAAGGGTGTCGTTGCGGCGGTGATGGCGCCAGCGGCGACAGAAAGCGTGGTGCCGGTGGTGCAGCTGCCAGACAGCAGCGAGGAGGTGCTCAACGAGGGAACATCTGAGGGGCCCCATCATGGGGCAATCATCCAATCTGGGGTCCCCCCGGAGTTTCTCCACGACGAGCGGGAGGAGGAGGGCGTCTGGCAGGCGCAGATCGAGGCAGGCTTTCAGATTCTGAACCACCTTGATCGCGCCCTAGAGCTCCATAGGACAACAGACTACCAGATCAGCCAGGTAAGCGGCTCCCCCTCTGGGATCGTTCGTATTTTGGCCTTGATTTCATTTGTTTTACTCACGCCTTTCCTCTTGCAGCGGCTGAGGGACATCTCGCGCAAAAAGAGCGCCGAGATGACCCGGCTGTACTCTCAGGTGCGCTGGCTTGGTCAGCACAATGCTGGCTTGGTGCTCTAGAACATCGACGCCAACACCAAGATGGCGGATCTAGGGGCGCGTCAGCAGGTGCTAGAGGAGGAGCTGGCGTGGGCCACTGGTGAGTGTGATGTCCAGAGGGCCACAGCAGAGCAAAAGGCTCAGGAAGCTGAGGCGCAAACCGCCGAGCTACAGCACACTAGGGCGGTGCTCGAGCAGAAGGAAGCCGAGCTCCAAGTCAAGGAGGCCGAGCTCCAGCGTGAGAAGGCAATCGTCGCCACGCTCACCGGGACCCTCGAGGAGAAGGGCAAAGGCCTCGAGGGAAAAGAGGTGGCGCTCCGGGATGCGGAGGGCACCCTCAAGGAGAAGGAGAACTCCTTGTCTTCACTCGAGGAGGCCGCTCGAGTCCAGCAGCAGAAGGCGCAGAAGAACATCGCAGGTATGTGCTCGAAATTTCGCTGTTGTTGGATTATAGTTTTTCGCAGCTTATCTTGGTTTCTTTGATCAGAGCTGAGGCAGAAAGTGGCAGACGAGACTACGGCGAAGGAGGCGGTCAACACCGCGCTCATGGCGGCGCAGGCGGAGTACGCTGACCTGGAGCGAACTGCCGTGAGCGTGTGCCAGGAGCTCGAGGGGGAGGGCGCCGTGTCTGGTAGCTCAGTGATCAGCCGCCTGCGTGCGCTAGGTGGCTGGATCGCCGAGCATGCCAAGAGCACCTTCCGCCTCGGCGTCCTGCGAGCCCTCGCTGTGGCCTCGACGCACTATATCATGCATCTCCAGAGGGTGTCGTCGGGTTACGTCGTTCCCAACGACGCCGATGCCGACGCCGCGTCGGCCATCATGGACGACGCCGACGCAGCCGCCGAGGAGTTCGCCACAGTCGTGGCCGAGAAGCTTGAAGCTGTCATCCCCCCGTGTTGACGCTCCTTAGCGCCCCGATTTATATACCGCAAGCGCACGGTTCGTGTAGCTTTTCCCTTAGAGTATTCCCCCAAGGTTTATCAATCCGTGGATCGACAATGAACTACCTAAGGTTTTCCATCTAATCTAACGGATCTATCCTAACATGAAGCATTGATTGCATATAAAAGGGTGAACCTTTGATAGATATGAATGATGTACAAAGGTTGATCTCATCCATGAATATATGTGCAAGTGTGAAAATGACCAATAATTAGGCCGGGGTTAGGACGGTTAGTGATTTTGATATCAAATTCATGCCATTATTAAGGATAAACAAGGGATAAAAGGGGTACTTAAGGAGTGCCAACATTCCCCCCATGCTTAAACCTTGCTCGTCCTCGAGTAAGTCCGGGAGCTTTGCTTATAAAGAAATCAGCGTTGGCCCTCAATGTCCTCTCTGCACTTAGTCATACATAACAAGACATACTGCTCTCTCAAGTATTTAGCATTTAGGTTCATGTTGTGACCGGCTACTTTTTCATTATGAAAGATAGACTAGCAATTAAAGAACAAGCCACAATAATAAATAAATGCAATGCTCTCAAACTTAAGCGAACTTCAAACCTTTACCTTGTTTCATCGTGAAGAGTTTTCAAAAGAATGCATATCAAACATAAGTGAGGTTCTCTTGCAAAAGATCATGGAAATACTCATCTCATCAAGTCTCTCAAGCATACATTAGATTGTCTTCAACCTATTCTACTCATATATAAAAGTGGAAGGCTTATGTGGAGCTTGGTAGGTAAAAACAATCCTAGTAAAACATTATATCTGAAATATTGTCAAACAAAGAGAGAGATCTATTGGATTTACTGAGGCTAGTCAAAAAGGCCATTGGAGAATAATGTTGGCGAGGGAGAAAGATGAAACACACACATTTAGATAGGTGGACATGTGCAAGTGGCAAATGGAAGATCCCGAGACACAAATGAAGTTCTCGTTATCGGATTGCACATGGTTTGAAGATTTGAGTATGGAATAGTTCTTCAAAGTAACTTGGAAAATTAATGAAGCCAAAAAGAGCTAAGGAGCATTTTATTCTTCTCTTTTTTTCTTTCATTTCTTCTTTTTTTTTCATTTTTCTATTTTTCTCTTTCTTTCTTTTCTTTCTTTCTTTTTGCTCCTTAGAACTTTTGATAACATATAGTACTTACCTAGCCATTCCCCCATGCTTGAACGAATGCTCGTCCTCGAGTATGAATAGTGGGAGAACCAACTATCTAGGGTAAGTATCTCAAATTCACCTTCTTCTTCGTAGAACCTCTTGAATCTCCGGGGAGCCTTGTCTCCCAAAACTTTTCTGTATATGGTGCCCTTGATTCTTTTGATTCCGTCGAAATGATAATCCATACTCAAATTGGGTTGTGGTCATGGAGGTATTCACAAAAAGATATTTTTGGTTTAGGGTGGATATCCAGCGAGGTTTGCAAAATTTCCAAAGTAGAAACTCACAATGCATGGATAAATAGGCTAGCAAAAAGAAGGTTACACAAAAAAACGGAATGACCAGCTTCTTAGTCTCATACCAAAGAAATCAATCTTAATCCAACTCATCAAAATATAAGTTTGCAATCTAAAGGTTTCATCATGAAAGAATATGTATGTATAGGCTTTGGTAGGTAGAACTTTGCAAGAGATTCACAAATGTAGATAGCATATGAATTAAGTTTTCAAATTAAACAACACAAAGTATAAGGTCGTCGGTAGACTTAAATCAAAGAGCAACATAGAATATGTGGGTCTAGAATTTAGTCATTTAACCTCCACAAATAAAAAAGCCGGTATTTAATCATTTTAATTCCATTTAATTGAGAGCAAATGGTCAAGTCATATACAACATAGCGTAGGTAAAACAAAGCAGCAACTTTCATCACTTTTCCATAAGCATGAGCATATAAGAATATCATCGTGGTGAGCTCAAGGTGCTGGTGGTTATCATTCATTGAAAACAAAAATAAATCTAGGTTGTACTCCTAGTAGCCATGTTATTATAGGGAGAGATATACAAAGGTTGCATCTATGGTTGAAGGCATATATGTACAGGCATATAAAAAAAAGAGAGTTGAGGAAGAATTACCGTCCTTCTCGATGCTCGTAATGAAGTATAGCGCGGCCTCCCCCATACTTAAGCATTGTGCTAAGCATGGAAGAAGAATCATGAGCATCTTGTGGCAACTGTGATTATCTTACTCCATGAGATCTTTCTTCCTTGTCCACGAAATCATCCCCCATGCTTAGCATGATGCTAGGCATGGAATGAGAAGATGGACCATCTTGCAATTCTTGAAGTCCTTCCCTCATGTGTATGAATATCATCTTCAATGTATCTTCACCTTTGTTGCCTCAATTTTCCTTCAACTTCTTCTTGTACAAAGTCATGGTCCCAATCATTGCTTCACGTCGTCGTCGTCTCCTTCAATTCATCGTTGTCCCATTGCTGCCTCATCTTCATGAATTTTTCTTTCAATTTATAGAACAGAACGTGCACTGAAACGTTGCTCCATTACGAAGTGCACGAATTTTCCTTTCCAACGAGTCCTTATTTGCCCAAAATTGATTCCGAACAAGAGAGTTATGTCTATTTTATCCCAGCGCTGCAATCTATCCCGACGAATTTCAGAACGCGCAACGTTCAATGTTCTTGCCATATCTCCTTGTACGGGTCTTCAAATTCATTGATTTTAGATGCGTTGGAATGAGAATTTCATGGAACTTCTGAATATCAACTTTTTCATCCTTTTATGTCTCTGTCCATGCACAAAATTTGATGAAAACAGCGGGGCTTGCTCTCGAACTTTGGAGATGTTGACGAATTTGATTTCTGCTTTGATCACGAATTCATGGGAACGCTTTGTCATGCCTGCAAAACAATTCAAGTGCACAATCTACCCCCAAGGTGATGGTCGGGAGTAGAATCAAATGCCAACAAACCCACCATTCCTAAGATCTCAATTTGTGGCATAGCTAGCTTAGCGAAACTAGTGAGTGTACGTGTGTGCTAGTGTAAATGCAAATGAGAGGAAGGTATATAAACAAAGACAATGTTTACACCTAGTTCTAAACACCATGTTTACAACTAGGTTGCTGAACTTCTCCATAGCCAAAAAGACTTATTTAACCAAGGTCAAAACACCATGTCTATCCCAAGATCAATAGGCCTTAATAGCACAAGAAAAAATAAAGCGCATTGCAAAGCTTATAAACCAACCAAATGCAACTTCATAGCTTGGTAACTAAATGATGATGGTCTTCAATCATGTCTAAACACCATGTTTACACAAGATTGCAAAAAGGAAAATGCTCACGTGAAGCATTAACATGGATATGAAAGCTTTCATCAATAAAGTTGAGACCAAGCTAGCAAAATGAGTGCATGAACAATGGAATGGATGCAAAGTGCAAATGCAAAGTTAGCAAAAACAAGTGTTAGCAAGGTTGAAAGGACCTTTCGATGTTGTTCCGCAACTAGCTTATTCAAAAACAATTGCTAAGAGTGACAAAAAGCCTTCGCGACACTTCATAAGAAGTGAGGCTTTTGTCAATGAAAAGGTTATTTATCGAAAAGGACTAAACAACCGAGCTAACAAGGTTTTAGAAGTAGGTTTATGGGTTTCCTATATTTTTTTGGCTTAAAACTAAAATTTTGAAGAGAGAGTGTTGGGTATAGAAATTCTATCTAAGGTGGTTTTTTTTAAAAAAAACTAGAGAGAAACAAAAGTTAGATTTTTTTTGAAAGAAAAACATAACCTATGGTTTTTTAGGATTGCTCTATGAGTGGTTTTCCTAAGAGTTTTAGGATCTCAAAAGCGAGGCTAGTCAATGTTTTTAGAATTTTTTTTAAATGCAACGTGCAATGCAATGCAAGGGTGAGACGAATAATATGGTATGCAATGCAACACAGGGTGGGTGAGCAAAATGATATGACATGATGAGGTGGTCTAAAACAAAACAAAAAGTTAGCCTAAGTTAACTAGCCACAAGTTTAGAATCAAAGGGTGGTGCAACACTTCATATTTCCCTCTAAAAGGACACAAATAAAAAAAAGACTCTAAACACTAATAGGCACACAAAAGGTCTACAAGTTTCCCAAGATTAAATAACAATGTGCTCCCTCAATAACATTTAGAATGAACAACATGAAGTTGTGGTTTTTGTTAGAGCAATGGTACAATGTTGCTTGATATTCCGATTAAAGAGTGCAATGTAGACGGTCATATTAATATATATATATATATAAAATGAACGGGTTGCCTCCCGCAAAGTGCTTCATTTAAAGTCATAGAGCTTGACTTTCTCACATACCTTCTCATTGATGTGAATCCATGGTCCTTCGTGCGAGAATCCGAAGTGTCCATGCAGCTTGATGTCGCCTCTTGTAATCCATCGTGGTTTGCTTGCAACATTTTCATTTGTCGAAAGTCGACCGCTTGTGTCTTCATTTGCCAATGTCATTGGGGTTCTTCCTCTGCTCCAAGCCTCTGAATTTTATCATATACGCTTGATGAAAGCATCGCCCAAGCTCCCCTTCATTGTTGTCATCATCATCTTCTCTATCTTGTTCTCATCGCGTTGCTCCTGCCTCTTCTTTGTGGAATCTCTCCTATATACTCAACAGAACATATACCAAAATATAGATCTATTGAAATGTTTATGAAATTACCTTTCCAACGAGTGGTCATTCATCTTAAACCGAATCCAAACGAGGGAG
This sequence comes from Panicum virgatum, assembly GCF_016808335.1. Lineage (NCBI taxonomy): Eukaryota > Viridiplantae > Streptophyta > Magnoliopsida > Poales > Poaceae > Panicum > Panicum virgatum. Next base: position 44,690,766 of record NC_053143.1, read on the forward strand.
TTATGCCCGTTTCACTTTTGGCGCTGCATGCTGTCCAGAAATTTTCAGAGTGTTTTGGCCATACCCGCTTGTAGGAATCTCTGATTGATTTGGTTCTTGATTCGTTAGAACGGGAATTTCGTGGAGCTTTTGAATATCCAAAAATATGCTGCTATTTGCTTCTGAGGTCGAGTTGAACATTGATGAGAACAATATCTTCTTGTGAATTCATCCGAAGATGTCAATGATCTCGATCATGTTGTCTTTGGAGCGTAGTGTCGTGCGTCCCTAGGCTTCAAGGTCATCACCATTGATTACCAGCAAATATCACAGCTTCAATAATGTGTCTTCTCTGTTGTTCTTGCTTTACCCAAGGTGTCGGGATTGGAAGATGCTCCTGTGCTTCGTGTTGATGATCCGAACGGTTTCCTTCCTTGATAGCATCACTCAATTAGAAGTATATCGAGCATCCCACTGGAGAAGATAGGTGGTGTCGTGGTTCTTCTAATCTTGTTACCTCCAGCTCTAGTCAACTTCAAATCATCATCTTTTGTGTACACAGCCTTCCAATCATCCTTTGACATCATCATCACCTTCTTCGTCGGTTGCTACTGCCTCTGTCCTCATTGAATACCCCTTCATCTAGTGCATAGCATGTACCAAACTTGTGCTCCATTGTAAGGTGCATCAAATTATCTTTCCAACAAGTGGTTATACGCCCCAATTAGACTCCAGATAAAGAAGTTATGCTTATTTTATTGCGGCGCTGCAATCTGTCCAGAGGGATTTCAGAACGCGCAGCGTTGAAAGATTTTACCATAACTCTTCATACCGATCTCCAAAGTTGATGGTTCTTGATCCGTCGGAAAGAAGACTTGATGGAACTTCAAAATAATCTATTATTTGCTCAGGGTACTTCTCTAATTTTAGACGAAAAACTCATCACAACAGTAACACTTCATAGATGATGATCGCATGATTTTCTTCGCGGGCACGCTTCATACCTATTGCTTGAACAAACGATTCTTCCCCAAAGAATTAGTCTTTAAAATTAATTGACACGGCGGCGTACCTTATTTATCATCTTTTGCTTTGGGGAGTGGGGACTCGATAGCGGATGCTGGGCCACTAACAAAAGTTAGCACCTACCACTAAAGAGCGGGTCTTGATGTTGTTGCCGTCATGTCGATGTGGACGCTGTCGATGTTCCCTGTCGAGGCTCCTCGATCATCTTGTTGCTGATTGTTGAAATTTGTTGAAGTGGATTATGGACTTCTCGAAGTCCAAGTTTGGAGTCTAGCTTTTTCCACCTGCTTTCAAGGACACAAGCAAGAAAACAAGGGTATATGTAATAATAAAAATTAGGGTTAGTCCAAAAAAACTAGACAAATCACCCTAGGGTTCGAGTTGCCGATCCCCGGCAATGGCGCCAGAAAAGCTTGTTGACGCTCCTTAGCACCCCAATTTATATACCGCAAGCGCACGGTTCGTGTAGTTTTTCCCTTAGAGTATTCCCCCAAGGTTTATCAATCCGTGGATCGACAATGAACTACCTAAGGTTTTCCATCTAATCTAACAGATCTATCCTAACATGAAGCATTGATTGCATATAAAAGGGTAAACCTTTGATAGATATGAATGATGTACAAAGGTTGATCTCATCCATGAACATCGGTAAGGATAAAGCATGACCGAAGGCATGACTAAACCTATCACACGCATTCTAGTTGTAGTTCTAGCCTCTTTAAATCAAAACCTCCAATCCAACCCCTCGGGAACCGCCCTACTCAGGCCACGCCCTGTCACGACACTCCCTTTGGACAAGGGCACCTAGAAGCACGCTAGTGTCGGACCCCCTTGGGTAGATCCGGTATGAACTCCTAGCCACCATAGCTACAAGAACACCCCATGCAATCTATCTCGAAAATAGATCTAGGAATAAGCGCACCCAAGGCAAGAACGAAATCAAAGAGGAGAGACATGATCACTAAATAGATCAGATGACATGAAGACATTACTCACATAATAGATTCGTTTGGATCATCACCACCGCGTATACACCATTGACGACTCCAACTAGCTCATGAATTACACCATGACACAACCACGCAGGGAGGCCATGGCGGCTAGGGGTAGCCTAAGCCATCTCCTAGACAACTTCAAAGACTTGCGGCGGCCGTCGTCTCCCTCCGGTCTTAGTCCTAGGTTTTCGTCGAGTTCTAGGTGGATGGATGCCACGAGTTGAATAAGGTGCGAGCTATTTATAAGCCGAGGAAGCCACCAGTCGAAGGGGAGGCCGAACCGCCTCAGAAACGGGCTAGGCCAGCCGGCCCATGGGCCTAGGCCGGCCGGCCTACCCTCTTTCGGGCTCGCCTCAGTCTCATCTTTCGCGCGTAGACTCCTCGCATCTTCTAGAGTTTATGTCCTTCACGATTGCACCCCTTCGGACGTCGTTATCTTGGAGATATCTTCGAGGAAAGGATAGGATAGAGAATCCTTCCTTAAATCTTCATTTACTTTGCTTAATCCCGAAGTATCTTGATCTCATCTTCGTGGGCTTGGTCCTTTGGGCTCTCTTGGAGGATGGATGTGCATGAATGGACTTCGAATCAACATGGGCTTTGGTCCTTCCTTTGGGCTTTGGCCTTCGCCTTTCTCCGTGTTAGCGCTCGATCACGGGCCTCGTCATTTCATGCTCCAAAATAGGCCGAAAATCTGCAAAAACAAAGTTCCTCCAAAATATATGTGCAAGTGTGAAAATGACCAATAATTAGGCCGGGGTTAGGACGGTTAGTGATTTTGATATCAAATTCATGTCATTATCAAGGATAAATAAGGGATAAAAGGGGTACTTAAGGAGCGCCAACACCCCGATAGCCGAATTCGACGCTGTGGCAGACCCGCAAAGGGGGGATGATAACCTGTAGGGAGACTGGGCCTCGGAGCCCATGTAACGAATTAGTACTTGTTGTAATTATACTTATGAATTTAAGAAATTCATTATTGTTAAATCGACAGTGTGGCCCATCGAGGCCTTGTGCATTCGAGCCCTCGTTTTCTTTACTCTACTTCCGTGTTCTCGTATGCGACTAGAGTAAACTTCTGCGAGGAATTTCGCGTTCATAAGCGACTTAGGCATGGGGTGGTGAGGGGGGTGCCATATCCTGGAGGCGTAGGCGGCCCCATGACTCGGCCGGCCTCATACCGTAGTTGCTTATGCCTCGCGTCCATTTTTTCCAAGTGTACGAGAAGCTTTGAGACGGAAATTTTTCTAAAAAACGTTGGCGATTTTTGGGGACGTTCGGGGGTTCCCCCCCCCCCCCCCGTAGTAGGCCCCGAGGGAGGCTCGGCTTTGCCGAGGGCAAAGCCAGGCGTACCTCAGTGTTCGTGCGCATCCGAGCCCCTGAGGGTCCGGAAGGTTCCCAAAAAATAAACAAGTAAAGCGTACTTCTTTATTATTTCGGGAAATCGAAAATGCGAGTACAAACGATGTACAAATAGCTCGGAACTCTAAGGATAGAAGTGATGTAGCTGCTGTATGTTCCAAGCATTGGTGAAGACTTCGCCGTTTTCGTTCCCCAGCTTGTACGTGCCAGGCTTGAGCACCTCGGCGATGATGTATAGACCTTCCCATGGTGGTGAGAGCTTGTGGCGCCCTCTGTTGTCCTGTCGAAGCCTCAGCACCAAGTCCCCTTTGTTGAGGTCTCAGCACCGGACTCTCTGCGCTTGATATCTTCGCAAAGACTGTTGGTAGCGCGCAGAGTGTAGGAGTGCCATGTCTCGAGCTTCGTCCACTTGATCCAGCGATTCTTCGCGGGCTCGCTGGTTGTGCTGCTCTTGATAGGCCTTGAGCCTTGGTGACCCGTACTCCAGGTCTGTGGGGAGTATGGCCTCGGCGCCATAGACGAGGAAGAACGGGCTAAAGCCCGTGGCTCTGCTTGGGGTCGTCCTCAGGCTCCAAATAACCGAGGGTAACTCTGTGAGCCACCTCTGGCCAAACTTGTTTAGCTTGTTGAAGATCCTTGGTTTCAGTCCTTGGAGGATCATGCCATTGGCACACTCCACTTGCCCGTTCGTCTGTGGGTGCGCCACATCCGACCAGTCCACACGTATGTGGTAGCTATCGCAGAACGCCAAGAACTTCTTGCCTGTGAACTGGGTGCCGTTGTCGGTGATGATCGAGTTCAGGACCCCGAACCTGAAGACGATGTCGGTAAAGAACAGAACGGCTTGCTCGGACTTAATCTTGCCGATGGGTTGAGCCTCAATCCACTTGGAGAATTTGTCGACTGCCACCAACAAGTGGGTGAAGCCCCCGGGCGCCTTTTGCAGCGGGCCGACAAGGTCCAGTCCCAACACGGCAAACGGCTATGTGATGAGGATAGTCTGTATAGCATGGGCCGAGAGGTGCGTCTTTCGAGCATAGAACTGGCAGCCCTCGCAGGTCCGCACGACGTCGATGGCGTCAGCAACCGCGGTGGGCCAGTAAAAACCTTGTCCAAACGCGTTACCCATGAGGGTGCGCGGCGCGGCGTGATGACCGCAGGTGCCAGCGTGGATGTCACGGATCAGCTCCTTGCCCTCTAGGATGGGGATGCATCGCTGTAAGATGCTCGAGGGACTGCGCTTGTACGGCTCGTCGTCAATTAGGACGAAGGACTTGGCCCGCCAAGCGAGGCATCACGCCTGAGCGCGGTCCAAGGGTAGGACCCCTCGAATCATCCAGTCGAGGTACTAGGCGCGCCAATCTTGCAAAGTGGGGGCCTCATCGATCTCCATTGCTTTAGCCTCATCCATGGAGGAGGTCTCGAAGTCAATGTCCATGGGCTCGACCTAGTCCGCCGGGGGGTTCTCGCCGGAGGGCCCGGCGTTCGAGGGGCCCGGCTCCGCCGGATCCTTGAATTCGACGGAGGGCTTGGTGATGTCGCGAGCGAAGATGTTCGGGGGGACGGTGGTCCGCCTTGACGCGATCTTGGCTAGTTTGTCGGCATCCTCATTGTACTTGCGCGGGACATGAATGAGTTCTAGGCCATCGAACTTGTCTTCGAGGCGGCATACTGCATTGCAGTATGCCTCCATCTTCGGGTCATGGCAGCTTGACTGCTTCATCATTTGGTCGATGACGAGTTAAGAATCACCGCGCACGTCGAGGCATTTGACGCCAAGCTCGATGGCGATGCGGAGGCCACTGAGGAGGGTGTCGTACTCCGCCATATTGTTAGATGCAGGGAAGTGCAAGCATATCACGTATCGCATGTGATCTCCGAGGGGTGAGATGAAGAGGAGGCCAGCACCGGCGCCGGTTTTCATCACCGACCCGTCGAAGTACATGGTCCAGCATTCAGCCTGGATTTGTGGTGGGGGTAGCTGAGTGTCCGTCCACTCAGCCACGAAGTCAGCCAAGACATGGGACTTGATCTCTTTGTGGGGGGAGTAGGTAAGAGTTTCTCCCATCAGCTCCACGGACCATTTGGCAATTCTACCCTAGGCTTCCCTGTTGCGGACTATCTCTCCTAGAGGGAAAGACGAGACCACGGTGACGGGATGGGCCTCGAAGTAGTGGCGCAGCTTGCGCCAAGCCAAAACCACTACGTATAGCAGCTTCTGAATCTGCGGATAGCGTGTCTTGGTTTCGGACAACACCTCACTGATGTAGTACACCGGCCGTTGGATAGGCAGAGCATGGCCCTCCTCCTGTCTTTCGACAACGACCACCGCGCTGACCACCTGGGTCGTCGCGGCTACGTACAGATAGAGGGGCTCGCCATCCATGGGTGGCGTGAGAATGGGGGCATGAGTGAGCGATGCCTTCAGCCTGTCGAGGGCTTCTTGAGCTTCGGGGGTCCACGTGAAGCGCTCGGTTTTCCTCACGAGTCGATACAGGGGTAAGCCTTTCTCGCCGAGACGCGAGATGAATCGGCTGAGGGACGCTAGGCATCCCATGTCCCTCTGTACCCCCTTTAGGTCTCGGATTGGTCCCATCCGAGTGATGGCCGAGACTTTGTCAGGGTTGGGTTCGATGCCCCGCTGGGAGACAATGAAGCCCAAGAGCATGCCTCGATGGACTCCGAACACGCACTTCTCGGGGTTGAGTTTTGTCCCTTTAGCCCTTAGGCAATCGAATGCGATCCTGAGATCGGCAACCAGGTCGTCCGCCTTCCTGGATTTTACAACAATGTCATCGACATATGCCTCTACGTTCCGCCCGAGATGGTCCCCGAAAATGTGGAGCATACACCGCTGATATGTAGGTCCGGCATTTCTGAGGCCAAAGGGCATCGTGACGTAGCAGTACATGCCGAAAGGTGTGATAAAAAAAGTCGCAAGCTGGTCGGACTCTTTCATCTTAATTTGGTGGTAACCGGAGTAAGCATCAAGAAATGATAAAAGTTCACATCCTGCAGTTGAATCTACGATTTGAATAATGCGTGGCAAAGGAAAGGGAACCTTCGGACATACTTTATTTAAACTAGTGTAGTCTACGCACATCCGCCAACTCCCATTCTTTTTCTTCACTAATACAGGATTAGCTAGCCACTCGGGATGGAATACTTCCTTGATGAATCCGGCCGCCAGTAGTTTCTGCAGCTCCTCGCCGACCGCCCGGCGCTTGAGCTCGTCGAAGCGTCGCAGGCGCTGCTTCACCGACTTGGAGTTGGGTCGGATATCAAGGGAGTGCTCAGCGACCTCCCTCGGTATGCCAGGCATGTCCGAGGGGCTCCACGCGAAGATGTCTGCATTGGCGCGGAGAAAGTCGACGAGCACCACTTCCTATTTGCTGTTGAGGGCGGCGCTGACCTACAACGCCTTATTGTCGGAGCGATTCGGGTCGAGGGGCACTTTCTTGATTCCCTCGACGGGTTCGAAGCTGCCCGTGTGTTGGTGCGTGGAGTCCAAGGTCTCGCTCGCCATTTTGTCGAGGGTGGCTGCGAGGGCCTCGTCCTCCACTTGAGCCTCCGCGTGCTCAACACACTCGACATCGCACTCGTAGGCGTGCTCGAACGAAGAGCTGATGGTGATGACACCCTTCGGACCCAGCATCTTCAGCTTGAGGTAGGTGTAGTTGGGGATGGCCATGAATTTGGTGTAAGAAGGACGACCAAGAATGGCATGATAGGATCCCCGAAACCCCACCACCTCAAAGGTGAGTACTTCCTTGCGAAAGTTGGCTGCCGTGTCGAAGCAGACGGGTAGATTGATCTGACCGAGGGATTGGACTCGCCTCCCCGGTGCAACGCCATGAAATGGCGACTTGTTGGGGCGAAACTTGTTCTATCCAATCCCCATGAACTCCAAGGTGTGGGCGTACATGATGTTGAGGCTGCTGCCTCCGTCCATGAGCACCTTGGAGAAGCGGGTGTTGCCGATGATGGGGTTGACAACGAGTGGGTACCATCTCGGGTGCGGGACGTAGTCAGGGTGGTCCTCGCGGCCAAAGAAAATGGTGTCCTTCGACCAGTCGAGGTTGGATGGCGTGGCCTTGGTGACGGAGAAGACTTCCCGGTGCTCACGCTTGCGCTGCCGAGAGGTCATGTTCGTCGTTGGTCCTCCAAAGATGAAGAAGGCGTTCTCCATCAGGGGGAACTCGTCATCTCCACCTTTGTCACCAGCATCGTTCTTCTTGTCCTCGTCACGATGCGCGACGTGGTTGTAGTACTTCTTGAGCATTTCGCACTGCTCGAGGGTGTGGTTGACCGAGCCCTTGTGGTAAGGGCACGGCTTCTTGAGCATGTCATCGAATTGGCCGCCTCCACCTCGAGGGGGACCTCGAGGTCCTTTGCAGTCTGGGGCGGCGACGAAGGCCTCGTCGAAGTCTTTCGCCTGCCCTAGTCCACGCTGGATTGGTGGGGCCTGCTTCTTTCCTTTCCTCCCCCGGTTTTGTTTCTTGGCGGGGGCATTGATCTTGGCGTTGCTGCCCTCTGCGGGCGCATCTTCCTTGCGTTTGTTTAGCTTGTCATCGAAAATGGCACCAACTGCCTCCTTGCCGGCAGCGTAGTTGATGGCAGTGTCGAACAGCTCGTTGGTGTTGGCGGGACGGCTTCGCGCAAGCTCGTGCACTAGGTTCCTGCACGTCGTGCCCTCGAGGAAGGCGTTGATGACCTCGACGTGGGTGACGCTGGGGAGCTCGGTGCATTGCTTGGAGAAGCACCGCACGTAGTCACGCAGGGACTCATTGGGCTTCTGGCGACACCCTTTCAGGCCCCAAGAGTTCCCAGGGCACACGTACGTGCCCTGGAAGTTGCCCACGAAGATTTGGACCAAGTCGGCCCAGTTGTGGATCTGGTCCGCGGGTAAGTGCTCGAGCCACGTTTGTGTGGCGTCAGCAAGGTGAAGGGGAAGGTTGCGGATGATAACCGCATCTTCCGTTGCACCGCCCAGCTGGCATGCTAGGTGGTAGTCGTTGAGCCAGACTGCGGGATCGGTCTCGCCCGAGTACTTGACGAGGGTGGTGGGCTATCGAAAGCACGGGGGAAAAGGTGCTGTTCGAATCTCCCGGCTGAACACCCGGGTGCCCGGAGGCTCCGGTGACTCACCCCTGTCATGCTCGGGGTCAAAACGTCCACCCCGTCGAGGGGTGTATTTCCTGCCGTTGATGATGTAGCGGGAGTCGCCATCGCCGGTATGCCCACGCGTGTCGTGGAGTCGCTCCCTTACGGGAGCCTTTCCGATGTGGTCGTGCACTGAGGGTGCCTTCGCATCATGCGCTACGGCTGCCTTTCCCTTCCCCCTAGCGGAGTGTGCACCGAAGCCTCGTGGTCCTGACGTGCAGTCCCACCGGGCTGCTTTGGGGCTATCGAGCCCATGCGAGACGCAGAGCTCTCGGCCTCCTGCACAGCAACTTGCTCGATGAGCGCCTGTGCCTCGCGGTGCAGGTTGCGACCGAAGTCATCGACGGCTCGGGCATCACTTGGAGTAGGTAGGCCACAGCGACGAGTTTTTCGCCAGCCGTTTTCAGTTCCGGAGGTTTGTCGACATTGTCGTCGGCTTGGATCCACTCCTGGGCAACGCGTACCGCCGCCTGGGCATGCGCGCCACACGCGAAGTGCTATTGCTCGAGCGCGGTGCGCAGCTCCTGAGTCTACCGATGCTACTCGTCGAGCTTGGCTTGAAGCTCCTTGAGCTGCGCCAGCTGTGCCTGCCGCGCCGCCAAGCTTGACTGTAACCCCCGGTTTATAAAAGAACATAAACCGAGCAATCATATACGTGCCAGGATCAAGTCACACGTATATACAATAGAATGAACAGTATATCATAGCACATATCACGTAAAAGATATAATAAAGCGAATACGAAAGTTATTTATTACAATAATGACAAGAATGTCTGATACAGCGGAAGCGAAGTACAAAAATACGGTAAAAGCTCTCCGAAGCTGAGCAGGGCACCACAGGGACGTCGACTGGGAGACGAACGCCTAGAAGTCCTCGTAGTCCGGGTAGCGCTGAGCGAACTCCCTCGTGTCGGCAGGAACTGAGCAGCAGTAGAGTATCCAAGAGGAAAAAGTAGAGAAGAGGCAAGAGTGAGTACACAACCGTACTCAACAAATATAACACAAACTATGAGGCTCTAAGGTTGGCTGACTCGACTGCATTAGCTTTTAAGTCTTGGCAAAATTTTATTAAAGCTATTTACTACAAGTTGATGAATTACCATAAACCCAGTTATATAGTATTTAATCAAAATTAATTATGTAACTACTGAGAACCATACCAAAACCACCAAGGTAACCCCGAGAGGCACCTCCCTCGTCGGAAGGAGACAACCCCACTAATCAAAAGGAGGATCTGGGCCGCTCATAACCGTGCGCACGGCTAGTATACCAGTTTTACACTCTGCAGAGGTTGCACATCTTTACCCACAAGTTGTGAGCTACGCCAGTTGTTCATCACACTTCCTTAGGTGAGATGGCTAGCGACTCACTACGAGGCCATTACAAAGAATCTTGTTGGTAAGGCGTAACCGCGAGAGTTAGGTCAGCGACGATGGGACCCACCTCACGGGGGTACAAGCACAGGTACGCAAACCAAGCACAGACCAGCCGGAGGAGCAGGGACCATTGAAGCTTACTACTCTTGCCCCGCAGGTAAGTTACTCCAAACCAAAAAGACCTAATTAGTAAGCCAAGTCTATCCCATTCTAGCCTTGTGGTAGCGCTGTTGTCCCAGGTTGTCGCTCTATGAACCGGTCCTTATGGAGAGTGGCCAACCAAGCACTAAGCACCGTGCTGGCCCCCTAAACCATGTTTCTACAAAAACCATCTTTTAACGAGACGTGAGCCACTCATCCACACAGAGGGCCACTCTCAGAATTAAGTTCAAGTAAACCATTAATCGAATTAATTAAAAAAAAGGACCAGAGTGTGTTATAGCACAGCAACCTAGCACAACTAACCAAAATGCAACCCAAAGGTATATATAAAGGATATAAAGTGGCTAGGAAAGTCCTTATAGGCATACAGTATTAAAATGCAGTATGAAATTGTAATTAAAGGTGATAGGTGGTGTTCATGTTATACTTGCCTTCCTCGTACTGCTCCTACTGCTGCTCAAAGTGCTCGGAAGACGGCGGCTCCGGGTACTGGTACTGGGGCTCCTCAGATGGATCAACGTCTACTCACGAACACATGGCCAAAACAATGCACAATAATAAGCATACAAGCAACACTAGAAAAAACTAAGAAATAGTACATCAATACATAAAAATAGCAAGAAAAACTAAGCTAAAACTATAATACGCGTTACAACGATCGCGTGGCCATAAAGAACGCCTAAAACAGAGCTAAAACGCATAATCTAGGCCAAAAACAAGTTATAGGGGCTTATCTATGAGAAAAACTAAGTTCCAGGGGGTTTTCTACAAAAACCGAGGGCTAAAACATAATTAAACTAAAGCTTCACGGTCTAACTCGCAAAAACTTCAAGCCTGGACTGCGGGTACTATTTAAAGAAACTCAGGGGGCTACGCGTTAAAACCAGGACTTAAATCTAATTATTTTTGAGCTCAGGTGGACCGCGGGTTGATTAAAGAAAACTCCAGGGTCTCTTTAACAAAAACGCCAGGGCGAACCGGTATCTTTGGATCGGGATCGTCGGATCTCGATCCGATGGCTCAGGTTTGATGGCCTTTGGATCTAATCGTGGCCGTAAGATTCGGATCGGGCGGCTACAGGCAAAGGGAAGCGCGGGTGGCGGCGGGACTCGCCGGCGGCGCGCTCCCGCGGCGGCGCACGACCGGAGGAAGCGTCCTGGGGGCTGCAGGGCTCCGCTTGGGCTGGGGTTTGGCCGTGGAGGATGCTCGTGGCACGTGTAGTCCACCTGAGGTGCGGGTTGGGTCTGGGGAGGTCCGGAGCACGGAGTTCATCGGCCATGGCGGCTCTGGACGGCGAGACCTCGCCGGAGCAGGCGGTTCGATGACTCCAGGGGGCTACGGCTACCAAATTTAGCTCGTAAAGAAAGGGCGGACCGGGATGTGGCTCACCGAGGGCTTGGATCGAAGGGCGAGTACGGCGCGGGGGCTCGACGGCGAACTCTGGTGGCGAGGAGGTCCGGTGCTCGCGGACCGGTCGCTGAGGTGGTCCTCCGGGTCTCTGGATCCGAGGTTTCGACTCGTGAAGCTCCTGTGGGGATTGTAGAGGGGTCAGGGGGCTTCGAAGTCGCCGGTGGTGGGGAAATCGCGGAGGCAAGTCGACTTACCCGCGGCGGCGCTCCGGGGAAATCCCGGCCGTTGCAGGTGATGGGGTCGTGCGGGGAGGCCTCGGGGTCGTTCCTAGGCCTGAGGCGGAGCCGGAGCGGGGGTCTGCAGGGGCTGGGGCACGTCGGTGCGGCGTGGCCACGGCGGAGCAGGGGAGCGGCGCGGGGCGGAGCTGCGCAGGCGAGGCGAGCTAGGGTTATGGCGGCCGCTAGGGCGTGGATGATGGGGTACGGGGGAGGCCAGGGCCTACTTATAGGGCGGCGGCCAACCTAGGCGTGCGCGCCCGGGTTTGGAAGGCCGGCGTGGACTTCGCCGGAGATCGCGGGCGGTTGCGCGGGGGAGACGAAGTAGCTGACGGGCGGGCCCGGCCTGTCAGCTTCGCGGCGGGAGGGGACGGTGACGCGCGGGCGGGACAGGCTGGCAGGAGGGCCTGAGGCGCGGTGAGGGAGGAGGCGACGCGGGCTGCGGCGTGAAGCAGGCCGGGGAGCGGTGCTGGGCTGCTGCGCGGGATGGGAGGCCGAGCGGAGGAGAGGGCGAAGCGTGGTGGAAAAAAAGAACTGGGCCAGGAGGGAAGGATGTGGGCCGCAGGGGAGAGAGGGGGAGACCTGGGCCGCGCTGGGCCGGCTTGGGATCTTGGGCTGGGTTGGTTTTCTATTTATCTGGGTTTTTCACTTTTCTATTTCTAATATTTTCTATTCCTAATTCAAACAAAGTTTGAATTCAAATACAAATTTGAATTCAAACCACACTCAAATAATTGAAACTATGCACCAGCATGAATGCAACACCAAAATTTAAACCTATGATAAAATTTTAATCACTTAATGGAACAAAATTTTTGATTAAATGCAAGTCTAACACAATAAACCTTAGAAAATTAAATAAAGCCAAATAAATTTATTGATAAATGCTGGAATTTAAATTAGGGTGTTACAGACCCTACCCCCTTAAAGAAATCTCGTCCCCGAGATTTAGCTGGGCTGGCTAGCAAAGAGATCTGGATATGTCTTCATCAGCTCATCTTCTCGCTCCCAAGTAGCCTCAGCTTCACTGTGGTGACTCCACTGAACTCTACACATCTTGATGCGCCTGTACCGAGTAACCCTTTCTGATGTCTCCAGAATCTTCACCGGATGCTCAGTATCTGTCAGATCTTCCTGCACATCTACTCCATCCAGTGGTGCCTGCTCCTCGGGTACTCGCAAACACCTCTTCAGCTGAGATATATGGAAGACATCATGAACTCCCGAAAGGCTGAGAGGTAACTCCAGGCGATAAGCAACTTCGCCTTTCCGCTCTAGCACCTTGAATGGCCCCACATACCGAGGTGCTAACTTCCCCTTGACATTAAATCTGCTGATTCCTCTCATCAGAGACACCTTCAGGTACACATAATCACCAACACTGAAAGTCAGGTCTCTCCGTTTGCCATCTGCATAGCTCTTTTGCCTGCTGTGTGCAATCCTCAGATTTTCTCGCACAGCCTGAACCATCTGCTCTGCATCATCTATGATCTCAGGGCCAAAGAGCTGCTTCTCACCAATCTGATCCCAATAGAGAGGAGTCCTGCACTTTCTGCCATACAATGCCTCGAAGGGGGACTTCTTCAGACTGGCCTGATAGCTGTTGTTATATGAGAACTCAGCATAAGACAGGCACTTATCCCAACTAGTACCATACTGAATGGCACAAGCTCTCAGCATATCCTCCAACACTTGGTTGGTTCTCTCTGTCTGCCCATCTGTCTGAGGGTGATAAGCCGTACTGAAACGCAGCTTCGTATCCAGCGAATCATGGAGCTGCTCCCAGAACCGAGAATTGAACTGAGACCCTCTGTCAGATATAATCTTCTTGGGCACACCATGCAAGCAGACAATCCGAGAGATGTACAACTCTGCAAGTCTAGCACCGGAGTAGGTAGTGTTCACTGGAATGAAGTGAGCAACCTTTGTTAATCGATCCACTACTACCCAAATGGAGTTGTACCCTTTCTGAGTACGAGGCAATCCAACAATGAAGTCCATAGTGATCTCCTCCCATTTCCACTCTGGAATCTTCAAAGGCTGTAACAGACCTGCTGGCCTCTGATGCTCAGCCTTGACATGGTGACAGGTGTCACAAATAGCCACGTACTCTGCCACTGAACGCTTCATCCCATACCACCAGAAACATTCCTTCAGATCATAATACATCTTCGTGCTGCCCGGATGAATAGAGTAAGCTGTATCATGGGCCTCACTCAGAATCAACTTCCGGAGATCCTTCACATCTGGCACACAGATCCGGTTCTTGTACCACAAAGTACCCTGATCATCCTCTCTGAAATGAGGAGCCTTGCCCTTCTTGAGCAACTCACGAATCTCCTGCAGCTTCTCATCATCTTTCTGATGCTGCCTAATCTCTGTCTCTAGAGTCGGTACTGCCTCAAACGCTGCACTGGAAGTATGATGCAAGAAGCCCAGACTCAACTGCTCAAACTCCTCGCATAACTCTGGAGGCATCTGGAAAGCCACGGCCATGTTGACATAACTTCTCCTGCTCAAAGCATCTGCTACAACATTGGCCTGGCCCGGATGATAGTGAATCTCCAGGTCATAGTCCTTGACCAACTCTAGCCATCTCCTCTGCCGCATGTTCAGCTCATTCTGCGTGAAAATGTACTTGAGGCTCTTGTGATCAGTGTAGATATCACACAGCTGCCCATACAAGTAATGCCTCCAAATCTTCAGAGCGTGCACAACTGCGGCTAACTCAAGATCATGAGTAGGATAGTTCAGCTCATGCCGGCGTAGCTGCCGTGAAGCATAAGCAATCACTCTGCCCTCCTGCATCAGAACACACCCAAGACCATTCTTCGAAGCATCACAATACACCGTGAACCTCTTCGTCTGGTCTGGCAGAGTCAGGACTGGCGCCGTAGTCAACCTTTTCTTCAGCTCATCAAAGGCCATCTGACGCTCATCAGTCCATACGAAAGCCACATTTTTCTCCAGCAAAGAAGTCAAAGGCTTCGCGATCTTGGAGAAATTCTCAATGAACCTTCGATAATATCCAGCTAAGCCCAAGAATGACCTGACTTCCTTTACTGTCTGCGGTGTCTCCCACTCTAGCACATCCTTCACCTTGCTTGGATCAACAGCAATGCCTCCCTGAGAGATAACATGACCGAGGAATGGAACCTCGTCAATCCAGAACTCACACTTGCTGAACTTAGCATATAGCTGATGCTCTCTCAATCTCTGCAACACGAGCCTCAGATGCTCTTCATGCTCTTCCTCTGTCTTGGAGAAGATCAGAATATCATCAATGAAAATCACCACAAAGACATCCAGATAATCCATGAAGACCATGTTCATCAGATGCATGAAGTAAGCCGGGGCATTAGTCAAGCCGAAGGACATGACCGTGTACTCATACAGCCCATACTTGCAAGTGAATGTCATCTTCGGAATATCCCCAGGATAGATCCTCAGCTGAAAATAGCCCGAGCGAAGATCAATCTTCGAGAATATACGAGCACCTCGAAGCAGATCGAAGAGATCCTCAGTACGGGGCAGTGGATGCTTGTTCTTGATAGTGACTGCATTCAGCTCCCGATAATCAACACACATTCTCTTCGAGCCATCCTTCTTATCTACCAGCAACAATGGAAAAGCCCAAGGAGAGAAGCTGCGACGGATATAGCCCTTGGCTAGCAACTCATCAATAGTCTTCTTGACTTCCTCATGCTCTATAGGTGCCATACGGTAGGGCCGCTTTGCAATAGGAGCTATGCCAGGCAAGAGATCAATACAAAACTCAATGGCGCGTTCAGGCGGCATACCTGGCAGATCATCCGGAAAGACATCCGGGAATTCAGACACCACGCGAATACCGTCCGTGGGTCTAGCCTCCATCTGATGAAGAAATCCAGAAGGCTCTGAAGCACTGACTGTCACCTCTTGGCCATCAGATGCCGACAAGTGAACTGTCCGCTGAGCACAATCTATCCGAACTCCCCACTTGGCCAGAGTCTCCATTCCCAGAATGACATCAATGCCCTTGGTGTCTAGCACCATCAGATCAGTACAGAACTCTACTCCCCTCAAGGAGACACTGACTCTCGGACAGAAAGTGTGAGACCTCAACTGTCCTCCCGGTGAAGATACTAACAGGCACCTCTTTAACGTGCTAGTATGAATACCATGATGCTCAACAAAAGACTGAGTAATGAATGAATGCGTAGCACCAGTATCGAAAAGCACTGTAGCTGGATATGAATTAACCATGAACGTACCAATAACCACGTTGGGAGCCTCGGCCGCTGACTCGGCCGTCACGTGGTTCACTCTGCCCTGAAGTGGCGCCCTGGGCTGAGCTGGGCGCCCCTGCTGTCCCGCCTGCGCCTTTCGGGGGCAAGCGTTGGCGTAGTGCCCCGGCTGGCCGCAGTGAAAACAGGTGCGAGGGAGTCCCTGAGCCTGCTGTCCGGTAGGAGCTGCCGGACGTGGAGCCTGCGGTGCTGGCGGAGCTGGTGGAGCAGCACGAGCCGGAGGTGCCGGTAACCTCGGGCCCTGACCTGCCTGCTGCTGCTGAGGCGGGTACTGCTGCGGTGGCCTCTGCTGGTACTGCTGAGGAGGCCGGTACTGAGGCTGCTGGTACTGCTGAGGCGGTTGGAAGCGAGGACGAGTGTTGCTGCCGGAAGCAACGGGGACAATCTTCCTCTTCTTGTCCTCCATCTCCAAGTGCTTGCGCTCAGTGTTGAGCGCGCTGTCAACCAGGTGGTTGAAGTCGTCGAAGCGGAGGTTGAGCAGCGCATACTGGAGGTAGTCCTCAAGGCCCTCCATGAAGTGCTCCTGCTTCTTGCGGTCATCCGCAACATCGGCAGGGGCGTAGCGAGCAAGCTGCAGAAAGCGATCACGATACTCCGTGACCGACATAGTCCCCTGAAGTGACAAAGACAGATAGATATCGAAAGATTATCTCAAGATTCATAAGGATAGAACAAGGGGGTATTAGCTCAAAAGAAACCGCTGAATGATTATATCTGAGATTACCTGCTTCAGTGCAAGGAACTCCTTCTGCTTCATCTTCATAACGCCCGCGGGGACGTTGTGACTGCGGAACCGCTCCCGGAACTGGAGCCAAGTGAGAGCCTCGCGGTCCTGAACTGGGTGGGACTCCCACCAGTCCAAAGCTGCCCCTCGCAGCTGTCCTGCTGCGTACAAGACGCGCTCACGATCATCGCACTGGGCGATGTCCAGCTGACGCTCCACTGCACGGAGCCAGTCGTCAGCCTGAAGAGGGTCGGACGTGTGAGAAAACGTCGGCGGGTGACCCCTCAGGAACTCAGCATGCCTGTCGCGAGGCTGCGGCGGTGGAGGAGGCCGAGGCTGAGTGTGAGCCTGCTGAAGAGCCTGAACAGTGTTGTTCAGGGTGGCCATCATCTGCATCTGGAGCTGGAAGTACTGCTCCGGAGTCAAAGGCGGAGGCATCGGGATCCCGGTTCCCTGGGTGTTCTGACCCTGGTTGTTCTGCCCCTGCTGGTCAGAACCACGCCTGGTGTTCACCATCTGATTTTGGACAAAAGATTTCACGAGTAAGGATATTGCAGGAATAAATTCAGATGGATATGATAACTCTTTGCAGAAAAAGACTCAGCCATGATAAAGTAGACAGGATAGAGTGTACTGTTTTACCCCCAATGATCTAACTCATTTTATTATTTAATTAAATTTAACTTAAGACTAATTTTCATTAAACAAATTTAACTTCTAAACTATGCAATCAACCAAAAATCCAAATCAAGCATGTAGCATAATAACAAGCATACAATTTCACAACTTAGCCGAGTTTAGCAAAAGACTCGACTAACACAACGCGTCGCAGAACGTGCTATCGTATTATTATAAAAGGGTCACCTAGTTTATACTCATGGTGGTCAGATGATTGATTCAGGCCAAAATCTACGAAAACTATTCTTCAGAGAGAGAAATCAAGGCGAGACGGGTAAAAGTCATAGAAGTCAAGGGGTATAATAGTAAAATAATTTCAGCAGGCAAGGATTGGAGAGAAGGAGTCCGAAAACTCGACCAGTTCTATCTAGGCTTCGTCCTACAGTCGATACGGCTCTGATACCACTCTGTAACCCCCGGTTTATAAAAGAACATAAACCGAGCAATCATATACGTGCCAGGATCAAGTCACACGTATATACAACAGAATGAACAGTATATCATAGCACATATCACGTAAAAGATATAATAAAGCGAATACGAAAGTTATTTATTACAATAATGACAAGAATGTCTGATACAGCGGAAGCGAAGTACAAAAATATGGTAAAAGCTCTCCGAAGCTGAGCAGGGCGCCACAGGGACGTCGACTGGGAGACAAATGCCTAGAAGTCCTCGTAGTCCTGGTAGCGCTGAGCGAACTCCCTCGTGTCGGCAGGAACTGAGCAGCAGTAGAGTATCCAAGAGGAAAAAGTAGAGAAGAGGCAAGAGTGAGTACACAACCGTACTCAACAAATATAACACAAACTATGAGGCTCTAAGGTTGGCTGACTCGACTGCATTAGCTTTTAAGTCTTGGCAAAATTTTATTAAAGCTATTTACTACAAGTTGATGAATTACCATAAACCCAGTTACATAGTATTTAATCAAAATTAATTATGTAACTACTGAGAACCATACCAAAACCACCAAGGTAACCCCGAGAGGCACCTCCCTCGTCGGAAGGAGACAACCCCACTAATCAAAAGGAGGATCTGGGCCGCTCATAACCGTGAGCACGGCTAGTATACCAGTTTTACACTCTGCAGAGGTTGCACATCTTTACCCACAAGTCGTGAGCTACGCCAGTTGTTCATCACACTTCCTTAGGTGAGATGGCTAGCGACTCACTACGAGGCCGTTACAAAGAATCTCGTTGGTAAGGCGTAACCGCGAGAGTTAGGTCAGCGACGATGGGGCCCACCTCACGGGGGTACAAGCACAGGTACGCAAACCAAGCACAGACCAGCCGAAGGAGCAGGGACCATTGAAGCTTACTACTCTTGCCCCGCAGGTAAGTTACTCCAAACCAAAAAGACCTAATTAGTAAGCCAAGTCTATCCCATTCTAGCCTTGTGGTAGCGCTGTTGTCCCAGGTTGTCGCTCTATGAACCAGTCCTTATGGAGAGTGGCCAACCAAGCACTAAGCACCGTGCTGGCCCCCTAAACCATGTTTCTACAAAAACCATCTTTTAACGAGACGTGAGCCACTCATCCACACAGAGGGCCACTCTCAGAATTAAGTTCAAGTAAACCATTAATCGAATTAATTAAAAAAAAGGACCAGAGTGTGTTATAGCGCAGCAACCTAGCACAACTAACCAAAATGCAACCCAAAGGTATATATAAAGGATATAAAGTGGCTAGGAAAGTCCTTATAGGCATACAGTATTAAAATGCAGTATGAAATTGTAATTAAAGGTGATAGGTGGTGTTCATGTTATACTTGCCTTCCTCGTACTGCTCCTGCTGCTGCTCAAAGTGCTCGGAAGACAGCGGCTCCGGGTACTGGTACTGGGGCTCCTCAGATGGATCAACGTCTACTCACGAACACATGGCCAAAACAATGCACAATAATAAGCATACAAGCAACACTAGCAAAAAACTAAGAAACAGTACATCAATACATAAAAACAGCAAGAAAAACTAAGCTAAAACTATAATACGCGTTACAACGATCGCGTGGACATAAAGAACGCCTAAAACGGAGCTAAAACGCATAATCTAGGCCAAAAACAAGTTCTAGGGGCTTATCTGCGAGAAAAACTAAGTTCCAGGGGGTTTTCTGCAAAAAACCGAGGGCTATAACATAATTAAACTAAAGCTTCAGGGTCTAACTCGCAAAAACTTCAAGCCTGGACTGCGGGTACTATTTTAAAGAAACTCAGGGGGCTGCGCGTTAAAACCAGGACTTAAATCTAATTATTTTTGAGCTCAGGTGGACCGCGGGTTGATTAAAGAAAACTCCAGGGTCTCTTTAACAAAAACGCCAGGGCGAACCGGTATCTTTGGATCGGGATCGTCGGATCTCGATCCGATGGCTCAGGTTTGATGGCCTTTGGATCTAATCGTGGCCGTAAGATTCGGATCGGGCGGCTACAGGCAAAGGGAAGCGCGGGTGGCGGCGGGACTCGCCGGCGGCGCGCTCCCGCGGCGGTGCATGACCGGAGGAAGCGTCCTGGGGTTGCAGGGCTCCGCTTGGGCTGGGGTTTGGCCGTGGAGGATACTCGTGGCACGTGTAGTCCACCTGAGGTGCGGGTTGGGTCTGGGGAGGTCCGGAGCACGGAGTTCATCGGCCATGGCGGCTCTGGACGGCGAGACCTCGCCAGAGCAGGCGGTTCGATGACTCCAGGGGGCTACGGCTACCAAATTTAGCGTGTAAAGAAAGGGCGGACCGGGATGTGGCTCACCGAGGGCTTGGATCGAAGGGCGAGTCCGGCGCGGGGGCTCGACGGCGAACTCTGGTGGCGAGGAGGTGCGGTGCTCGCGGACCAGTCGCTGAGGTGGTCCTCCGGGTCTCTGGATCCGAGGTTTCGACTCGTGAAGCTCCTGCGGGGATTGTAGAGGGGTCAGGGGGCTTCGAAGTCGCCGGCGGCGGGGAAATCGCGGAGGCAAGTCGACTTACCCGCGCCGGCGCTCCGGGGAAATCCCGGCCGTTGCAGGTGATGGAGTCGTGCGGGGAGGCCTCGGGGTCGTTCCTGGGCCTGAGGCGGAGCCGGAGCGGGGGTCTGCAGGGGCTGGGGCACGTCGGTGCGGCGTGGCCACGGAGGAGCAGGGGAGCGGCGCGGGGCGGAGCGGCGCAGGCGAGGCAAGCTAGGGTTACGGCGGCCGCTAGGGCGTGGATGACGGGGTATGGGGGAGGCCAGGGCCTACTTATAGGGCGGCGGCCAACCTAGGCGTGCGCGCCCGGGTTTGGAAGGCCGGCGTGGACTTCGCCGGAGATCGCGGGCGGTTGCGCGGGGGAGACGAAGTAGCTGACGGGCGGGCCCGCCCTGTCAGCGTCGCGGCGGGAGGGGACGGTGACGCGCGGGCGGGACAGGCTGGCAGGTGGGCCTGAGGCGCGGTGAGGGAGGAGGCGACGCAGGCTGCGGCGCGAAGCAGGCCGGGGCGCGGTGCTGGGCTGCTGCGCGGGATGGGAGGCCGAGCAGAGGAGAGGGCGAAGCGGGGGGGAAAAAAAGAACTGGGCCAGGAGGGAAGGATGTGGGCTGCAGGGGAGAGAGGGGGAGACCTGGGCCGCGCTGGGCCGGCTTGGGTTCTTGGGCTGGGTTGGTTTTCTATTTATCTGGGTTTTTCTCTTTTCTATTTCTAATATTTTCTATTCCTAATTCAAACAAAGTTTGAATTCAAATACAAATTTGAATTCAAACCACACTCAAATAATTGAAACTATGCACCAGCATGAACGCAACACCAAAATTTAAACCTATGATAAAATTTTAATCACTTAATGGAACAAAATTTTTGATTAAATGCAAGTCTAACACAATAAACCTTAGAAAATTAAATAAAGCCAATTAAATTTATTGATAAATGCTGGAATTTAAATTAGGGTGTTACATTGACGAAGAAGAAGGAGCCATGGCCGGCTCCACTGGTTGGTTTGCCTGCGCGTCTGCCTCTCCGTTCTCGTCATCACCCGGAGCATTGTCCTCTTGTCCGTCTGCGAGCGGGACCATGAAGCACTCCCGGGCTGGATCGTAATCCCCCTCGCTGGAGTCCTCAGAGCAGGTAAGGCAGTAAGCCGCCGCTAGCTGAAATGAGCGGAAAGTGTCGGGGTCGCGGACCCCGAAGTAGTCCTCGGCCTCTTTGGCCGTGAAGTTGTCCATGAAGAAGTTAATGTCGTCGGTGATCGAGCTCGCCGTCTCGGGGTAGGAGTCGTTAGGAGATGATGCGATGAGGCTGCAGATCGACACGAGGTGATGACCCGGCAGATCCTCATACTCGGCGAAGTTGGTGCTGAACGAAGAAGCGTAGGAGGCAGCGTTGCACATCCCGATGGGGAAGGGCGACGCTGCAGTCGCGCCCCCCTGGGAGGCACTAGGGCTGCACTCGATGATGGTGCCGGCGCAGCTGGTGCCGAAGCACGTGATGACGAAGCGGTGGCCCCATCGGCCGCGACGCTAAGCCGTGACATTGCAACCTCAACCCACGTGGGGGAGCTGAGGCGTGCCGCCCGGTGCCGCTCTTCGCGCGCTTGTCGCGAATGCTGGCCCGAGCGCCTGTTGCGTCGGGCTGGTGAAGTCGGAATGTCCGGGTTGCGTCTGGGCGAGAGGAGCTCCATGAGGTAACCGTTGCCGGTTGCTCTGAACTCGAGACTCCCAAACCAGATCACGTATCCTGCCGGGAGCGGATCCGAGACACCCATGGGGAATGGGTTGGATCTGCTCACCATCCCTGGAGATCAAATGGGAACAAAAGAGAAAATGTCACGCAGCGAGCCCCTACCTGGCGCGCCAACTGTCGGCGTCCTGACCCGGCGGTCCGTACCCAACTAGTAATGCTGCGTGTTTCCTCGTCCCAGATATTGATGCAAGAGGCAACACAGTAACGCACGGGTTTATCCTGGTTCCGGCCGCGGGGCCGTACATCCAGCAAGAGGGTGTGCGAGGGCACTGTATTATCTTGCACTGGTGGTGCCTGTAGTAGGGGGTACAGCGCGAGGCGAGAGAAGGAGGGAAGCTCCCAATATTGGGTGCTCAGTGGTGCTGAGTGTAGCGTTCTATCGAGTGGGTCTGATCGCGTGACGACGACGACGACCCTCTTAAAGGAAGCCCGCCTCCTCCTTTTATAGACACAAGGAGGGATGGTGTACATGCGCAGGGGATCGTGGAAGTCGTCGTATTTCCCCCGAATCGCGGGGGTGCAGTGGTCGAGTACTGTGAGAAGTACACTGTGGGGAATGGCGTCGGGCGTGGCAGTCGTCCTGGATATCATCCTTGGTCTTGCGGAGATCGCACCGGCATCTTGCCAGCCCTAGCAGGCGGCGTGGTCGTCGCTGTAGGGTGTACAGTCTCCCAAATGTGGCGTGGCAGCGTTCCGTGGGCCCTGTAAGCTAGGGTCTTGCATATACATGCGCGCCAGCGGTAGTGGGGCACGTGGCGGTCCCGGACCCCCCTGGGCGGAGTGCTAGCGCGTGCACTAAGGGGTTCGGGAGTTACGTGGAGGTCCCGGACCCCTCGAGGGGGGAGGTCTGGGTCTCCGGCTGCTAGTGCTGAGCGTCCCTCCTCAGGGGACACGTGGTGACACCGGACCCCTTCCCGAGCAGGGGACGGGTCCGGCACTGTTGGTGTGGTGAGGTGGAGTCCGGACAGCCGGAGTTGGTAGAATAGTAACGGGAGCTGTGCCGAGCACGTCTCGTCCCGCGTCGAGGTTCCCACAGTGCTGCCACAGCGTCCGGGATGGCGGAGCAGTGACCGGAGTTGGCGGACGGGACTCCAGTCACAGCCACTATTTGTCGAGGAGTGGTTGGCCTTTAATGCCTCCGTACGACGGGCGGGTGAGCGGAAGGGCCGTTTGTTCTATTTGTCGAGGGGTGGCCTCGAGCGAGGCGGAGATGATTCGCCTCACTCGATGGTAGGTTCGCTACCCTCGAGCGAGGCGGAGACGATTCACCTCCCCGAGGGTAGGCTCGCTACCCTCAAGAGAGGCGGAGACACGGGGCGCGGTCGAGGGTCTCGATGGGGAGCCCTCGAGTGAGACGGAGATCACCCCGCGAGTCTGAGGGGGGTGCGGATGGGCCGCATGCTGGCCTTCTTTGAGTCCTTTCCTTTCTTCCAGATTGGAAGGAGGCCGTAGGCCTTCATGGGCTCAGTTGCCTAATATGTGTTTGCATTTTTAGGGTGATTTAGGTACCCCGATTAGGGTGTCCCTGATTGTGGTCCCTGACAAACCTCCATGATTTCCCAGTGGGACAGACCACAACCACAGAACCAACCATCGCCCAGCTACTTGAACAGGAGAAACGCGAACAAGCTCAACGTGCCCTCCAAGCCAAGAAAACAGCTGCAGCAGCAACATTAGCAGCGCAAAACAGTCTTTCTGACCCAGAAAATGAACAATCCGAGCAAGTCCAACATTGTAACACCCGGTTTATAAAAGGACATAAACCGAGCAATCATATACGTGCCAGGATCAAGTCACACATATATACAACAAAATGAACAGTATATCACAGCACATATCACGTGAAAAGACATAATAAAGCGAGTACGAAAGTTATTTATTATATTAATGACAAAATGTCTGATACAGCGGAAGCGAAGTACAAATACGATAAAAACTCTCCGAAGCTGAGTAGGGCGCCACAGGGACGTCGACTGGGAGACGAACGCCTAGAAGTCCTCGTAGTCCTAGTAGCGCTGAGCGAACTCCCTCACGTCGGAAGGAACTAAGCAGCAGTAGAGTATCCCCAAGAGGAAAAAGTGTAGAGTAGGCAAGAGTGAGTACACAACTTGTACTCAACAAGTATAACACAAACTATGAGGCTCTAGGTTGGCTGACTGAATGCATTAGCTTTTAAGTCTTGGTAAATTTTTATTAAAGCTATTTACTACAAGTGGATGAATTACCATATACCCAGTTACATAGTAATTAATCAAAATTAATCATGATACTACTGAGAACCAAACCAAACCAAGCCACCCGGGGAAACTTGCCTCGTCGAAGGAAGATAACCCCACTAATCAAAAGGAGGATCTGGACCGCTCATGACCGTGAGCATGGCTAGTATACCAGTTTTACACTCTGCAGAGGTTGCACATCTTTACCCACAAGTCGTGAGCTACGCTAGTTGTTCATCACACTTCCTTAGGTGAGATGACTAGCAAACTCACTACGAGGCCGTTACAAAGGACACGTTGGTAAGGTGTAACCGCTAAGGAATCAGGCTCCGCAATGATGGTAACCACCTCGAAGGGTACGCAGACCAAGCCTCGTAGCCTGGGCACCATTGAAGCTCACCACCCCTCCTGCCCCGTCGGTAAGTTACTCCCGAACCAAAATGACCTAATTAGTAAGCCAAGACCATCCCATTCCAGTCTTGTGGTAGCGCTGTTGTCCCAGGTTGTCGCTCTATGAACCGGTCCTTATGGAGAGTGGCCAACCAGGCAGTAAGCACCGTGCTAGCCCCCTAAACCAAGTTTCTAACAAAAACCAATTTTAACGAGACGTGAGCCCCTCAAACAGGCCACTCTCAGAATTATGTTGCATATACCATTAATCAAATTAATTAAAAAGGACCAAGTGTGTTATGGCGCGGCACCTAGCACAACTAACCAAAATGCAACCCAAAGGATATATATAAAGGATATAAAGTGGCTAGGAAAGTCCTTATAGGCATACAGTATTAAAATGCAGTATGAAATTGTAATTAAAGGTGATAGGTGTTGTTCATGTTATACTTGCCTTCCTCAAACTGTTCCTGCTGCTCGAACTGCTCAGAAGATGGCTCCTGGTACTGGTACTGGGGCTCCTCAGATGGATCGACGTCTACTCACGAGCACATGGCCAAAAACAAGGCACAACATAAACATACATGCAACCAATAGCAAAAACTAAGAAACAGTACATCAATACATAAAAACAGTACACTAAACTAGTCTAAAACTATTCTATGCATTACAACGATCGCGTGGACATAAAGAACGCCTAAAACGGAGCTAAAACGCAAAATCTAGGCCAAAAACAAGATCCAGGGGCTTAACTGTAAGAAAAACAGAGTTTCTGGGGGGTTTCTGCAAAAACTGAGGGCCTAAACATAATTAAACATTAGTTCTAAGGTCTAAGTTGCAAAAACACCAAGGCTGGACGGCGGGTTCTATTTCTAGGAAGCTCAGGGGGGTCCTTGCAAAGTTTTGGGCCCATCTGTAATTACTTTTGAACACAGCTAGACTGCGGGTTGATTACAAGGAAACTGGGGGGCTCTTTTGCAAAAGTAACCGGCGCTGACCGGTACTTCTCTGTTTGACTTCGGCTTGGGCTGCTGTGCGCCGTGGGATCTTGATCCGACACCTGCGATCAGAGGGGACGCGAGAGGGGGTGGCGCTACTCGCCGGAGCAGGAGCCCCCGCGGCGGCGCTTCACCGAAGTTGGCCAAATCGGCCGCTCCGGGGTCAAATCGACCAGCACTCGGGTCAGAGAGGCTCTATGCGGCATGGGTAATCCACCTGAGCACTCAGCACGGTGGATCCGGTCACGGGTCGGGCTCGTCACTGCGAGGGGCGGCTCGGGGTCGCCGGCGAACTGCGTTAACGCAGTTCCGGCCTCGATTCGGTTCGGGTTCAGCTGCTGGGGCTTCTACATGGTAAGGCCAAACTACAGAGGGTTTATCTCGGGTCTACGGCACAGCAGGGCAAGAGCTCGCCATGGCGCGGCGGCTCTGCGGCCTCCGGCGAGGTCGCTCGCGTGGAACAGGGGGAGGCGACAACCTAGGCTCGCCATTAGCTAGTGCACAGGGCCACGGCAAAGCTCACCAGGGGCTCGGGGTGGACGGTGGTGCGGCGCAGCGGCGGAATTCCGGCGGCGCAGGCGCGGCTCGACAGAGCTTGTGCTCGGAATTCCTCGTTCGCGAAGGGTCTAGGGCGTGGAAGGAGGGGTCGAAGGTGCTCCTGACCCCGAGGCGGTGCCGCGGCGTCGACTTGCAGTGGCGGGATGGCGGTGGAATCACGGGACCGCGGCGGCACTGGTCCCCTGCTCCAACTCCGGGAACGCGGCGGTGCTGTGCTAGGGTTGTGGGGCGGCGGATGTGAGGGTTAGGGTTCCAGGGGGTGCGGGCTGGGGCGTTTAAGAAGGCAAGGGCTCGTGGATCCTCGGCGTGGACGCCGGGATGACCTGACGCGGTGTAGTGGTTTGGGCTGCTGCTGGCGCACGAGAGGAAAAGGGCCGCGGGGTTGGGTTGGGTTTCTCTTTTTCTTTTCTAATTCTTTTCCCTTCTAATCTATTTCTAAAACAAACAAACAAAGTTTGAATTCAAATACACATTTGAATTCAAACCACACTCAAATAATTAAAACTATGCTCCAGCATGAATGCAACACCAAAAAATTAAACCTAGAGAAAATTTTAATTATTTGAGGAACAAAATTGGATTAAATGCCATACTAAACCCAATAAACCTTAGAAATTTAAATAAAGCCAATTAATTTTATTATTAAATATTGAAATTTGAATTAGGGTGTTACAAATCCTACCCCCTTACAGGAATCTCGTCCCGAGATTCTGGGCTGGCTAGCAAAGAGATCCGGATATGACTTCATCAACTCCTCTTCCTTCTTCTGGCAAGTCTTCCGGAAAGACATCCGGGAATTCAGACACAATGCGAATACCATCCGTGGGTCTAGCCTCCATCTGATGAAGAAAACCATAAGGCTCTGTAGCACTGACTGTCACCTCTTGGCCATCAGATGCTGACAAGTGAACTGACCGCTGAGCACAATCAATTCTGACTCCCCACTTGACAAGAGTATCCCTTCCCAGAATCACATCAATACCCTTGGTGTCTATCACCATCAGATTTGCACTGAACTTTACCCTCCCTATGGAAACACTGACTCTAGGGTAGAAGATATGAGACCTCAATTGTCCTCCAGGTGAAGATACTAACATGCACCTCTTTAATGTGCTAGTATGAATACCATGATGCTCGACAAAAGACTGTGTAATAAAGGAATGCGTAGCACCAGTATCAAAAAGCACCGTAGCTGGATAGGAGCTGACCATGGACGTACCAATAACCACGTTAGGAGCCTCGGCCGCTGACTCGGCCATCACATGGTTCACCTTCCCTTGTCGTGGCGCCCTGGGTTGGGCTGGGCGCCCCTGCTGTCCTACCTGCCGTGGAGCTGGTGAAAGGCGTTTCTGTGGACAACTTTTGGCAAAATGACCTTTTTGCCCGCATTTGTAGCACATGCGGTGGTGGTGAATGGCGCTACCTGGTTGACCTCCCTGTGAACTTAACATCACATCTTGCATTATTTCTGCTGCTTGCTTTTTGGACCCCTTGCGACCGCGTGGCTGAATCACATTCATAGTGATAGTCAATCCATCAACATAATCATAGAGTGCTTGGTTCTTGACCTGTGTATCTCTAGAGCACTCAGGATCCTTTCTCTTCTGGATGGTCTATAGCTCATCGACCGAGGGAGAGTCAAGGAAAAGGGAATCCTCTGCTAGCTGCTCTTGATGAGACCTCTTTCTCTTTGTACTGGAGAACAACCTCTGGTTCCTCCTAGTTGTGGCTTCATCTTCAGTCGCACGAACTTCACGACAAGGAACGCCATAGAATTGACAACACGGGCAAGCTTTCTCACCATTCTTCGGGTGGTATGTTGTTTGCGAAGGCTGATCTTGTACCGTTATAGGTTGCTCCACCGAAACTGTTGTGTGAACACCATCACCCATTGCACTGTCTCCAAGGCCTTTTTGTTCTGTTGACATCTGAGCTGGGTAAAGAGGAAACACAGGTAAGGTCAAGGAAGAGAGAAAAACTCCACTATTTAAGGTTCTATCTTATTTAGACAACACTGCGCAGGCATCTCTGCTGCTAACTCAAGATAGATGTTACATAACTCCGAAAAAGGAACTATAGCATAACTCTTCTTCCTCGTCCGAGAAATTCTCAAATTCTCCTGTACTATCTGTAGGCCGGGGTGTCACATCCCTACCCCCTTACAGAAACCGACGTCCTTGTCGGTGACGTCCTTGCCAGTGAATCCCTGGATATCATATCCTCTTCGTATTATATTTCTTCTCAACAAACAAGACCGGGGAAACTCAAGGCATGATAAGGTAGAGAGGATAGAGTGGATTGTTTTACCCCCAACGATCTAACTCATTTTATTAATTAATTAACTTTAGCTTAAGACTAATTTTTTATTAAACTACATTAAACTACTAAGCTATGCAATCATTCAAAAATCCAAATCGAACATGTAGCATAATAACAAGCAGACAATTTTCACAACTTAGCCGAGTTTAACACACGACTCGACTAACACAACGCATCGCAAAATGTGCTATCGTATTACTAAAAAAGGGTCACCTAGCTCATACTCAAGGTGGTCAGATGACTGATTTCAGGCCAGAATCTACGAAAACTATTCTATAGAAAGAGAAATCAAGGCAAGACGAGTAAAAGTATTGGAATTCAAGGGGTACAATAGTAAAATAGTTTCAGCAGACAAAGATTGGAGAGAAGAAGTCCTAAAACTCGACCAGTTCTATCTAGGCTTCGTCCTACAGTCGATACGGCATAAACCGAGCAATCATATACATGCCAGGATCAAGTCACACATATATACAACAGAATGAACAGTATATCACAGCACATATCACGTGAAAAGACATAATAAAGCGAGTACGAAAGTTATTTATTATATTAATGACAAAATGTCTGATACTGCGGAAGCGAAGTACAAATACGATAAAAACTCTCCGAAGCTGAGCAGGGCACCACAGGGACGTCGACTGGGAGACGAGCGCCTAGAAGTCCTCATAGTCCTGGTAGCGCTGAGCAAACTCCCTCGAGTCGGCAGGAACTGAGCAGCAGTAGAGTATCCCCAAGAGGAAAAAGAGTAGAGTAGGCAAGAGTGAGTACACAACTTGTACTCAACAAGTATAACACAAACTATGAGGCTCTAGGTTGGCTGACTGACTGCATTAGCTTTTAAGTCTTGGTAAAATTTTATTAAAGCTATTTACTACAAGTGGATGAATTACCATAAACCCAGTTACATAGTAATTAATCAAAATTAATCATGATACTACTGAGAACCAAACCAAACCAAGCCACCCGGGGAAACCTGCCTCGTCGAAGGAAGATAACCCCACTAATCAAAAGGAGGATCTGGGCCACTCATGACCGTGAGCACGGCTAGTATACCAGTTTTACACTCTGCAGAGGTTGCACATCTTTACCCACAAGTCGTGAGCTACGCTAGTTGTTCATCACACTTCCTTAGGTGAGATGACTAGCAAACTCACTACGAGGCTGTTACAAAGGACACGTTGGTAAGGTGTAACCGCTAAGGAATCAGGCTCCGCAACGATGGTAACCACCTCGAGGGGTACGCAGACCAAGCCTCATAGCCTGGGCACCATTGAAGCTCACCACCCCTCCTGCCCCATCGGTAAGTTACTCCCAAACCAAAATGACTTAATTAGTAAGCCAAGACCGTCCCATTCCAGTCTTGTGGTAGCGCTGTTGTCCCAGGTTGTCACTCTATGAACCGGTCCTTATGGAGAGTGGCCAACCAGGCAGTAAGCACCGTGCTGGCCCCCTAAACCATGTTTCTAACAAAAGCCAATTTTAACGAGACGTGAGCCTCTCAAACAGGCCACTCTCAGAATTATGTTGCATATACCATTAATCAAATTAATTAAAAAGGACCAAGTGTGTTATATCATGGCACCTAGCACAACTAACCAAAATGCAACCCAAAGGATATATATAAAGGATATAAAGTGGCTAGGAAAGTCCTTATAGGCATACAGTATTAAAATGCAGTATGAAATTGTAATTAAAGGTGATAGGTGTTGTTCATATTATACTTGCCTTCCTCAAACTATTCCTGCTGCTCGAACTGCTCAGAAGATGGCTCCTGGTACTGGTACTGGGGCTCCTCAGATGGATCGACGTCTACTCATGAGCACATGGCCAAAAACAAGGCACAACATAAACATACATGCAACCAATAGCAAACACAAAGAAACAGTACATCAATACATAAAAACAGCACACTAAACTAGTCTAAAACTATTCTACGCATTACAACGATCGCGTGGACATAAAGAACGCCTAAAACGGAGCTAAAACGCAAAATCTAGGCCAAAAACAAGATCCAGGGGCTTAACTGTAAGAAAAACAGAGTTTTTGGGGGTTTTCTGCAAAAACCGAGGGCCTAAACATAATTAAACATTAGTTCTAAGGTCTAACTCGCAAAAACACCAAGGCTGGACGGCGGGTTCTATTTCTAGGACGCTCACGGGGGTCCTTGCAAAGTTTTGGGCCCATCTGTAATTACTTTTGAACACAGCTGGACTGCGGGTTGATTACAAGGAAACTGGGGGGCTCTTTTGCAAAAGTGACCAGCGCTGACCGGTACTTCTCTGATTGACTTCGGCTTGGGCTGCTGTGCGCCGCGGGATCTTGATCCGACGCCTGCGATCAGAGGGGACGTGAGAGGGGGTGGCGCTGCTCGCCGGAGCAGGAGCCCCCGCGGCGGCGCTTCACCGGAGTTGGCCAAATCGGCCGCTCCGGGGTCAAATCGACCAGCGCTCGGGTCAGAGAGGCTCTATGCGGCATGGGTAATCCGCCTGAGCACTCAGTACAGTGGATCCGGGCACAGCTCGGGGTCGCCGGCGAACTGCGTTAATGCAGTTCCGGCCTCGATTCGGTTCGGGTTCAGCTGCTGGGGCTTCTACATGGTAAGGCCAAACTACAGAGGGTTTATCTCGGGTCTACGGCACAGCAGGGCAAGAGCTTGCCATGGCGCGGCGGCTCTGTGGCCTCCGGCGAGGTCGCTCGCGTGGAACAGGGGGAGGCGACGACCTAGGCTCGCCATTAGCTAGTGCACGGGTAAGACAGGGCCACGGCAAAGCTCACCAGGGGCTCGGGGTGGACGGTGGTGCGGCACAGCGGCGGAATTCCGGCGGCGCAGGCGCGGCTCGACAGAGCTTGTGCTCGGAATTTCTCGTTCGCGAAGGGTCAAGGGCATGGAAGGAGGGGTCGAAGGTGCTCCTGACCCCGAGGCGGAGCCGCGGCGTCGACTTGCGGTGGCGGGATGGCGGTGGAATCGCGGGACCGCGGCGGCGCTGGTCCCCTGCTCCAACTCCGGGAACGCGGCGATGCTGTGCTAGGGTTGTGGGGCGGCGGATGTGAGGGTTAGGGTTCCAGGGGGTGCGGGTTGGGGCGTTTAAGAAGGCAAGGGCTCGTGGATCCTCGGCATGGACGCCGGGATGACCTGGCGCGGTGCAGCGGTTTGGGCTGCTGCTGGCGCACGAGAGGAAAAGGGCCGCGGGGTTGGGTTGGGTTTCTCTTTTTCTTTTCTAATTCTTTTCCCTTCTAATCTATTTCTAAAACAAACAAACAAAGTTTGAATTCAAATACACATTTGAATTCAAACCACACTCAAATAATTAAAACTATGCTCCAGCATGAATGCAACACCAAAAAATTAAACCTAGAGAAAATTTTATTTATTTGAGGAACAAAATTGGATTAAATGCCATACTAAACACAATAAACCTTAGAAATTTAAATAAAGCCAATTAAATTTATTATTAAATATTGAAATTTGAATTAGGGTGTTACAAATCCTACCCCCTTACAGGAATCTCGTCCCGAGATTCTGGGCTGGCTAGCAAAGAGATCCGGATATGACTTCATCAACTCCTCTTCCAGGAACATCACAACATACCGAAGGTTACAACCTTCGACAAACAAACCACATCCACCAAGATCAGGGTAACCTCCATTACCAACCGAACCCTCCATTCGACCCAACGTCTCCACTGTCGATTGCCTTGCAGCGCACCCCCTGACCATATGGCTACAAACCCATCCAACTCCCAAAATACGACGCATCAGTCAATCCCACCCAATTCATAATGACCTATGAAGCCACAATCGCCTCAGCTGGTGGGGATGATCCCATAATGGCAAAATCCTTCTTCATGGCATGCGAAGGTCCAGTTGCGAACTGGTACTCATATATCCAACCGCTGTCAATTCAAAGCTGGATACAACTCAAAGACAGACTGAAGCAAGATTTTCAAGTCTTCAAAAAGATGGCAATAACCTCCGTGCAGCAATTCCACTGCATTCAAATGGATAGAGAACCATTACCTGAATACCTCCGGATATTCGTGCAGAAAAAGGCACAGACCCCGAACTTCTCCGAAAGTGCCGCGGTAGAAAAATTCATTGATGGGCTACTCCCAAGTCAACTGGCCTCTCACCTCTCAAGGGAGCCACCAAGAACCCTATCAGAATTGTATGCAGAAGTAGAAAAATATGCAAAATCTGATGCAGACCACAAGAGACGAGTGGAGCAAAGAAAGTTAATGAGGCAACAACAAAGCTGGCAACAAGGCAATCAAAACAACAACAACCAGCAGCACCAGTACATACTCCCTGTGGAACCTTCGTAGGACTCAGAACAACAAGAAGAATTTGACCCATACATAATCCCACCATTTGCTCAACCTTTGTATGAGCAAACAAACAACAACCCTCAAGAATCCCATAGAAGGAGCAGGTCTAACAGAGGCCGAGGGCAAGGAAGGGGCCGAGGTCGTGGACCTTCGGAGGGTCCCCAAAAACTGTTCTGTCACTTCCATGGCACAGACGCCGGTCATAGAACCAATCACTGTCCCGAGAAAAAGAGAACTTTAAAGAATGGAAGTCGAAAAAAAGCCAAACTTGTGGGGCACACCAGCTGGCCAACCCAACCAGCACAACCATTCTCGTCCCCTCAACTACCATTCAATCAACCTTTCCAACCAGTACCTGCTTTCATCTACAACCCTTATCCCGCCAACTGGCAACGTTCCAGCCAAACATTCCAAGGCTGCCGCCCCAAACCGCATCACGTACAGCACAAGAAGAACTACCACCACCTCCATCAGGTCCCCCCTCCCAAAACAAGAAGGCCAAAACTCCCAGAACACCCAATCTACAGTGCTCCCAACCTTCGGCATGATCATGCCAATCTCCGGGGAATCATCACTTGAATTTGAGAACAAAAGGCAACGGAGAGATTACTTCAGGGAGGTTCACTCCATCCTAGTGGACAGGCATGTCAAGAAAACCCAGTGGTCACACACGCCAATAATTTTCTCCGAAGAAGATGTAGACCTCCTCAGCTTCCCACACACAGATGGGTTAGTCATTGACGCCAATATTCAAGGTTGGACCATCGGAAAAATCCTGGTCGACCCTGGCAGCTCCGCAGACATCATTTTCTCCAGCACCTTCGATCGCATGAACATAGACCGCAACCTCCTACAGCCAGTGGACATCCTGCTCATTGGCTTCGGAGGCAAAAGGGTCAATGCACTGGGAAAGATAACATTACCAGTATCCTTCGGAGAGCTGTCCAACCCAAGGACAGAATACATCACCTTCGACGTCGTCGAAATGAACTACCCCTACAACGCAATCATCAGACGGGGTCTCTTAAACAAATTTGAGGCAATCGTCCATCAACTGTATCTGTGCATGAAAATGCCCGCAACGAAGGGAGTAATCATTGTTCGAGGAAATCAACAACTGGCAAGAGATGTTGAGCGGGGTGTCGCTCCCGGACAAAGAAACATCCATATGGTTGAAGCTGACAAAAAACCCCCACCAACTAAAGAGCCAAAAAGAGACAAAGAAGAAACATTTCACCACGAATGCCATGTGAAAAGGGTGCCACTAGACAAGCACTTGCCAGATAGGCAAGTCACAATAAACGCAGCCCTTGACTCAGAAGACGAGCATGAACTGCTTGAATTCTTAAATAAAAATAAAGATCTCTTTGCATAGTCCGCTAGCGACCTTCGCGGCATTAGTCGTGACATCATCAAACATTGGCTAGACATCGACCCCAAAATAAAACCAAAAAAGCAAAAGCTCCGAAAGATGTCTGATGACAAAGTTGCGGCAGTAAAGGCGGAGGTTCAAAGACTTCTCGATGCGAAGGTTATCAGAGAAGTCAAATACCGGCCAGAATGGAAAATATTGTGCTAGTAAAAAAAATGGCAAATGGAGAATGTGTATAACTTCACTAATCTCAACAAAACCGGCCTGAAGGATGATTTCCCCTTGGCACAAATCGACAAGGTAGTCGATGATGCAGCAAACAGCCAATTAATGTCACTCCTAGACTGCTTCTCTCGATACCATCAAATTTGGATGAAAAAAGAGGACGAAGAGAAGACAAACTTCACAAACCCCTTTCGGAACTTAATGTTTCGTAAGAATGCCCGAAGGTCTGAAAAATGACGGACAGTCCTTTTCAAGAATGTCTTCAGTAGTCCTGGGGCCACAACTCCGAAGAAATGTGCTGGCTTATGTCGATGATATCGTCGTAACCAGCACTGAAAGGAAAAACATTGTAGTAGATGTGGCAGAAACCTTCGCCAACCTTCGACAGGCAAACCTCAGTTTGAACCCAGAAAAATGCATCTTCGGAGTGGATAAGGGCAAAGTGCTAGGATGCCTGATATCAATAAAAGGCATTGAAGCAAACCCAGACAAAGTCAAGGCACTCAGAAACATGGAGGAGCCATGATCAGTCAGGGATGTGCAGAAGTTGACTGGCAGAATAGCAGGTCTGAACAGATTCATCCGACGATCTACCGACCGAAGCCTACCATTTTTCAAAATGCTCCGAAGCTCCGGCAAGTTTGAATGGGGCGAGGAACAGAAAAAGGCATTCCAAGAACTCAAAGACTATTTAGAAAACAAGATCAAAATGAGATCACCCGACCCCAAAGATATTCTCCTGCTATACACCTCCGCATCACAAACAGCCGTCAGCGCAGCTCTGGTCGTTGAAAGAACCATCGAAGGTCGCCAGAAGCAACTCCCTGTATACTTCGCATCAGAAGCCCTATCAGGATCCAAATTGTTTTATTCAGAACTAGAGAAAGTTGCTTATGCAATGGTCATGGCAGCAAGAAAGCTCAGGCATTATTTCGAAGGCCACAAGAACATAGTCATAATAGACCAACCACTACACGACCTCTTTCATAACAGTGGGGCCTCATCCAGAATCAGCAAGTGGGGTTTGGAACTCTCAGAGCAATATATTGATTTTGAAAGAAGAACAGCGATTAAATCTCAGGTCCTAGCAGATCTCATCATAGACTGGACCTCGCCAACCTTCGAATTTGAAGCCCCAATTGAACCTTGGACAATACACTGTGATGGCGCCTAGTGCAATGACGGAGTGGGCATCTCCGCAATCATTGAATCACCTTTGGGGGCAAAACTCAGATACGCTGCGCGCTTAGAATTCAGTGATCCGGACCCTTGCACAAACAACACCACAGAATACGAAGCACTGCTGTTCGGCCTCAGAAAAATGAAAGCTCTAGGGCACCCAAACTTCGTTGTCAAATCAGACTCGAAGGTTATCACTGACCATGTAGAGAAAGAATCTGAAGCCAAAAAGCCAGAAATGAAACTATATCTAGACGTTGTCAGAGAAATGGAGAAATATTTCAAGGGCTTCACAGCCATACACATCCCCAGGGCTCAGAATGACGAAGCAGCCAAGCTGGCGAAAGCTGCAGCTCGCAAAGAACCACTTCCTCCTGACGTGTTTTATGAAAAAATCACCGAACCTTCGACCAAGCAGGAAAAAGAGAAGCAGATTAATGCAATCCTCAGTGAAGATTGGAGATCGCCCATCATAGCATACCTCCGTGGACAAATTGAACCAGCAGATGAAAAGGAAGGAAAAAGAATGTCTCAAAGAGCAAGAAACTAAAACTACACTTTGTCTGTAGGCGAACTCTACAAATCAGGAATAGTAGCTCGTGGCTCAAATGCATAACAGCATCCGAAGGAAATGAGCTGCTACAGGAAATTCACTCCGGACTGTGTGGATCACACATCAGCATAAGACCTCTTGTGGCAAAAGCTTTCAGGCAAGAATTCTTTTGGACCTCCGCCCTGAAGGATGCAGAGCAAATAGTCAGAACCTGCGAAGGATGCCAAATGATGGGCCCCAAATCCAATATACCTTCGGAACCAATACACCTCATACCTCCGGCATGGCAACTTCAAAGATGGGGAATGGACCTAGTCGGACCATTACCAACAGCACAAGGCAATTATAAATATGCAGTTGTTGCAGTTGAGTACTTCACAAAATGGATTGAAGCAAAATCCCTGGTAAACATCACCTCCGAAGCTGTCAGAAAATTTTTCTGGCAAAACATCATCTGCAGGTTCGGGGTCCCAAAAGAATTAACTGTTGACAGTGGTAAACAATTCGACTGTCAACTCTTCAAGAAATTATGTCATTTAGTGGGGACAAAGATCATGTTTGCATCAGTCTATCAACCCCAATCCAACGGCGCAGTGGAAAGGGCAAATGGCATCATCTTCACAGCCATCAAAAAATGCTTACTTGGCCTCAAAAAGGGAAAATGGGCAGACGAACTCCCAGAGGTCATCTGGTCACACAATACCACAGAATGCAGGGCAACAAAGTTCACTCCATTCAGGCTGCTCTACGGAGCCGAAGCTATGAGTACCGAAGAATTCAAACTCAAGAGCTTAAGAACGCAAAACAACATCGAACCTTTGGTTGAAGTTGATCTCACCGAGCTTGACATCCTGCAAGATTCAAAAAATCTAGAAAAATATCAAGAGGAAACACGAAAATGGAGAAACAAAAAGATCACCAACAAAACCATCGCGGCAGGAGACTGGGTCCTCAAGAAGAAGCCGAATGCCGAAGCTATCGGTAAACTCCAGTCCAAATGGGACGGACCCTATGTAGTACTTTATTCCAACAGGCCAGGGTCCGACCACTTGGTGGACCTTGAAGGAAATGAACTGCAGCATTCATGGAATGCTGACAACCTCAAAAAATACTATGTCTAGAATCTAGATTGTAAGAAAGGTCGAGTTGCAGAAATATAAGCAAACTCAGACCTTCGAATTCTTTTCTTTTCTCTTTGAGTCCAAGGACCGTACTCTTTTCCTCACAGAAGGGAACTCCAAGTCGGAGGTGAGGTTTTTAATGAGGCGGTTCCTAATGTAAAATCACAAAAGCAATAAAGAGTCTTTTCCCTTCAAGCAAATGTCTCATGTTGAAGCGACCACAAGGTCGCAAATATCGACCTTCGCATTTATGCTAAAGCTAAAAATAAATAAGTTAGCAGAGCTCGCAATCATTGCAAACTCTGCATACTTATCTAAAGTGTATAAACTACACTAATATGCCAAGGGGCTATCGACCCAAAGAAACAGATCGAAGTCAAAACACCTTCGGTGCCAAAATAAAGTGTATAAATAACACTAATGAGCCAAGGGACTATCGACCCAAAGAAATGGATCGAAGCCAAAACACCTTTGGCGCCAAAATAAAGTGTATAAACAACACTAATGAGCCAAGGGACTATCGACCCAAAGAAAGGGATCGAAGCCAAAGCACCTTCGGCGCCAAAATAAAGTGTATAAACAACACTAATGATCCAAGGGACTATCGACTCAAAGAAAGGGATCGAAGCCAAAACACCTTCGGTGCCAAAATAAAGTGTATAAACAACACTAATGAGCCAAGGGACTATCGCCCCAAAGAAAGGGATCGAAGCCAAAACACCTTCGGTGCCATAATAAAGTGTATAAACAACACTAACAAGCCAAGGGACTATTGACCCAAAGAAAGGGATCGAAGCCAAAACACCTTCGGCACTAAAATAAAATGTGCAATCCACACTGTTGGCGGTCCTTAAGTCAGAAATAAAGCCGTCAACTACTGCATCTTTTCCTAACTTTCAAACCACCAAAAGTAGTGATAGGGCTTATTGCTAACCATTTCCATGAGTTTTGGTAATTCTTGGATTGCAGGTACCCATACACGAAATAAGGAGAAAACAAGCACAAGACGAACATAAACACACAAAAGACTTCATCCTACGTTACACTTAAAAGAAGGGCCCTTTCGTCAGAGCAAACCGACGTACAGGACCTCGGCCCACACATATCAGAGAAGAGGACCCACATGTCAGTCTCCCGGCCAAAGGCGGTGGCGAGAGGCGGTGCCAGGGGGTCGGCCGAACCCGGACTGGCACCAGTCTAGGTGCACTTTGGCCTGTAATTCTCCCTTATCCTCTCAAGGGCGGTTATCAACGTTTCCATATCTAAAGATGGCGGGAACCGACCTTTCAAGCTATAAATATGACCCCCACACACTCTCTCATGAATCATTCTCTCTCATTCTCATACACAAGGAGGAAAAGTAATAGTAGTGCTCCACTTGTATCATTAGAGTAGGGAGTGTGCGAGGTGGAGGATCAGAGAAGAGCCGGACGTGTCGGCCTCTCTTTGTCTTGTACTTCGACGGATACGAGCATTTGAGTAAGTATCCGGAGTTCATCTTCTGTTAAGTTCTTGGTTTAGTATTCTTAAGTTATTCTTTCATTTACGGGTTCATCGTCCGTTCTCGTAATAGATACTCTAGTAGAGGGCCACTGATAAAGACGGGTAAACCCTGCGCAATGCTAGAGTAAGTAATCGAAGGCTTAAGTGTGGTATTTAGGCTCTAAATTACCTTTGTTTGCCTCGTGCTCCACAGTATTGCGAGGTAGACCGCGGGTGGTGACAGCCCCGTCGGTCCGCTACGAAGTTGCTTCATGGTTAGTGCACTCCCCTCTGTCCGGGTACAGCGTAGAGCAACAAGCCGGAGGGCCCTAACATACCTGGGTCAGACCGGTGCCCGAAGTAAACGAGTGAAGAACCTAAGTCTACCTTACCTTGATTCTTATCCTTAGATAAAACACACTACCCGAAGCTTTCCTACTTCTCGTTCTCCTGGGTTATTCTAGCTAGAAGATCAATGCACCTCCGTTCACTGTGAAATTACGATACCCTGAATACTCTCCGGGTGAAGTGCTACAACGGTATCTTTCGTGCGCTTGCGGATCCTATTTGTGAACGTTAAGAAATACCAACAAGCATTTCTGGCGCCGTTGCCGGGGAACAGTTGCCGTAGTTATCTTCAAACCTAGTTTGCCCGTGTATCTTCTCTTTTATCTTTTGTTCTTTTACATCCTTTTCTATTACCATGGAGCACATGTCTATTCAAAACCTTTATGCTCCTAAGGGCGAGTTCGTAGAGCCACCACAATCGTCAAAGCCAATCACAGCTTCCAGCTTCGAGCTCCGCCCTGTTTTTATAGCCATGGTACGGGAACAAAACTTCTCGGGATACGAGAATTAAAATCCCTACCACCACCTACGAGAGTTCGAGCAATTGTGCTCATGTCTGTCAATCGCAGGCATGGCACAAGAAACACTTCGGTGGAAGTTGTTTCCCTTCTCTCTCAATGGGAAGGCGAGGCAATGGTATGCCCATAATGTAGGGGAGGTAAATGGAGAATGGGATGAATTACGAGACAAGTTCTGTCTTGCATTCTTTCCCATTTCCCGTATCGCTTCCCTACGAAAACAAATTCTCGACTTTCGTCAGGACGAGAAGGAATCCTTAGGTGCAGCCTGGGCCAGATTCTCGCAGCTTACTCATGCCGGCCCAGACTTGTCTATCCCCAACCATGTGTTTCTTCAACACTTCTGGTTAGGGCATAGCAAGGAATCTGCCCTACAGCTTGACATTTCCGCCGGAGGGTCGTTCACACATAAAACCACAGCCGAAGGAGAAGCTCTCTTAGATCGTATCCTAGAGAACACATCCTTCATATAAACCCTTCTGGCATCGGAATCCTCAAGCCATGAGGAAGTTCCATTGGTTGATTCTACACTCCCAAGACCAATTCCCATAGAACCAACCACCGATTTTTCCCCCGAACTAGAAATAATGGAGGAAGAAGAAATTCAACCTCCAGAGTTTCCTTTCAACATCGAGGAGGACATTTTTCAAAATTTCGAGAACACCTCAATGTATCCCCGAGAAAAGAGACCTCCAGTTCCCAAGGACCCCATAACTTCTCTAGATAAAGCTTCTTTACAGGAGGCAGTCAATGGGGTAACTGCTGTCATGAACAGTGAATGGATACGTGAAGGGGAAATGTCACTCGAAGCAATTCAAATTCAAACTCCTTTGTATGCTCTTCCCTGCTTCATCCAAGGGACTGCTGTCTCAGTTTTCTATAGCCCCACGGTTGGAGCAAACATCATGTCTACATCGTTTGCGCTCAGCCATCTAAGCGACAGACCATTGCTCCCAACCTCGAGTTCCTTATGGATTGGACTACACTCCACCATAGAAGGGATCGGAATCCTACATGACATACTAGTTTGGTATGACAACACTGAGATCGCCCTAGATTTTCATATTTTCGAAGTCCAAGACTTCGATGTTTTAATCGGGCATCCCATTGAGAAGATGTTCCAGAACATCTCTTCCTTAGGAACACTCGATGTAACTCTTGGAGATAAGGCCGTTAGCTTACCAATCCTCCGATCAAAAGATTTCGTGGCCGAACCTATGCTCCAAGAAGAATCAGTTGACGAGGTAGAAGCCATCCCTCCTATCGAAACCCCTGAGTCTTCCTTAGAAGAAGATGCTGAACTCTTCACTCAAGAAGAAGACGACCAGGATGAAAGCTTCGAGTTGCCCACTCATGAGCAACCCCCTCATCAACCCATAGAACTGAAGCCTCTTCCATCTGGTCTGCGCTATGCCTTTCTAAATGGCGACACTAAAACTCCTGTCATCATTAGCGACAAGCTATCTGATGAGGAAACAACCAAACTAATCGCCGTTCTAGGAAAGCATAGGGCCATGTTCGGCTAATCACTCCAAGACCTAAAGGGAATCAACCCTACCCTCTGCACACATCGCATTCCTATAGACCCTTCCAAAACACCTTCCAGGGAGCCTCAACGTAGGCTCAACAATGCGATGCGAGAGGTGGTCAAGAAAGAGGTCATGAAACTCTTGCACGT
Source organism: Panicum virgatum (assembly GCF_016808335.1). Taxonomy (NCBI): domain Eukaryota; kingdom Viridiplantae; phylum Streptophyta; class Magnoliopsida; order Poales; family Poaceae; genus Panicum; species Panicum virgatum. The sequence continues at coordinate 44,732,092 of NC_053143.1, forward strand.
CGGGATAATCTATCTCGTACCACACAGTGAGTGGGTCAGCCCCGTGCAAGTTGTGCCCAAGAAGGGAGGCATGACAGTCGTTGAAAACAATAAAAATGAGCTTATTCCTCAACGAACCGTCACGGGATGGCGGATGTGTATAGATTACTGAAAACTCAATGCAGCCACAAAGAAGGATCACTTCCCGCTCCCGTTTATTGACGAAATGTTAGAACGACTAGCCAAGCACTCCTTCTGTTTTCTCGATGGGTATTCGGGTTATCATCAAATCCCCATCCATCCCGACGACCAAAGTAAGACCACTTTCACATGCACATACGGAACTTACGCCTACCGTAGGATGTCATTTGGGCTGTGTAATGCTCCTGCATCGTTTCAATGTTGCATGATGTCTATCTTTGCGGACATGATCGAAGAAATCATGGAAGTTTTTATGGACGATTTCTCTGTCTATGGAAAAACTTTCGACCATTGTCTTGAAAATTTAGACAGAGTCTTACAAAGATGTCAAGAAAAGGACCTAGTGCTAAACTAGGAAAAATGCCATTTCATGGTCCGAGAAGGCATCGTCCTCGGACATTTGGTGTTCGAAAGGGGAATTGAGGTGGATAAAGCTAAAATAGAGGTCATAGAACAGCTTCCACCTCTAGTAAACATCAAGGGTATCCGCAGGTTTTTAGGTCACGCAGGGTTCTGTAGACGGTTCATAAAAGACATCTCTCAAATCGCTAGACCCCTCACAAATCTGTTGGCTAAGGATGCACCCTTTGAATTCTCTGACGAGTGTTTAAATGTGTTCCACATTCTTAAGAAAGCGCTCGTTTCGGCCCCAATCATCCAACCCCCTGATTGGAGTCTCCCCTTTGAAATAATGTGTGATGCTAGTGATTTTGCTGTTGGGGCAGTCCTAGGCCAAACCAAGGATAAAAAGCATCATGCAATCTCTTATGCTTGCAAGACTTTGACTGGAGCTCAACTTAACTATGCAACAACTGAAAAAGAGCTCCTAGCCATTGTTTTTGCCATAGACAAGTTTAGATCTTACTTTGTTGGAGCAAAGGTTATTGTTTATACTAACCATGCAGCTTTGAAATGCCTGCTCACCAAGAAAGATGCTAAACCTCGTTTGATAAGATGGATTCGCTTACTCCAAGAATTTGATCTTGAGATTAAAGATAAAAAGGGAGTAGAGAATACTGTTGCAGATCATCTATCGCGTATGCAGGTCACTAACTTGCAGGAACTTCCAATAAACGACTTTCTATGCGATGACATGCTTCTGAAGGTGACGGACTCCACCCCATGGTATGCAAATATTGTGAACTTTATGGTTTCAGGATATGTGCCACCAGGGGAGAACAAGAAAAAGCTCATCTTCGAGAGTCGACGACACCTTTGGGATGACCCATACCTGTACAGGGTATCCACAGATGGTCTGCTAAGAAGATGCATACCTGCAGCAGAAGCCTTGCAAATCATTGAGAAATGCCACACCGCAGCATATGGAGGCCACTATGGAGCCTTTAGAGCCCAAGCAAAGATCTGGCAAAGTGGTTTCTTCTGGCCAATAATGTATGACGACACCAGAGAGTATATCCGGAGGTGTCGAAGATGCCAGATGCTGGGTGGCATAATAGCTCGCGATGCAATGCCCCTCACAAACAACCTCCAAATCGAATTGTTCGACGTTTGGGGCATTGACTTCATGGGACCATTCCCGAAATCCCAAGATTGCGAGTACATCTTGGTAGCTATGGTGTATGTATCCAAGTGGGTGGAAGCTCTGCCATGCAGAGCTGCTGACACCAAACATGCTCGAAAGATGTTTCAAGAAGTCATCTTCCCCGGATTTGGAACTCCATGAATGGTCATCAGTGATGGGGGACAACACTTCATCGACAAGACCTTCCAGAACTACCTTAGAGAGTTAGGCGCCAAGCATAACATTGCCACCACATATCACCCACTAACTAGCGGTCAGGCAGAAACTTCCAATAAACAAATCAAAAATATTCTGCAGAAGACCGTCAATGAGATGGGGAAGGGATGGAAGAGTAAGCTACCTGATGCACTCTGGGCATACAGGACAGCATACAAAACCCCCATCGGGATGTCACCTTTCCAACTTGTTTATGGAAAAACATGCCATCTACCAGTGGAGTTGGAGCACAGGGCCCATTGGGCCATCCGGCAATGGAACATGGATTTAAAGCAAGCTGGAAAGGGCCGACAAATCCAACTGGTAGAGTTGGAAGAATGGAGGGAGAAAGCTTACCACAGTGCCAAGATTTACAAGGACAGAACAAAACGATGGCACGACAAGAGGATCAAGCCGAAAGAATTCAAACCCGGAGACAAGGTATTATTATTTAATTCCTAGGTTAAACTCTTTGGCAGAGGAAAACTACGAAGCAAATGGAAAGGACCATACGTTGTCATCCACGCATCTTCACATAGGGCAATCACACTCCAAGAGGACGACGGTAAGTTATTCAAGGTAAATGGCCAGCGTTTAAAAGTTTGTCATACGCCATACAATCCCAGTGAAGAGTTCTTTACTATAAACTTAGTAGAATTTGATGTTTTTCAAACTCTTCACCTCAAACCTCAAGCCCAAAACCACTTGCACATGGGCCAACCCTTGGCCCCCGACCCATGAGAGAAAGGAGAGGACCAGCAGAGCCCAAGTGGGGCCGGCCGAACCCATGGGTCGGCCTACCCCACCTGGCAGCGCAAGCACTTCAAATTTCGTATTTGAAGTCTCTCAAACGGCCACTTTTGATTTCCATACGTACCGGGCTGCAAAATGGAAGTTTTCTCCTGGTTTTGCCTTTAAATTAATCCTCTCCTCTTCCTTTCATCCTCACCTCGATTCTTGATCATCTTGCTCTCCTCCTCTCCACATCTCTGAACATCCCTCATGGCCAGAAAGGCTATCATCCCGTTCGTTGAAGCCTCGTCCACTTTCGCCCTCGAGGGACAGCCCTCGCCGGTGAATCTCGCGCTCGCAGCCATGGAAGTCGACCAGGAAGCCGAGCACATTGCCGAGACACCCTTGGCAGTCATCCCTGCACCAGCGTCGAAGGAGACGCCGAGAGGAGACAATGGGGGGTCGGCCGAACCCATGGTTCGGCCGAACCACCATGGCAGCCCCTCGGCCTCCCCTTCGACACCACACGCCGTCAGGAAGATCTCTGCCAAGAGAGGCAAGCGCCTGGGATCAAGAGGATCTGCTCGGCCGACTACAGGGATGTTGGCGCCAAAAGATGTCTCCAAGGGCCTCTTTGGCGATCTGCTCCCACCGATGCCGTTAGAGGAGGGTCAGGAGTATGTTGACATGCTGTATTCAAAGAGTGGCAATGTCGTTGGCCACAACTATGTAACCACACCCTAACGCACGACCACGACACCTCCGCCACCGCAATGTTTTCACGTTGTTGGCATTCGTACCCCAGGTGGTGGGTATGGCAAGGGGTTGATGCCAGGGCTATCTCCTAAGGATAAAGAGAAGCCGAGTCCATGGCATCCTCTCCTAAGGGTGTCAAGTGCGTAAAGAGGCACATCCCTCCTCATCCGATCACGCGCCCCGGAGGGCAGTACGAGAGCGATGATGAAAAGGTCCTCAAAGGACCAAAGGTCGCCCAGCTCCTCCGCACAGTCATCAAACAACGTGATGGCCACAAGGAGCTTAGCGATTAGGTGGCGGAGCTCACTTTAGAGCTCAAGTCCGTCAAGGACGATTACAACACGCTCCGCCGCAGTCTAGGTGTTAAGATAGAACACCTAGAAAAACATGTTGAGAAGGGCAACCTCTAGATTTGCACATCACCCTTCACATTTATCCTTGGGCACATTACTGCATTTTCTTTTTCAGGTTTTTTTACTTTTATGTATTTCCCTTCTAGATGTAATGTGCCCCCATCTTTGATAATTCAATAAAAATCAACTCCCCAGTTTTCAAACCGGCAGAGTTTTTGTTTTGTTTCTATGTATTTTGAATAAGATCGCAGGTAAAAATCTAGTGTGGGGGGGGCAGCACGCACCTAACACAGTCGACAAGATCAAGATGAACCACACACAGAAATGACAGAGCCAGCAGGGCCTTCCCTGGGCCGGCCGACCCCCTGGTTCGGCCGAGCCCAAGGACGGGCCATCTCGGCCCCGTTTTCTCCTGGACCTCAGTTTGTATCCTTACTTCTGTTTCGCCTATGTTCCAATGAAAATCTTGCGTAAAACCTTTATAAAATGAACAATGCACTCCATGCTCTTCATGATGAAATTCTGCGTACATTTTATTCCGCGCTTTCATCTCATTCTTGTGAACCACTACATCATAGGGAACCCATGCTAATCTAGTAATTGACTTTTGAGATATGGTTAAAATGAATGGAACCTAGTTCTCCCTTGCAAAGTGTTTGGAATTTCTTTTATAAAAAAAATATAGAAAGCATGGCTCTTCGTTTGTTTATAAAATTCCTATCCAAGGCCACACGTTATACAAAGTTGAAAACCTTCTACATTTGCAACTTGTTATCTCATTGAGCTTTGTCAAATTGTTGTGACCCTTTGAGAGATACATTTCATACTCCCATGATCAAGATCACGTACACACCACATATGCATGCCAACTTCTGCACTGGAAGTTGCGCACTTTATCCATGCCCTGCCACTAAATAGAACCCCATGCTATTCATGACCTTCCTCTCCAAAGTTACAAGGACATGGGCTAAAGAAATGAAAGACAAGCTCAAGAAAGCATGATGAAAAGAGAGAGAGAGAGAGAGAGAGAGAGAGAGAGTTGGACACATGAAGGTCCAAAGTTTTCAAAAAAAATGGACACGTGAATGTCCAAGTATTCAAATAGCCCATGTCCAAATAAAGAACGAGAAGAGAAATAGTTCATGAAAGGAGTTCACACATCATCCACATAGAAATTCACACACATGCACATCTTGATTAAGGATTATGACTTGTTTTCTCCTAAGGATCTGGTCTTTAACTCAGCAACATATGAGGAACAGGTATGCCTTCAACCTTTTTCCCTACCATGAGCTCCACATAAGCCTTTTTAGAGGTAGGATAAAAAGAAGGCAACACTTTGCCTTGGTGAGGAATCCAAAAAGCAAAAAGAGAGATCGAGGGAACAAACTGAGGAGCTAGGGCTATGTTTGATTTTGAAAAAAAACTTTTTAAAAACCCAAGCCTCTGAGTAAGGAAGACTAAGGAACCTGAAGTTTAAACTGTTCCAAGTTTCAATTACCATGGTAAGCGTGGTAGACACATAAAAAGTTCACAAGTCTGGGAAAAGGCTTGGAATGACTTGTATGTAGGTTTCTTCAAAGGAGTTGCATCCTCCTTAGTCTTCGCCTCTTCACTCAAGGACGAGCAAAGGCTAAGTGTGGGGGTGTTGTTGACGGTCCTTAAGTCAGAAATAAAGCCGTCAACTCCTGCATCTTTTCCTAACTTTCAAACCACCAAAACTAGTGATAGGGCTTATTGCTAACCATTTCCACGAGTTTTGGTGATTCTTGGATTGCAAGCACCCATATGCGGAATAAGGAGAAAACAAGCACAAGACAAACATAAACAAACAAAAGACTTCATCCTGCGTTACACTTACAAGAAGGGCCCATTCGTTAGAGCAAACCGACGTACAAGACCTCGGCCCACACATATCAGAGAAGAGGACCCACATGTCAGTCTCTCGGCCAAAGACGTTGGCGAGAGGCGGTGCCAGGGGATCGGACGAACCCTTGGTTCGGCCAAACCTGGACTGGCACCAGTCCAGGTGTACTTTGGCCAGTGATTCTCCCTTATCCTCTCAAGGGCGGTTATCAACATTTCCATATCTAAAGATGGCGGGAACCGACCTTTCAAGATATAAATAGGACCCCCACACACTCTCTCATGAATCATTCTCTCTCATTCTCATACACGAGAAAAGTAGTACTAGTGCTCCACTTGTATCATTAGAGTAAGGAGTGTGCGAGGTGGAGAATCAGAGAAGAGCCGGATGTGTCGGCCTCTCTTCGTCTTGTACTTCGACGGATACGAGCATTTGAGTAAGTATCCGGAGTTCATCTTCTGTTAAGTTCTTGGTTTAGTATTCTTAAGTTATTCTTTCGTTTACGGGTTCATCGTCTATTCTTGTAACGGATACTCTAGTAGAGGGCCCCTGATAAAGACGGGTAAACCCTGCGCAACACTAGAGTAAGTAATCGAAGGCTTAAGCGTGGTGTTTAGGCTCTAGATTACCTTTGTTTGCCTCGTGCTCCATAGTATTGCGGGGTAGACCGCATGTGGTGACAGCCCCGTCGGTCCGCTACGAAAGCTGCTTCGAGGTTAGTGCACTCCCCCCTGTCCGGGTACAGTGTAGAGCAACAAGCCGGAGGGCCCTAACATACCTGGGTCAGACCGGTGCCTGAAGTAAACGAGTGAAGAACCTAAGTCTACCTTACCTTGATTCTTATCCTTAGATAAACCACACTACCCGAAGCTCTCCTACTTCTCGTTCTCCTGGTTATTGTAGCTAGAAGATCAGGGCACCTCTGTTCCCTGTGAAATTACAATACCCTGAATACTCTCCGGGTGAAGTGCTACAACGGTATCTTCCGTGCGCTTGCGGATCCTATCTGTGAATGTTAAGAAATACCAACACACACCAAAAAGCCAAGGGGCTATCGACCCAAAGAAAGGGCACGAAGCCAAAACACCTTCGGCACTAGTATAAAGTGCATAACTAACACTAAAATGCCAAGGGGCTATCAACTCAGAAAGGACACGAAGCCAATACACCTTCGGCACAAGAGTAAAAGCGAATGAACCACACAAAAGCTAAGGGGCTTATGATATAAAAAATAAGACCTTCATGGGGCATGCGCAATAAAACCAAAATACAGTCCTCCCCCTGAACTCACACCTTCGGAGCAAATCTGCAAAGGAGGGGGGAGACGTTTTCAAAACTTCTGCAAATTTGCCCCAAAGGTCCAGAACTTCCGGCGAACAAGAGCTTGGGAGGGGGGAGACATTTTCACAAGTAAAGCTCTTGCCTCCCGAAACAAAATACCACAACAAGAAAAACGTCAAACCATCGCGAAGGATGGAATAGATATTGGCAAGCCATCATGAAGGATGGAACAGATATTTCTAGAAAGCAAAGTATGCATACGAACAAACCCAATCACACTCCTTTTTCCTAGACAAGAGAGAACTAGAGAAAAAATTCCTTCCCACCTTCACAAATAAGCAGTCACTCATCTCGAAGGATGAGGCACTAGAGAAACAAAAGGAGTGTCGCAGGTTCATTACAAACTCTGGCTAGACCATAGCAAAAATTCAGCGACATTAGCACCTGGATTAGCAAAGCTGTAATGTTCCTAGTCTACTCTGCTCACCACGACCCCCTCGCCATGAATCCGCAGCGGACAAATGTACAAAGCCGGATTAGCCGGCACGATTGCCTGAACAAAAAAAACAGTAGCAAGTTACAGTGCAAAGCCAACATATACTCCATGACAGCTCATCACTCCAAAGATAGGCTAATCTACACCTTCGAGCCATTGTCTTCGGGATTAGCATCCAAGCTCACCCTCGAACCGCCGTCAATGTCTTCAAGCCGAGCGCCTTTGTCAACTACATCCTTCGCAGCTTCGCGAGCCCTCTTCACCTGAATCAAAACCGACCAAATCAAAAAGAACTGCACAGCTTGATGGAACAACAAGATCAATAGACAAAACCAAAGTCTAGAGGAAACTCACCTCTTCCAGCCTTCTCCGTGCGACTTCCCTCCCAAAAACCTTCCAAAACCTTCGGAGAAAGGACTTTTCTTCACTGCCTGGATCTTTGCGATATCATCTCCAAGATCAGCATACTCAAGGCATAATCTCGGGAAGCAAGTTTGTCAATCTCAGGACAACCTTCGCGACACAAAAGAGCAAAGATGATTTCGCATGTCATCACAGCAGTGTTGTCTGAGACATTGATCAATACATCCTTTAGCATCCCAAATTTGCTCAACAACCAATCGAGCAGCCCAGATGCTCCTTCCTCTGCTTCCCCGAGAAAAGGCGAAGGTTCGGCACCGAATGTCGCCAACGCCTCTCGATATTCCTCTCGAATGGCTGCACTCTTCGCAGTAATCTCCTGAGTATCCGTCTCCCAAGTCGAACGGTCTTCCTCGGCTTCCTTCTCAAGCTTCGAGATAACATCATTCTTCTTTTCAACGTCAACCTTGAGCTGACGAACTTCTGTTTGAAGATTACCAATCCGAGTGTTGTCACGGTCAATAATACCATGAAGGTTCTCCAGAACCCCTTCATCAAGCTCGATCTTCTCCTGCATCTTGTTGATAATCTCCTCTTGCTCAGTCACCTTCTCTTGACGAAGGTCACTCTGAGATTTCAGAGAATCCCGAAGGTTGATCAAAACCTTATCTCATCTTTTAACCTCTTAGTCTCCTTTGTCAACTGAAGGATGTCAGTAGACTTCGGCAGGAATTGAGTTTCATCCTTCCTGGCACCAGAAACGGCTGCACGGCTCGCCAAAAGGGCCTGCACAAACTGAAACCCATTAGTTATCCCTCTCTAGAACACCCAGGCAAAGAACAGGGAAAATTTACGCACCTTCAAGCACAAGGACGCCGTAATCCTCCCAAGATCTCCTGTGCCATATCCGCTCAAGCTCTTCACAAAACCTACAAAAACCAAACACCATCGGTACAATGCATAGTACCCATTGAATAAGATAACCCTAAGCCAAATCATTCACCTTCAGAATCGAAGCTCTCGACATCTTCGGGAAGAGCTGGCCGACTCCTCGATTCCCCCTGGGTAGAAGTCCCGATACCCGGAGGTTCCAGCTCTAACAGCTCTCCAAGTTTAGAAACCATCGTCGCAACATCTACTTCAATAGCATACTGAAGGTACTGGTCAACATCGGGACCCTGAAAAGCAAGGCGACGAGGAATCAAAAAGGTACCTAATTCAGAAAATTTGTTGGAGCCCTCTGCCACAGGTCCAACAGTCGTTTCCTAGATCTCCCGACGCTCCTCCTCCTTGCCGCTAGGAGGGGAAGCCCCCGGCTCATCCGAAGCTCCAGCATCTTTGACATCTTGAACTGAAACAAAGGGGGCTTCCTCCTCGTGAACAATAACTTCTTCTTCAAACGACCTCTCGCCATCCTCACCTCCCACAGCTTTGTGGGAAACCTTCGGCAAGGCCTTTGGCGATTCTTCGTCGCTGTCATCATCAAGTAAATTAACCATTCGAAGAGGGGCACTCGACCTCTTCAGAATATTGAGAAGCATAGGGCCAACGCTGTCCGACTCTGCACGAAAGGAACCAAATTGATCAAGATAAAGGTGAACTCTTTTACCGCGGCGCAAGCGCCAAGGAACACTACTCTCCGTCGCACGAAGCTCCCTCATAAAAGCATCACTGCCCATATCTTCCTTAGCAATACGAAAACAATAACCGCCAGGGTAAATACCTTTCTTTTTTGAGTCCCCCACCTTGCCCTCAATAGACTTGGAGCTGGGTGCCCGTGGAGGTTTCTCGGAGGATCCCTTTGCAACATCGGATAAGTGAGCAACTTTCGCACTCGTAACCTTCACCAGACGGCCTCTACTTGCCTCAGAACCAGCTTTCTTAGCTTTCTTCGAAGCTGGCTCATCAGAAACCTTCGCAGAAGAGGCGGGAGTACCCGAGCCTCTTCCCCTCTTCTTACGTGGAGCCTCGTGAGGACCATAAGCAACCCTCATCTCGACGAAGGTGCAGTTCACCCTGACCTGCTCCAAACAAATCTCTACAAAGGAATCTTGTTCCTTAGGAATATAAGGGCCAACAAGGACAACAGCCTCCTGCTCAATCTCTTCCACAATAAGTTCATCAGATGCCTCCATAGGTTTTTTCAAACCAAACTTGGGAAAGGGCAACTTATCCTTCAACCCACTGACCTCAACCTTCGTAAAAGATCTAGGCAACCACCCATCAGATAACGGCCAGATCTTTGCTGCCTTCTTCAACCAAATCATGGCCGCCAATAATGCCTGCCGCAGAAGCAAAAGCAGAGCAGCATTCTTTGTAACTAGGCACCGCCCTCTTGAACTCTGCCTTGGTCACATGATTGAATGGCTCAATCTTCGCAGCAAGGGGATAGGAAACCCCACGCGAAGGATCCAACGCTGGAAAAGCAATCTTAGCGTAAAACCAATACTGAACCCAATCGTCTTCCCATTTGTTCTTCTGACAGTAAGAAAGTTCCGAACGCTCAATCTTTTGAGCCTTGTTCGCTCTCCTCGGGTTGAAAGAACAACAACCACTCTAAGCAGAATACAACTGATCATCATCGTCAAAAGTAACCTTACGACCCTATGGATGCATCTTATAAAGCCTGCAAAAGGCATTGGCATTCACCGGCCCCCTGAAGGTCTTGACTGCCCAGAAAAATTTCGACAATTGCACAATGGCGTTGGACGTCAGCTGGTGCATCCTCAAACCAAAATGACCAAAAATCTCTGGCACCGCAGGGTCGAGGGGAAACCGGAGACCAGCAACAAAGAAATCCCAAAAAACAACACACTCTCCTTCCTGAGGATCGGGTGTCTCCTCACCTTCGGGAGCATGGCATACTCCAGGCTCAAAGTACCCCTTCTGTACATATCCATCAACTAAAACCTTGGTAGCAAGGGACGGTCCAAACCTCAAAGTTGGCGGAGGTTTCTCCCTGCTACCCATAAGCTCCGAAGGGTCAGCGTCAACGCTCGAAATATCTTCCTCGTTCTCAGACAGCTGCGGCTCGTCAACCGAAGGTTCAGGATCTACAGCTTTGGCTGTAACCTTCAAACAGGCCATATCTAAACAAACTAACCAATCAAAAATCGAGAAAAAAAATCGCCAAAGTAAACACAAGGAAAAGAATAAGTAAGGGAAGTAGCAAACTCACAACAACCAATGAAAGCAATCCGAAGCTGTGGGATGGTCGCTTTCACTTCGCAAAGGAGGGGGTGAATCAGCAATCGCCGCATGTCAAAAGCTGACAAGCGGGTGAAGGTTCACAACAATCATGAGCATGAAAGCGACCCCCACTCGACCTCCTTTTATAGGGGGGTAAAAAAACATTGTACACCACAACGGTAAAATCGAGGAGAAGTTCAAACGTCGCCAAATCAAATCACGACACGTGTGAGCAAAACCTTCGGCTCGTACCAACCTCCGACTTTTGGGGGAGACGTTTTCGGGGGAAATAGACAATCCTTCCTTTTTTTGAGGGTTCGGCCAGTCGGAGCCAGCCCTCGCCCACGAGGGGCTACTGTTGGGGATTGCCCCCACGGAGGTGGCACCTCCCGAAGGTCACTCAAAGGTTAGCAGAAAAAAACTTATAATCCACACAATCCCGTTTCTATTGAACTGCAGGGTAAAGTGAAAAAGGAACCTTCGGATGATGTTCCCCGAAGGTTGGACGGCTGAAGCTTCGGCACTGTGAGGAATACTCGGTGGACACTGATCTCGAGAACCGACCTAAAGAACCTTCGGTCGTCTGCGCGAGGGGTTTGAGACCAAGGCCTCGCCATGCCCCGAAGCCTGCCAAAGATACATCTATCGAAGGTTAAATCCGAAGGTTACAAGAAAGATCACGTGTGATGCGTGATTTCGGATTGGAGTATTCAAGTCGGACATTCTAACATAGAAAAATGACCAAAAACCCCTACTGTACTATCTGAACCTCCGAATATAGCGAAGGGGTCTTTTGGAAATGATGTAATAAGGTAGAGGGTATAAATAGACCCCCATCTTAACTTTGTAAAGGGTTGAACTTTTCTGGAATTATAGTACAACTACAATTGTGCCATTGATTCTAATTGTTCAATACCTTCGGCTCACTTTCATTGATTATTGTTTCCTCTGTTTGGAGATCGCAAGCTTGACATGATATTGTTTTGTGTATCCTATACACAGCTAGTGAAAGATTTTAAAGAAAGATTCTGCAAAAAAGTCATTGATCTGAACTGCAAAATTATACTAGCAACTGAACAACCCACACCGCTAATAACTAAAGCACAGCTAATGAGCTAAGACGAGAACAGTATTATGATTTGCTCTGCAATGATTTGGTTTACCAGAAGCCAGATCGGCAATCGTGACCAGGAACGCCCAATCGCTGCGTAATGCTGGTTGCCTGTGCTTTGCTTTTGCGTACCGCGCGTCGATCGTCGGAGAAGTTGCGCCGTCGCCGGCACGCCATGGTGTTCCGGCAGGCTTGGGGAGGCGGTGGAGCTCCAGCCCCCCGGCCCCCTCCGCTTCGCTGGCGCGGCCTGTGCAGGTCGGGCAGCTGCCGCCGCCGACGCGCCGTCTTCCGTGGCAGGCATGCAGGCCCAAACATGCGTCCGTTAACTCTTGAGTGGGCTTGGCGATCGTTAACCAGCAGCTGACCCAAAAAGTTTTCTTCAATGTATGTGCGTTGGGCCGGGCCAAAATGAACGGGAGGATGTGCGTGCTAACAAGTTATGTGTGATTTGGGCTATCTTTCTATACACGGAATAATGGGCTGCTCAGCAGGAGCCAGGACAGCTACTTGCTCCGCGGCGGTCACGTTGGTCGTGATTGGTTCACTTCCGCCTGCAGCCTGGCTCGTACCGAGCAACCAGGCCCCCAGCATCCAGGCTTGCTAGGTGCAGCAGCCTTTTGTTTGGTGGTTGTTTCCAACCAGCCAGGCTAGATGGAGTTGATGTTTGGTTGCCCAGATGAAGCAGCATCCAGTGCCTTTTCCCTCTCTGCACGCTGCACAGCTCGCTCACGCTCGCACTGCACGAGCCAGGCTCTGGGGGAATGAGGAAAATTTCTGTATCCCGGGAGCCAGGCTAGGAAGCACTTTTTGCATGCATCGAGCCAGGTTGTCAGCAGCCAGGCGCCGGCTTCGACTACTGAAGAGGGAGGAGGAAAGCTGCGTCACGCAATCGGGCTATGCGGCCCAACAAGCGTTACACGTGAGATGAGTGGGTTACTCTGTAATGAGCTTTTGGTTAGCTAGGCCCATGCGACTCTTGGTGTGTGTTTTAACCTGTATCGTTGGCGTGAGGAAGGGGAACGAAACGAATCGAGCAGCGGCGGCTACGCTGGAGGCTAGCGCCAGCGACGAACTCTGTATCTCCGTATTCGTCGTAAGAAGCTGGTATCCGATCATAGATCCTCACAATTGGCATCAGAGCCAGGTACCCAGGATCCACCCTACCACCACCATACCCGTTTCCAAGTGAGAGTTGGAGCGATGGCGCCCGTGCTTGATCCGATGGCCCTGTGCTGGCCAAGCTGGAGGAGTTTGGCATGAAGCTGGACTCCAAAGCAGAGGAGACGAGCCGCAAGTTGGAGGAAGTTCAGAACACCGTCCACGGCGTCGAGTACTCGTTGCGGCGGGTGACCGAGGAGCAAGAGTCCCTGGCGAACTGGAGGCCCAAGAAGGATCTGAAGCCGAAAGCTAAGGATCTGGGGGAGATACCTGCTTCTGCCTATCTGGAAGCCACCCACGATCATGTGGAGGTATCTGGGCAATTCGGCCACGGCTCACCACCACACCACCGGGGGATCGGCGCAGGGGTCGTTACCACTCTAGTGCCGCCTCCGGTCAAAGGTACGCCCAAGTTCCAACAATACTCGCTAATTCCTTTCCGCGATTCCTCTGATTCCATGAGATTGGGTAGAGCACAACTGTGGAGTTCCTTGATCCCTCAAGTGAGTTTTCCTAGATTTGATGGATCCAATCCGAGGGTGTGGAAGAAATTATGTGAGAGTTTCTTTAGTCTGTATGATGTCCCTAGAGATATGTGGGCGAAGTTAGCGTTAATGCATTTTGATGGGTCGGCTGTGTTTTGGTTACAATCAGCTGAGGATAGGTTGCTGAGTCTATCTTGGGAGGAGTTGGGAGAGGCCGCTATTAATCGCTTTGGTAGAGACCAGAATAGCCACCTGATGCGTCAATTTTTTCACATCCATCAGACAGCATCGGTAACCGAGTACATAGAACAATTTGATACTCTGGTTCACCAATTGCTGGCATATGACCCGTCCTTGAGTCAAGTCTTTTTAGCAAGTCGTTTTGTTGAGGGTTTGAAACATGAAATTTGAGCTGTTGTACTTATTCATAGTCCTCAAGACCTCGATACTGCGAGTTCTTTGGCTTTGATACAGGAGGATGCGTTGCAGTTTCAACCTCAAAGAGAGTGGAGGAAAACGGAGAATTATGCAGCATCTTATGCAAATGGAGTCAATACTGTTGTCAAGAAAAACACAAAGGCCACTGCTCTGCCATTACCAGCACCGCCGGTGTCTAATGGTGTCAAGGCAACTACTTCTCCCAGTGCTTCCGGTGGTTCTAACAGCAGAAAAACAGAGGATAGACTGGGGGCTATCAAAGCTTACAGGCGTGCTAATGGCATGTGTTACAAATGCGGTGAAAAGTGGTCTCCTAGTGGTCATACTTGCCCCACAAGTGTATCTTTGCATGTGGTGGAAGAACTGTAGGCTATCATGCATGAAGAGGAAGAGGTTGAGGTGATGAATCAGGACAGTGACACCAATTCTAGGGGCCAACAAGAGGACCAGTTGCATTCTATTTCACAGCAAGCTCTTGATGGTATTGAAACTAAGAGAACAATCAGATTGAGGGGTTTTCTGGGAGGACAAGAAGTGTTAATGTTGGTGGATTCTGGGAGTTCTTCCAGTTTTTTCAGTGACCATTTGGTAGACAAAATACCAGGAGTGCAATCTCTTGACAACAGCATCAAAGTGAAACTGGCAGATGGGGGTGTTCTGTCCTGTTCCAAGCACATACCCAGTTGTTCCTGGTTCTGTCAGGATCAGACTTTCCTCTCTGATTTGAAGGTGTTACCATTGGGGTGCTATGATGTCATTCTAGGAATGGACTGGTTAGAAGAACATAGTCCCATGATAGTGAATTGGAAAATGGAGCTAGCATTTCAGCACCAAGGAAACTCTGTGCAGATTCAAGGTGTGAAATCCAAATTGCAGCATTGTCTAACTATCTCCTTGTATTAGTTAGAGTCCATGCTGAAGCATGATACTGTGGTGCATACAGTTGAGTTGTGTACTTTGTCAACTTCCCCAGAGGTTAAAGAACTGCCTGAATGCTTGAAACCATTGCTGGAGGAATTTCAAGGACTGTTTACTGTACCCACTGGATTACCACCAAAGAGAATATATGATCACACCATACCCTTAATGGCAGGAGCCCAACCTTTTAGGTTAAGGCCATACAGATACACACTAGCCCAAAAGGATGAGATTGAAAAGCAAGTGCAGGAGATGTTGCAAAGTGGAGTGATACAACACAGCTCTAGTCTCTTTGCTTCCCCAGTTCTTTTAGTAACGAAGAAGGATGGCACGTGGAGACTATGTGTGGACTACAGAAGACTTAATGCTAACACAGTGAAGAACAAATTTCCCCTGCCCATAATTGATGAAATCTTGGATGAATTGAGTGGAGCAGCAGTGTTCACTAAGTTGGACCATAGGTCTGGCTACCATCAGATTAGGATGAAGGAAGGAGAAGAATACAAAACTGCTTTTCAAACACACTCTGATCATTATGACTATAAAGACATGTCCTACGGACTCACAGGGCCCCAGCTACTTTTCAGGGAGTGATGAAAGCTGTGCTAGCACCTTTGCTGCGGAAATGTGTGGTAGTGTTCATTGATGACATATTAGTCTACAGCAAGAATATGGAGGAGCATAAGCAGCATTTGAGACAAGTGTTATTGTTATTATAGCAACATCAGTTACACCTGAAATTGTCAAAGTGCTCATTTGCTCAAGACAGTTTGGAGTTCTTGGGTCATGTAATTAGTAAGGATGGAGTGGCGACTGATCCAACCAAAGTAAAAATTGTGCAAAATTGGCCAGTTCCTCAGAGTGTCAAGGATGTAAGAAGTTTTTTGGGGATGGCTAGGTATTACAGAAAGTTTGAAAGAAACTTTGCAATTTTGAGCAAACCCCTTACACAGTTGTTGAAAAAGGGAGCCTTCTTTCTTTGGACATCAAAACACCAACTGTCTTTCTGGGCTTTGAAGCATGCCCTGGTATCTGCACCAGTTTTGGCACTGCCTAACTTTCAGAAACAGTTCCTGCTTGAAACTAATGCTTGTGATAAGGGCATAGGAGCGGTTCTGCAACAAGATGGTCACCCTGTAGCTTATATTAGCAAGGCATTGGGACCCAAGCACCAAGCATTGTCTACTTATGAAAAGGAATGCCTAGCAATTTTGTTTGCTGTGGACTATTGGAGGCCATACTTGCAGCAAGGGGAGTTCATTATTAAAACAGATCAGCCAAGCCTCATCCATCTCGATGATCAAAGGTTGACAACACCTTGGCAACATAAGGCATTAAAAAAATTGATGGCCCTTCAGCTCAAAATAATGTATAAGAAAGGGGTGGAAAATAGAGTGGCTGATGCACTCTCTAGAAGACCTCATGATTCTGAAACTGAAAGTTTACAGATAGCTGCACTGTCCACTGTCAAGCCTATATGGTTAGAGGAAGTGATATAGGGGTATCAGACAGATGTGGAAGCTCAAAAGATGATCACAGCCTTGTTAGTGGTAACTCCTGTTACAAATTTCACATTCAAGGATGGTCTACTCAGATTTAAGAATAGAGTATGGTTCGGACACAACAAGGGTCTGCAGCAAAAAGTCTTGCCAGCTTTACATTGCAGTGCTCTTGGGGGGCATTCTGGGTTCCCAGTAACTTACAAAAGGGTGAAAGCTATTTTTGATTGGCCTGCTTTGAAGGCCACAGTCCATACTTTTTTTTGTCTCAGTGCACTATTTGTCAGCAAGCTAAACCTGAAAGAGTGAAGTATCCAGGATTGCTTCAAACCTTACAAATTGCTCAACACAGCTGGCAAATTATTTCTATGGATTTCATTGAAAGGCTCCTAAAATCAGGCCATTACTCTTGCATCCTAGTGGTGGTGGATACTTTTTCTAAGTATGCTCATTTCATTCCATTAGCCCATCCTTTCACAGTTTTGACAGTGGCCAATACCTTTGCGAACAATGTGTACAAATTGCATGGATTGCCTCAGTCCATTGTGTTAGACCGTGACAGAGTGTTTACAAGTAACTTGTGGAGGGAGCTGTTCAAATTAACTCACACTCAGTTGCGCCTGATAAGTGCTTATCACCCACAGTCGAATGGGCAAACTGAAAGAGTCAACCAGTGCTTAGAAACATACCTAAGGTGTTTTGTTCAAACATGCCCAAAGCAGTGGGTCAAATGGTTGCCACTTGCGGAGTTTTGGTATAACTCTTGCTATCACTCTAGTACTAGTAAGACCCCCTTTGAGATTGTCTATGGCCACACACCAAAACACTTCGGCTTGGATGTGGTGGAGTCCTGTGCAGTACCTGATCTGCAAGAATGGTTAAAAGAACGGCAGTTGATGACCAATTTGGTGCTGCAACATTTACAGCGTGCTCAACAAAAGATGAAAATTCAAGCTGACAAGAATAGGACTTAGCGCCATTTTGAGGTGGGTGGTATGGTCTTTGTGAAGTTGCAACCATATGTTCAACAATCAGTTGCCTACAGAGCTAATCATAAACTGGCTTTTAAGTATTTTGGCCCCTTTGAAGTCTTGCAGAAGATTGGTATGGTCGCTTACAAACTGAAATTACCATCTGACAGTACTATCCACCCGGTCTTTCATGTCTCTCAGCTAAAGAAGGCTATTGGTGACAAGTCTCAAACTTCCGCGGTGATCCCTAATCCCTCTGATTCTCATCCTGACCCTGAAGCTGTTGTAGGGGAAAAGCTGTGTGATCATCATGGCAAGGTTCATCCTCAACTGCTGATTAAGTGGAAGGAGTGGCCCAATAATATGGCCACGTGGGAGAAGCTCCAAGACCTATCTGAAGCTCAGAGAAGCTCACTTGTCTCGAGGACGAGACAGTTCTTTAGGGGGAGGGGATGTCAGCAGCCAGGCGCCGGCTTCGACTACTGAAGAGGGAGGAGGAAAGCTGCGTCACGGCAATCGGGCTATTCGGCCCAACAAGCATCCACGGGAGATGAGTGGGTTACTCTGTAATGGGCTTTTGGTTAGCTAGGCCCATGCGGCTCTTGGTGTGTGTTTTAACCTGTATCGTTGGCGTGAGGAAGGGGAATGAACAAAAAGGAGAAACAAATCGAGCGGCGGCGGCGGCTACGGCGCTACGCTGGAGGCTAGCGCTGGCGACGAACTCTGTATCTCCGTATTCCTCGTAAGAAGCTGGTATCCGATCGTAGATCCTCACACAAGTTCAGTAAGGGCGTGATTGGTTTCCTTCCCGGCCGAGCCTGGCTCGTACCAGGGGGCCAGGCTGAATCCATGCAAGAACGGTGTGTTTGGTTGCCTGTTTTTGTCCAGCCAGGCTCACGCTAGCAGCTGTTTGATTGCATGTATGTACAAGAACTTCTAACGTGCAGATGCAGGCAAGTTTGACTGGTTGCCTGGTTACAACAAGGTGCAGTCACCTCTTGAATGCAATGGTGATGTTACCACCAGCTAGATGAGCTATGGAGGCCAAATAACAGCAACTTTCCAACCAATATTACATCATTTCCAAATTAACAAAACGGCATCGTTGACATGGACATATGCTCAGATTGAAATTATAACCCAAATTAGGGGAACCATCATCGCTTTTTACCACAGCAACATACTACCGGACCACACAGCAGAAGGGGGAAAGTGAAGGGAGGTTGATCTACGGTCCTGCATAAAAAAGATGATGTTTACTATCTGGGAACTCGCAAGGATGGCAAACAATAAGAACAAATCAAAATCCCACGTACCAAGGACTAGATTTTTTACCTTAAAATAAGTCAACAACTGAGACCCACTCGATTGCTGCAGATTTGAGAAGGGAAAGTGAGGCGTGGCATGAGATCTGCATCAAATCTTAGGGTAAATAAACTAGGGAAGGTGAGAAAAATGGATGGGGAAGGAGAAAGCACTTGCCTATGCAGAGATCTGGGAACTCCCTACTGCAAAACAAAAATAGGATGGACGAGAGGCTAGGGCCTGCATCCAATCCATGATGAGCAGAAGGAAATAGAGAAGAGGAGAGGAAGATAACAGAGAGAAGAGACGAGGAAGATATATAGCTCACCTTGCGGAGAAAGCAGAGAATGGAGAGAGAGAGCGCTGGCGGTGGGGGTGAGGATAAGGCTAATCGGTGGCACGAAACGAGGATGGTAACCTAGACTTTTCCCGCGTGTCTGCGCTCAGCTGCAAGCACGCTCGCGAGTCGCATCGCGCCAGCCAGGCTCCGAGGAAACGCTGGAAAAATCCGTATCCCGCAAGCCAGGCTCGGGAGCGTCTTTTGCATCCGGGGGCCTGGCTCAGTAGCCGGTCCAGGCAACCAATCATGACGAGGTTGCACCCTACGGGCCTGGTTGGGATGAATGCAGGCATCCAATCACACCCTAACTACTCCAAGCAACCAATCAAGCGGAGGTTGTATGTGACGAGCCTGGCCCAAGGAAAACCAGGAAACCAATCAGCCCCGTAGTCGCCCAGGAACAGGTACTTGGTCCGCGGCGGCTGGCGGCGGCCCAGCAAGCTGTCGGATCTCCCCCTCCGCCAGCTGCTGCTCTGCTGCTTCCCGCCGGCCGGCCGCCACCAGATCGCGTCGTCAAGAGCCGCGCGGCTCATCTCCATGACGATTCGATCTGGTCCTGGGTCTGCTGATATGAATAGAAATATAGAATAAATAAAGTGATGGAGAGGTAGAGGAAGATGAGAGCGACAGATAAGAGGTGGGCCGGGCAAGCAATGGAGGAAAGAGAATGCATTCATTCATTCGTATCATCAGCACCAAGGACCAAGCAAGCAAATAAAAGATGAATGGTCATGCACGGTCCATTTCTTTCTCTATTTTTTTTTGCGCCAATGTTGTTCAAAGCATTCACGAAGAAGCGATGGGACCGGATGGCCATGTTGTCTGAGAGATCAGAGCAAGCAGAAGTGATTTCCAGAAGCGGTTGGAATAGCTAAGTCAATGCTTTGACACGGGGTTTGGGCTCAATTGACAGTAGACCAATAAGGGCTTGAAAATGGATCATGAAAGAGACATAATTTGGTATGATTCTCTTTTCTATATACAAAGCCCGCGGAGCAGCATCAACCATTCCAGTCATATGACACAAGTAGCCTAGAGTACACAAGCAACTATTCTAGCAACACAAAGCTCTTGTGGTGACTTTGTCAAATCTACAGCTCAGCCTCTCAGCGGTGCTCATATGGATAGTGCTTTTATACTTATATATATGTGAATGCCTGGATTCATTACCATGTGAACTGAAGGACCGAAAAGGCGACCAAAGGGTGGTGAATGGGAGCCGATAAAAAATTATCACAAACGGAAGCTCGGCTTAAGATCCCAAGTGTGCACCCAACCCTAGAGTCCTAGGTGAAGTGCAGAGTAGCTATAAAGGAACTACACTAACACAATACAACCTAGGAACAAACGAGATCAATCGTGAAAGCAAACATGAAGAACAGCACAAGAAACAGCACAGTATAACTCACCGGTTGATCCGACGTATATGAGTATGAGTATGTCGGTTGAACCGATGAGTCAGAGCCGGCAGCAGTGAAGAACGATCACCGGTTGATCCGACGTTCAGGTTTCAACACCATCGGTTCAACCGGTGAGAAAGAGCCGGCAGCGAAGAAACACTTTCAGTAGTATCACCGGTTGATCCGACGTGACCAAATTTGTTCACGTCGGTTCATCCGGTGAGACTAAACCGTCAGCACGAGAAAAACAACACACCGGTTAAACCGAAAAAATCAAATCCCAACACCGGTGCAGTTGTCCAGAGAGACCCCAAAATGGACGTTGTGAACGCCGGTTAAACCGATGAAATCAAAACACCAACGTCTGTGCAGTTGTCTAGAGAGGCGACAAAACGTATCACACCGAACGCCGGTTAAACCGACGCTAAGAAAAACCTATACGTCGGTGCAATGGGCCAAATAGCAAAACCCTAACAGCTGAAAAACCTACTCACCGGTTGATCCGACGCAACATCTCACGAGCGTCGGTTTAACCGGTGATAGGAAGAAATCTGCCCATGCCCAGAAACGATTTTTCCAGCCTGCGACCTTTGGAAATCTTGATGATTGGACGATCAATTCAAGTCCAAAGGTGCTCAAAATTTTGGGAGATGAAGATGATGACTTCAAGAACACATCCCCAAAAGATTTCAACGAAGGTCCTCACGGATTAAGAGGAATCGAAGGAAATTGAAGCAAGAGCGGGGTTTTCTCTAGAACGCAAGAACGTCAATTCGAGGGAGCTCGTGAATCCTAGTGATCTTGGACTAATAGAAGCGGTTTGGATCCATCACAAAGAGCTCGGAAAGCCACCAAAATCTCGTGCTCAAGAATCGATAAAGGAAAATCGAATTCATCACAAACAAAGCACAAGACGTACGAGATTGAAACGAAATCAAAACCCCGGAGGGCACTAGGAGGTAAGGGCCTCCTTTCCCATTCAATCTCAGTACAAAGTCTCAAAAATCCATACCTTGAATCCTACCCTAGAGAAGAGAAAGGGAGGAAGAGAGGAAGGGGGAGTGGGGCGCCAGGAGAAGGAGGGGCTGCTCTGTTCTTGCGCCAGGGGAAAAGGGAGAGAGAGAAAGAGAGAGAGAGAGAGAGAGAGAGAGAGAGAGAGAGAGAGAGAGAGAAAGGGAGAGGGGGTATTTAACCCCAACAACTCTCAACCCAAAAGACTAAACTACCCCTAGAGCTGAAAATAAACTAGAAGGCCTGTAGGGGTAAAACCGAAAAAGATACATGGACTCATCCGGCGGCCGAGGTTCTTTCTTCGAATCAAAGTCTTCTCCGCGATGCCGCCACATAGATGAAGATCCGGTCCGCGGTTTTGGAGGGTTCGCGAAACCCGGGTAGGTGGCCGGTTTTGAGAAAACCGCAAAAACTCCACGCGCGGGAAGATTCCCGCCTCAACGCCGTGGCCCTGGACGCCGTTCCCGCCTCGGCCTTCTGACGGCCCTAGACGCCGCCCGACGCCCGTCACCTCCTCGCCCGCAGCGAGGCTCTAGACGCCGTCGACGCCCGTTCCTCCGCCTATCCCGAGACCGACACCCGTGCCTCCACGACTTGTGTCTTCAACCGCCGTCCGCCAGCTTGGTTTTGTGGCACAAACCAAGAAACCCGCCATCCACCGGTGCTTGCGCCCTCGATCCAGGAGTGGACGCCACAGCTGCCGCCCATCCCGAGCTCCGGTCCCGGCTACCCTTCACCGCCGTCCACCACACGGTCCATCGGCCACAGCACCTCCACGGCAGCTCTCCGTCGACACTCGACGCCCGTGTACCTGCAACCGAAGACCAAGCACACGATCACACCGCACGTTTGACAATTCACTCATCACAATCAGGAGAGAATACTCCACATTCCTCAATCCCCCCTTGATGAGTGCATTGTCAACACACCACAAACGAACCAAGAGAAAAACAAAAACTGAGAAGAACAAAGAAGATGAAGAACTTGAACAAGTGACAAAGACTCGAAAGAAGCAAGAACAAGTCACTTGACCAAGCAAAGATCGATCCCCTAGGACAAGGGCAACGGCTCGACGCAATCGATCAAACACAAGCATGACTCCTCAAAGACAGAGGTAGGGATCGACACAGTCATGCAGAAGTGACGAGGAAACCAGGAGCCAAACAAAGCAGAAACTCCCCCTGAAATGCATTTCCCCCTCACACGTGCAACTCTCACCACATGTATGCACTCTCAAAGCCCTGTGCACAACAAGCTTTTGGTTCTCTCAAAAAATCAAACAATTCTCCCCCTTGTTTGAACACTAAACTTCTCCCCCTTGTTGACACATACACACATCAAGGCTAAACAGTCCTAAAGCTCCCCCTGAAACTGAGACTCCCCCTGAAAATATGCTATGCAATGAATGCAATGCAAGAGGTATAAGTGAAAGCATTCAGGAATACAAGGATATGAGCAACATCTAGTCACAAGAATGTGTGCATCCATAAACAAGACCTGCATCTAGCTCAACAGGGTATATCAAATTAATCTAGAGCTAAGCAAGTTCAGTTTAGGAGAAATAAAGGCATCACCCATGATCTAGCACTAACAAGTAGGGAATGGAAATCTGTGCTAATCAAACTCATACAGGTGAGCCTAAAACAGCCAAGACATGTTGCAAACATCCATTATGCGACCAAATTATTAATGCCAGGGGTTGAAAGCTTGTCATGCTTTACTTAGCAACGAGGCCAAGCCTATGCCAAAGGCAGTCAGAAGCTTAAGACACTCATTTCAGTCATGCACAGCCTTGCCCGGGTTCTCACAAGTGCAAAGTGAGCCATCCCGAAAGCTCGATCAGTGCGATAAACAATCCCACATGGATCTTTCCATTCCATTTCAAGCACAATTCAAGAATTTTTTATCAATTTTAGATCATGTCAAATATGAATTGTTGAACCAGGATGAATTGTAACAAGTTAATTATCAAAAAGCTACACTAGCATGAATAAGATAGCAAAGCATATCAACACGCCCTAACATGCTAGTAGCCAAGACAGGGTGACCATGTTTTCAGATTTTCAAAGCAAAAGCAGCTATACTCAGAAGATGTAATATACACAGAAGAGCAAGCTGAACATGATCACATTTATAAACTCACACTAGCAAGCACCAGAAGATCATAGCAATGTATACAAGAATGCTAGTGCAAGTGAGCAATGTAGAATGCATAAATGTACAATGCATATGCACAAACCAACTATCAAACCTAGAAAACAAAGAGAAGAGAAAATAAAACCTACAAAGCTAACCAAAGAAAAGCTAGCAACTAAAAGGGGTAACAAACCCCAAGCTCCCCTCGCAAGCGAGCAAAGGTGTCCTTCTCAAGTGGTTTGGTGAGGATATCTGCGGTTTGCCTCTCTGAAGGGACATGGATTATGTCTATGTGGCCTCTCTCATGGTTATCTCGCAGGAAGTGGAACTGGATATCTATGTGTTTGGTTCTGGAGTGTAGGACAGGGTTCTTTGCAATGCTAATGGCAGACATGTTGTCTACAAAGATTGGAACCCTACCAAAACTCAACCCATAATCCTGCAAGGTTTGTTTCATCCAAAGAATCTAAGAGCAGCAGCTAGCAGCGGCAACGTATTCGGCTTCTATGGAAGAAAGCGCTACACTAGCTTGCTTGCGAGAGGACCAAGACACCAAAGATGTACCGAGAAATTGACAAGTGCCAGATGTCGACTTGCGATCCAACCGACACCCACCGAAATCGGCATCAGAAAAGCCCACCAAAACCAGAGAGGAATCCGCAGAGTACCAGAGACCAAACTCAGGAGTGAATTTCAGAAACCTTAAGATGCGTTTCACCACCTGCCTGTGGAAGGTGCGCGGAGAAGCATGGTACCTCGCACAGAGGCAGACCCCGAATTGAATGTCCGGACGGGTCGCCGTCAGATACAGGAGGGAGCCGATCATGCTCCTGTACTCCTTCTGGTCCACCGCTTCACCGTCCAAGTCCTCATCAAGTGCCGTCGATGTGCTGATCGGAGTCGGCTGAGGAGACAAGTCACTCATGTCGAACTTCCGCAGCAAGTCCCTCGTGTACTTGGCTTGATGGACGAACGTGCCCTGGGAAGTTTGCTTGATCTGCAGCACGTGGAAGAACTGCAGCTCACCCATCATGCTCATCTCGAACTCCCTGGACATCTGCTCAGAAAACTTGGAAATGAGAGCGTGAGAAGAGCCACCAAAGATGATATCATCCACGTAAATCTGAACCAGTAGAAAGTCAGAGCCAGAGCGCATGAGGAACAAGGTTTTATCAACACATCCCATTTTAAAGCCTTGAGCAAGCAAGAAATTTTTAAGCCTATCGTACCAAGCTCTAGGCGCCTGTTTCAAACCATAAAGAGCGTTCTGAAGTTTGTAAACTCGTTTTGGAAACTTGGGATTTTCAAAACCAGGGGGTTATTTCACATAAACTTCCTCTTCAATAAAACCATTTAAGAAGGCAAATTTCACATCCATTTGGAAAATTTTAAAACCCTTGGAAGCAGCAAATGCAAGAAAGATTCGAATCGCCTCTAAGCGAGCTACCAGGGCAAAAGTTTCCTCATAATCAATACCCTCTTTTTGACAAAAACCCCTGGGCTATAAGTCCAGCCTTGTTCCGCACTACCAACCCATCTTCACCTTGCTTGTTCTTGAAAACCCATTTGGTTCCAATGGGATTACAAGCAGGCGGAGGCTCAACCAAAACCCAAACCTGATTCCTTTCAAAATTTTCGAGTTCCTCATGCATGGCATTGACCCAATTGGAGTCAGAAAGTACATGTCCAACATCTTTGGGCTCAAAAGAGGCAACAAACGCTGAATGAGCAAAGCCAGCGATACTTGTTACCTTGGACCGTGTGACTCGCTCGTTGAGGTCACCTAGCATCTGTTGAGGTGGATGACGATGCTGAATGTGTCGCGGTGCTTCCCTTGTCGAAGTCGCCTCCTCCTCAACCAAAACTGGTGTCTCCTCAGGTGCAACTGGTGAAGGCTGAGTCACCTGCTCGATCGCCCGCCGGGAAGTAGATGTAGTCGGGTCGGGGCCATCATCATCGTCCGAGCTCATGGCGGAGGCGGCTGGGTCCACAGCATGCGTGGTAGCCTCAGCATCACCCTCCGCAGCTTCTTCCTCCTCATCCTCAAAGATGGGGGTGCCGAGCTCATCATCTCCTGCAACCTCAAAGACAGAAGAATTGCACGGTGCAGTTTCGTCGAAAGTGACTTCACATGTCTCTCTGATAATGTTAGTATCAATAATCAGCACACGGTAAGCTCTAGAGTAAGAAGCATAACCGATAAAAATACCGTCAGACGATCGAGACTCAAACTTATCAAGATTTCCTTCCTTCAGCACAAAGCACCGGCAACCGAAGACTCTGAGATGGTCAACACGGGGCTGGCGTCCAAATCGCAACTCATAAGAAGTCTTGTGCATGAAAGCACGCAAGAAAATACGATTGGACACATAACAAGCGGTATTAACTGCCTCAGCCCAGTACTTTCTAGGAGTCCTATGCTCATCGAGCATCGTCCTAGCCATCTCCACCAGCGTCCGATTCTTCCACTCTATAACACCATTCTGTTGTGGAGTGTAGGGAGAAAAATACTGGTGTTCAAGACCTTGATCACTGCAAAAGGCGTCAAAACGAGCATTTTTAAATTCTGTGCCATTGTCACTGCGAATCACTCTCATGGTCTGGGGTAGCTCATTTTTCAATCTCAAGATCAAGTCTCGAACAAACTCGATAGCCTCATCCTTGGTTCTCATGAAAAAGACCCAAGAATAGCAAGAAAAGTCATCCACGATCACAAGAACGTACCACTTCCCA